>NW_028317914.1:10171053-10493373 GCF_062004578.1 Staurois parvus | reverse complement strand
ATTGCTTACTACGTGTGAAATCTGTGAATGATCACAGAGGTCACATGGTACAAGGCTATTCACAACAGCTTTGTACCAGGTGACAAGCTGTGACCAATCACAGGTCACTCAGTACTTCTCAATGGCTGCAAGAATGCAGCTAGAGAGAAGGAGAAATGGTTGCTTTTACATCCTTTATGGATGTAAAAGCAATCAGTGTAAAAAGAAAATCTTTATCACCCCCCACAAGTAGTACAGTGTCACCATGGTGACACTGTACTGCTAGGGTGACAGTATGTAAAAAAATTAATAAATAATATAAAAAAAATTAAAAAAAAAAAAAAAGTAAAAAAAATGTTAAACTAATTTGGGTTATTTTTTTTTTTACTAAAAATATAACGGAATAAATTTTGGCCAAGATTTATGATGAAATACTATTTATTTGCAAAATTTTATAAGAAAAACCTCTTTCAAAATTTTTGGACTTTTTAATTTACATAGCAAAAAAAATAAAAATCCCAGTGGTGAATAAATACCACCAAAATAAAGCTTTATCCGTCTAAAAAAAAATACTAAACAATTCATATGGGCACAGTGATGCACAACCGCGCAATTGTCAAAGTGTGATAGCACTGAAAGCTGAAAATTGGCCTGGACAGGAAGGGGGTAAAAGTGTCTGGACTGGAAGTGGTTAAACAAATCCTCCTACATCAGTTGTACCTGTTTATCTGTAGCGCCCTCTTCCCTACATTCGTTCAAAGTACATATTTTATACAACCTTTCTAAGCTTTCAGAAAGCAGGGGGGCAGGGAGCTAAAGTTACACTCAGTAAAGCTCAGTGAAAGCTGATTTAAAGGAAAGGACCCCCCCCCCCCCCCATTTCACACAGCATACAGGAACAGAGCTGAGGCTATCAATCGCAGGCTATGTGCTGGAGCTCAATCCCCTGTCACCATTTTTCTGTGGTGTCAGGAAAACTCATCAGAAGTGATTCATGCTGATAGCAGTTGATTGAGGCAGTAAACAGAAAAGAGTCTGAGTCCCCAGTCGCACTGGAGTGCACGTCATGCAATTTGATAGTTTCAAGTTGCATCCTATTGTTCGCAATGGAAGAGGTCATATTGGTGCAATTCAGACTTCATGCACTACTTTTTGCAAGTTCAGATGCGACTTGCATAGACATCTGTGCATGAAGTCGTACACATGTCTTCCAAATCGCCCCGACATCCACATTTGAAATCGTGTGATTTCAAGTGAAATCACATAAATCCAAAGTTGGGTTTGGTGTGACCGAAAACTTAGTGCCCTGGATAGAGACAAGTACACACTATAAAGGGATATGCTTTGTTCATATTTCATGCCTGAGATTTAGGGCTCATGTACACTGCAGCTGCAAAACTGACACTCAGGAGCTGTTCAGCGTAGTTTTCACAGCAGCTCCTGAACTCTCCCTAATGTTTTCCTATGTGTCCATGTACACTATGTCATTTACATGCAGTTTACAGTTGTTTTTTTTAATGCACCAAAATTGCGTTCAGAAGTAGATTTTACTGGTGTTTCAAACGCGGTCAACCGCATTTACAAGTGTTTAGACGTGTTTTACGACAGGTCCATATCCAGATGCTGTCCAGAGCCTTTTTTCTTCATCAAAAATGCATGCAAAGCATTTTCCATGTATTCAAATGGACCCAGTACACCAGCACAGTCAGTTCCAGGTTTTGCGTGAAGGAAAAAATGGTAGTACATGCTGCATTATACTCATGATGGGATCCATAGTGAATACGACCAGAAAAGACAGGTCATCTCAACACATACTACTCTCTCTGCTTCTGCTCTCTCGATTTCTCTCAAAATGTCTGAAATAGTTAATTTTTTACCATTTTTCAGTGCATTCTGGGCATTCAAGAGAGTCTCCTGAAATTATCTTTTAAAAACGCTTCTAAACGCAAACGTGTATAAACGTGCATAAACGCAGTATGCAAATGCATCTAAACTGACGTTTTTTAACCTATGTTTCTTAACAGTCAGTTTCCAGTGGTCAAAAGAGTTTTCCAAACGCCCCGTGTCCATGAACCCTTACAACCACTCTAACTAACAAACATGTACAGGCCAACAAATTCACCCAAACTAAGTAGAGGTCAAGATGCATATTAACCAGGGGTGGACTGACCATTTGGAAACTCGGGCACTGCCCGAGGGCCCGGGGTCAGTAGGGGGCCCCATGAGATGCCCCTGGTACCTTTTTCATAGGATTTTTTGAGTTTGGGCAAGGACACAGGGGCCCCATGATCCCCTATTGCCCGGGGGGCCCATGAGTTGTCAGTCCACCCCTGATATTAACTGATAAACCTGTATATAGACGGACAATACAAAGGCTAGAAGATGAAGCCTAGCACACACATGCACCCAGCACTGATTAGGTTGGAGTGGTTCAGCATACAGTAGGTCCTGCCCTGAGAGAGTCCCCCTTATTACTTAGCACACAAGTTGATTTCCCTTTGTACCCCACATAAATGATCAGAGCGGCATTCAGTGCGTAAGCTTCTTTAGGACAGAATTGGGCATTTTTGGGTCCATAGCTTCAATGGGAGCACCTGAAATCTGCTTGAAAAACACATGCGTATGCATGTTTTCT
The DNA here is from genome assembly GCF_062004578.1 of Staurois parvus. NCBI lineage: Eukaryota > Metazoa > Chordata > Amphibia > Anura > Ranidae > Staurois > Staurois parvus. The sequence goes on along the minus strand of NW_028317914.1, from coordinate 10,490,759 downwards.
AGGTGCTTCCATTTAGAAGGCTTGAGGGCCACAAAAAAAAAAAAAAATAATAATAATTTGAGTGTAAATGGGACCACAAAACTAATGACATTCTGAATTAGCCTTTCAAGCATCAAGCACACTTTATTGTAACAATGTTTCCTTATTAGATATTCCAAAACTTGGAGTTCAGGACCTTTGGAAGTTCATATATTTCAGAACGGCACCCATCGGGATTCTGAACCAAAGACATAATGTGCAGTGTTTGCTCCTAGATACCAAAGAGTGCTGGATGGGGCTATTCAGTTCTTTGGGCAAGATAAATTCCATTTGTGCTCCACTGCCAGCAGATGCCCACATGAATCCATGGTGCTAGGAGAACAATAGGCGGCATGGCAGCAATGTTGATCACTCCAAGCCTTGACAATAATGTAGACTCAGAAAGACACACAAAGGATTTCCATGTAAACAGGATCTTGGCATGGTTTCCTTTCGACTCCCACCCATCTGGGGCATCAACACATGACTGAGGAAAGCATCCTTATCATTCTGCGCACGTCATACACAAAATGCAATAAAGGGGAAAGAACGGCAAAGAAATCAAATGAATGTAATACAATAATAACATATAAACCAACCCCGGCTTAAATTACTACTAAAAACGTCTTTGATTTGCTCAAATTTCCACAGGATGGGTTTTCTACAAAAACTGCAACAGTGGACCTCATTTATCCATTTCACAAATAAAAACTGTCTGTGTTGCTACACAGGAACATCCAGATGCATAATTACAGTAGAAAAGGTTAGTTAACGAACGCAAAGGAGAATCTCTTTTAATGACGTGTATTTAAATGCATGAACAAAAATATTACATATGGAGTCTTACCTAGTTTCATATTAGTTTCTTTTGTCAGGCTTCTTTTTTTTGTCACCTGGTGATCCTGCCAGTACTTTCTCTCCTAGGTTGACAATGTGCACCCTCACCTTACTGTATCTATGGAAAGGCAGCATTGCTTGGGCAAGAAGTGTGTTGGGTCTACAGAACTACCCCTCCTCCGTCTCAATAACATAGGGGAGGTGTTCTGTAGTTCACAGAAGTGCACTAGGCAGGCCTGATGAGACTCCATGCAATTTCAGTGCTGCAGAAGCACTGTTTTATTAGGGTTCATGTACACTGCAGCTCATAAAATCACGTTTAGGAGCTGTTCAGCGGTTTTTTCAGCAGCCCCTGAGGTCCAAGAATGTCAGAACAGTACAGATATCCCCCAAATGACCCCGTTTTGCAAAGTAGACAGTCCGACGTATTTTATAAGAGGCATGTCGAGTTTTTTGAAGATGTAATTTTTTTGTCATAATTTTTCGGAAATGAAGAAATAAAAAAAATGATTTTCACTATTTTTTTTTTTTTACATACCGTCACCAGTGCAGTACGTCGTCATCATATACAGTTGCAAGACAAAGTATGTGAACCCCTTGGGATTACGTGGAGTTTTGCATGAATTGGGCATAAAATGTGCTCTGAACCTCATCTAAGTCACAACAATAGAAGAACACAGTCTGCTGAACATAATACTACACAAACATCAGATGTTGCCATGGTTTAATTGCACATAACATGTAAACATTCACAGTGCAGGGAGGAAAAAGTATGTGAACCTTTGGACTTAACTGGTTGACCCTCCTTTGGCAGCAATAACCTCAACCAAACATTTCCTGTAGTTGCAGATCAGACCTGCACAATGATCTGGAGTAATTTTGGACCACTCCTCTTCACAAAACTGTTTCAGTGTAGCAATATTCTTGGGATGTCTGGTGTGAATCGCTCTCCTAAGGTCATGCCACAGCATTTCAATCGGGTTGAGGTCAGGACTCTGACTGGGCCACTCCAGAAGGTGTATTCTGTGCTGTTGCAGCCATTGTTTTGTTGAATTACTTGTATGCTTTGGGTCATTGTTCTGTTGCATCACCCATCCTCTGCGGAGCTTCAGTTGGCAGACAGATGGTCGTACATTTTCCTGCAAAATGTCTTGATAAACTCTGGAATTCATTTTCCCATCAATGACAACAATCCATCCAGGCCCTGAGGCAGCAAAGCAGCCCCAAACCATGATGTTCCCTCCGCCATGTTTTACAGTGGGGATGAGGTTTTGATGTTGGTGTGCTGTGCCTTTTTTTCTCCACACATAGTGTTGTGTGTTCTTCCCAAACATCGCAATCTTGGTTTCATCTGTCCACAGTATATTTTGCCAGTAGTGCTGTGGAACATCCAGGTGCTCTTTTGCAAACTTCAAACGTGCTGCAATATTCTTTTTGGACAGCAATGGCTTCCTCCGTGGTGTCCTCCCATGTACTCCATTCTTGTTTAATGTTTTCCTTATTGTAGATGTGTCAACAAAAATGTTAGCATGTGCCAGAGATTTCTGTAGGTCTTTAGCTGATACTCTAGGATTCTTCTTTACCTCATGCAGCATTCTGCGCTGTGCTCTTGCAGTCATTTTTACAGGACGACCACGCCTAGGGAGAGTAGCAACAGTGCTAAACTTTCTCCATTTGTAGACAGTCTGTCTTACCGTGGACACATGAACATCAAGGCTTTTGGAGATACTTTTGTAACCCTTTCCAGCTTCATGCAAGTCAACAATTCTTGATCGTAGGTCTTCTGAGAGCTCTTTTCTGCAAGGCATGGTTCACATCAGACAGTGCTTCTTGAAACCAGTAAACCCAAAACAGGTGTGTGTTTTTTAAGGGCAGGACAGCTGTCAGCAACACATCCAATATCATCACACTGATTGGAGTCAAGGTTGGCTCACTCCTGGCTCCATTTAACTCTGGGAGAAGTCATTAAGCTCGGGCCTCACATACTTTTTCCTCCCTGCACTGTGAATGTTTACATGTTATGTGCAATTAAACCATGGCAACGTCTAATGTTTGTGTAGTATTATCTTCAGCAGACTGTGTTCTTCTATTGTTGTGACTTAGATGAGGTTCAGAGCACATTTTATGCCCAGTTCATGCAAAACTCCACGTAATCCCAAGGGGTTCACATACTTTTTCTTGCAACTGTAACTGGCATGGCGGTGATCAGGGACACTGGTGACAGTATGAAAAAAAATTTTTGATTTTTTTTATTACTTTTTTTCTCTTTTAATTTTTTTTTTTTTCATATTTCACTATGACCAAAGAAGTATAATGTTACCATAGTAACATTGTACTACTTTGAGGAAGTGACCTATATTTTTGTTTTGTTTTTTTTTGTTTTTTTTTTACACAATTTGCTTATAGCAAAGAATTACTTTGCTATAAGCAAGCATTTACCTGAATGAAATCGATTCATTCAGGGTTTTTTCTTTTTTTTCTTAACTGTGATTTGGCCACAGCTAATCACATGACACAGCTGGGCTTGCTAGGAAGCCATCCATTGTATACAACTGTCATTTGACCTGCTGTGATTGGTCACAGCAGGTCACTCGGTACTGGCAACGGGGTCGGTACACAGATCTGTGATCTGTCATTGGCCGTGTCCGAGGTACACAGCTGGTGACAGATCGCAGCTCTGCAAACTGCGCATGCCTGAAAGGACGCCATATGGCGTCCACCTGGAGGGACAAGGGTTTTTGCCGGCCATTTGGCCATAGGCCGGGCGGGAACCGGTAAAATTAATCACACACCAAAACTGGTCATAAACGCAGTGCGATTGCAAGAACTGGATCATATATCCACCCATGTGATCCAATTTCGGTGCACCTAAAAAAAAAAAAAAAATAGATGCCTACACGTCTTATGTGCGGGTGCAGTGTGAACTGGCTATGGTTTTTTTGCAGAAACGCGTAAGCTGCTGTAACTTGCACACTGTACCCTTTATGAATTATTATTATTATACAGTATTTATATAGCGCCAAAAGGTTTGCTCGGCGCTGTACATTATTGTGGGGGACAGCACATGAGACAATACAGTAACAAAACAGTACACGAGGGGTTCGAGGGTCCTGCCCTTTCGAGCTTAGAGTATGGTACTTTTATCAGCAGAACGAGATGCCGGCTCTTCATCTTATACTCCTATGCTGTTCAAAGTGCCAGGAAGACACTGAACTTTGGAGCACCGTTGGTCTACCTCCAAGGGAATTCTACCTAGGCGTACATTTTCGTTTGAGGTGTGAACTGAGCCCAGCCAAAATAGATTGGCTCAAATTGCAACTCAAAGAATCGCATGTGATTTGAATAGGAACACAGTGCGATTCCTGTTAGCATCTCATGCGATTTTCAGCTCCGCTATATTGTGAACCCAGGCTTAGTAATCATTTCTAAACAAATGCACTTTTTAAAATATCCAAATATAAACACATCAAAAATGAAATGGAAATTTAGAAGAGCTGCCCATTGACTCCCAGGCAAAGCAGACCATGTACCAACACAGACAGGAAAAAATTACAGCTGGATTCTAATTGGTCACTTCTGAGGCCTCATGCACCCAGGAAATAACAAAACACCATTTTTACAGGCGTTTACATTTTTATCTGCCTCTAAAAATGCACCTCTAGGTATTATGCATCCATGCACACAGGCATTTACAGGCAGGAGCGTTTAGAGGCAGAAAAAGAAACGCACTTCCAGCACGTTAGGGACAGGAGCGTTTAGAGGCACAAAAGAAACGCACTTCCAGCACATTAGGGACAGGAGCATTTAAAGGCAAAAAAAGAAACGCATATCCAGCACGTGAGGGACAGGAGTGTTTAGAGGCAAAAAAAGAAACGCATATCCAGCACGCGAGGGACAGGAGCGTTTAGAGGCACAAAAGAAACGCACTGCCAGCACGTTAGAGACAGCCGCGTTTAGAGGCAGAAAAAGAAACGCACTTCCAACACGTTAGGGACATGAGCGTTTAGAGGCACAAAAGAAACGCACTTCCAGCACGTTAGAGACAGGAACGTTTAGAGGCACAAAAGAAACGCACTTCCAGCACATTAGGGACAGGAGCATTTAAAGGCAAAAAAAGAAACGCATATCCAGCACGTGAGGGACAGGAGTGTTTAGAGGCAAAAAAAGAAACGCATATCCAGCACGCGAGGGACAGGAGCGTTTAGAGGCACAAAAGAAACGCACTGCCAGCACGTTAGAGACAGCCGCGTTTAGAGGCAGAAAAAAACGCACTTCCAACACGTTAGGGACATGAGCGTTTAGAGGCACAAAAGAAACGCACTTCCAGCACGTTAGAGACAGGAACGTTTAGAGGCAGAAAAAGAAACGCACTTCCAGCACGTTAGAGACAGGAACGTTTAGAGGCAGAAAAAGAAACGCACTTCCAGCACGTTAGGGACAGGAGTGTTGAGAGGCAGAAAAATAAACGCATATCCAGCACGTGAGGGACAGGAGCGTTTAGGCGAATGAAAAAAAACAAAACTGCCAAACACACATAAGTACATGTTAACGCTAGCATGTTTATGCCAGTTTGCGTGTTCATGTTCATGCATTTTAAGGACCAGAGAAAATGGATAATCTGGCCAATAGAGTGCATGAATTCCAGACTCACAAACGTGCATTAATGTGCATGAGGCCTAAATCTGACTTTTCCACTTCTCATACATGAGGGACTACTGTCACAATGTCACATGTTCTACTGGGAAATACAAATATTTGTCCCCTTGTGCATGGGACGGTTCTATTTTGCAGATTTTCACATGCCAGTTTCTTTCTCAGCACTGTCTGAAAAAAAAAAAAAAAAAGAGGGGGGGGGGGGGGGAACTGGAAATCAATAATTATGTAAGCATCAAAGCATTGTTAAATGCCACAGGCTCATCTATTCCTGACAATAAGTGATGCGTAGAAAAGAGCCTACTATTAATGTTCTGTATACTCAGCAAAGATGTGCAGGGAGGGCTCCCGAGTGCACAAGACACACGGTCTGTGCACCTAGGCTGGATGTGTGCTACATGGAACTTGGAACATTGAAAACATGTAAGGGCTCCTGAGATGGCCCTTTAAGAAAACAGGGTGCCAAACACATTGACATTTCAACATGAACACTGAAACAGGCAGAGCACACACGAAGTTAGGGGCTCAATGGATTTCTGGCAGGATCAACAGGTACAGCGACCAAAAGTAATCAAACAACAAATGTTCAATGTTACGTAGATTACATATCAACAGCACAAACCCTTAAATCCCAACTCCAGAGAATATTAAAAAAAAAAAAAACTACTCTTGTGGGGGTATTTTGCACTACAAGCAAGGCCGTGGATAAGGGGGTACCACCAGTCCTCTTGTACCTATTCCAGCAGGGGGGCCCAGGCAGCTGGTGAATCAAATGTGGACAAGGGGGGTGTTCTGTACAGTGGCTGGGGGGCAATTACTGGAACCGAGTCCTTGTATGGCTCTCTGCAGCAGCTGAAAGCTGGCTTCTTCTCCTCTCCATCCTGCTGGCTTTCAGCAGAGAGAGCCATACAGGGGATCAGTTTCAGTAATTGCCCCCCTGCCACACCCATCACCCTCCCTGTGCACCATACATTTCCCCCTGCTGCCCAGGCCCCACTGTGTGCCCCACCCCAGCTTCACTCCTTTCCTTCCCACCGGCAGCTGCAAGCACAAAATAGGATCTTTCAGGATGGAGAGTGGGGGAAGGGTCTGGTAAATGTCACATTTACCAGCCCTTTCTTTTCCTGAATGGACACAATGAGTGATCTGTACTGATGACTCACTGTGTTCATTCACAACTGAAGCATAGTAAACTTTTTATTTGTTTGTTTTTTTGGCGGGGGGGGGGGGGGGGGCCTGTCAAGTTGGCTGTATTGTTCCCCGTGGTTTTTAACAGCAGCCCTGACTACAAGGGTTAAATGCTTGTTAACTGTACAGGAGGAGAAAAGATAAATGTCTCCTTCATATGGGGGTTTATCCACATCCACCGGATTCCAATGGGAAGAATCAGCAGATTCTTGCAGCTGGAATGACAGGCACATGTGAATAGCTATGGATGTTCATCCTGTATAAAGTAATGACAGGCTGACAGTGGCTGTTTGGTCGTAGCTACACACCAAGCGGTTATCTGCGGTTAGAGACGAATGTTCGAGTCTAGATGCAATCAGATGCGTCCAGGTTCAGACATCCATCCCAAACTGCAGGTAACCACTTGGTGTGCAGCTACAATTAAACAGTGACAGCCGCTGTCAGCCTGTCATTGAGTTATACAGCCTGAGCGGCTCCATGCTATTCACACGCACCTGTCTGCTGATTATTGCTCCTGGAATCTGTTCTATGGAGGGTAAATGCCTGTGTGAAGGAGGCCTTGCTCCAGTGCCCTCCTCTGCACCAGCTTGTGGGGGGGGGGGGGGTTCCTCGCTGTCCTCACGTATAATGCAGGACTATTGGTATTTGATGTCATCGTACGACAAAAGCCTGAAGCGTCTTATAGAACAGGCTTCAGGGGACTGGTCACACAATTGGAGGGAGCCTGCTGGAGTAAGGAGTTAAAGTGATTGTAAAGGTTCAAGGTTTTTACCTTCATGCATTCTAAATATGCATGAAGGTTAAAAAAAAAAAAAAAACCTTCTGTGTGCAGCAGCCCCCCTAATACCTACCTAAGTCACATCGTGATCCAGCCATGTGCACAAGAGTCTCAGCTCTCCAGGGACTTTCCCTCCTCACTGGCTGAAATAGCAGTGAGATCCATTGGCTTCTGCTGCTGTCAATCACAGCCAGTGAGCCAATGAGGAGGGTGAGAAGGGGGGCAGACCTGTGTGTGTGAATGGACACACAGAGCAGCGGCTTGAGAGTAAGCCTGCTTGGGTGCCCCCCATAGCAAGCTGCTTGCTCTGGAGGCACTCAGCAAGGGGATGGGCCAGGAGTGCCAGCGGGGGACCCGAGAAGAGGATTGGGGCTGCTCTGTGCAAAGAGTGGGTAAGTGTGACTTTTTTTTTTAATTGCCTGTAATATGACTTTAAGCAGGTATTACACCTCCTAATCTTCTAGATTTAACAAGCATGCAACCCTTGGGGGGGGGGGGGTGGACTGCAAGGGTAGTTTTATTGTAATTCCCAGAGCTTTAAAACAAAAATGCTCAAAATAAAATCAAATTCCTCTGCTACTGTAATGACATCTCAACTGACAAAAGAAAAAAAACCCTGAAAATAATAAGACCTCATGCACATTGGACGCCTATTCTCCTGGCAGGAAAGCTGCTTTAAAAAAATGCGCCGAAAGCTGCCTTGTGCACATGCATTTAGACACGTTAAGCATTGGAACGTTTGGAGGTGTATAACGTGCACCAGCACTTATTTGTTACAACATATGGACTTTATATAATTATTGCTGTACTGATGTTTATGTTATGTTTGCACTTATGTGTAAACTCTTTGATGTTTGACTATATGATTCAGCGCTGCACTTTATACACAAATAAACGCTCAAATGCTTAACGTGTCTAAATGCATGTGCACAACGCAGCTTTCGGCGCATTTTTTTAAAGCAGCTTTTCTCCTGCCAGGAGAATAGGCGTCCAGTGTGCATGAGGTCCAGTGTGCATGAGGTCCAGTGTGCATGAGGTCCAGTGTGCATGAGGTCCAGTGTGCATGAGGTCCAGTGTGCATGAGGTCCAGTGTGCATGAGGTCCAGTGTGCATTGATGTTTCACTATATGATTTAGTGCTGCACTTTATACACGTTTTTGTTAATTTTTATTTTCATTGTCTCTTGTGCTTCGCTATACAGTATATAGCGCTCGCCAATTGTTATTTTGATAATTGAGCGTTTATGGATTCCATTGGCCAAAATGTTAATTTATTCTGCTCACTGGAATGAACGCTGTAGCGCTAACTGCGTCTAGTGTTTAGGTGTGGTAACTGCTTTTTTTTTTCTTTCTGCCTGCAAACGCTCCTTTTCTAATAAGCTGATAAACGCCTATGTGTGTATGGACAGATAGGAGAACACAGAAGTGCATTTACACAAAACAAATTTCAAACTCTTGTAAAAGCGGCATTTTTTTTAGTCCAATGTGCATGAGCCCTACAAGGGAAAAAAAAAAAAAAAAAAAGGAGTTGGAGAAAGCACTGCAAACAATACTGCCCAACCCTTCATTGTACACCTAATAATCCTTCCCTGGTATGAGGAACTGATATCCTAATTGTCCAGCTTACTGCACCTCTAACTGCCTAACAGCAGAAGTGTGACACTTCTCTTACACAGCCTGATGAAATATGTATGAGGTTAGAGAGGCCGCCATGATGTGATACACTGCAGGGACACTAGCTCCTGTAGACTCATCACAAGTTAAAAGAACAACTCCAGACAAAAATAACAAAATAAAATGGATAGCCGATTATCAGCTAAAATAAATCAGCTTTGACTGCAACATTCACCTTAAAGCTGTCCTCTGCAGTATTTCTTTTCAGGCTTCGGGGTTAAATGACAACCAATATTACTCAATCCACTTCCTCTGAGTCCACCCCCAGCTTGTGATTGGACAGGGACTGGAGACGCAGCAGAATGGGGAGCTAATCTCTGTCACTTTGCCCTCTCCTCCTATGAGCATGCTCCTGATCAGCACAGAAACTGATTGGGTCTTTGTGCTGCTTCTTTCTCTACCACTCAGCCTGGTTGATGAGGTATTAAAAGATGTCAGTTCCAAATCACAACAGGTTCTTACATCGCTGGTATTGAAAGAAAAAAAAAAAAAACATTCATGTTAACCACTTGCCCTCCAGCGGATTTATCCCCCTTCCTGACCAGGTCATTTTTTGTGATATGGCACTGTGTTACTTTAACTGACAATTGATGCAGTCATGCAGCGCTGCACCCAAATTAAATTTATGTCCTTTTTTCCCCAAAAAATTGAGCTTTCTTTCGGTGGTATTGGATCGTCTGTGCGTTTTGTTTTGTTTTTTTGCGCTGTTAACAAAAAAAGACCAACAATTTTGAGAAAAAAAAATATTTTTGACTTTTTGCTATTAAACATGTCCAGTAAAAAAAATGTAAAAAAATAAAAAATTGTCATAAATTAGGGCCAAAATGTATTCCGCTATATGTCTTTGCTAAAAAAAAAAAAAAAAAAATCCCAATACGTGTAAATTAATTGGTTTACATGGAAGTTATAGCGTCTACAATTTTATTTTTGATACTAGTAATGGCAGCGATCTGTGACTTATAGTGGGACTGCGGTGGGCATTTTAACACGGGGGGGGGGGGGGGGGGACTGTCACTGACATCCCCAGTGACACTAATACAGTGATCAGTAATAACAAAAAGCACTTACATTGTACTAATGACACTGGGCAGGAAGGGGTTAACATCTGGGGCGATCAAAGGGTTAACTGTGTGTGGTTTTACTGTGGGCTGTGTGTGTGTTGTACTATGTAAGCACGTTGCTTTGTATTGCTCTACTATGCAGAGCAACACAAAGCAGCATGCTGGAGCTGACAGGGGAGAGATCTGTATTGTTTACATAGACCTCTCCCCCATCAGTGATACTCGGTGACTGCCAGGTGCCGGTGAGGAATCACTGGCCGGGACTCAGTGATCGGCAGCTAAAGCCACCAATGGCGGTGCAGGTAGGGCGTGCACGCGCCCTACCCAGAAATGCGGTACAGTGGCTTAGTGGTTAGTACATCTGCCTTGCAGTAAATGGGTCATGGGTTCGATTCCCGACCATGATGCCTCCTGCCTGGAGTTTGCATGTTCTCCCTGTGCTTGCGTGGGTTCCTCCGGGTGCTCCGGTTTTCTCCCACACTCCAAAGATATGCTGGTAGGTTAATTGGATCCTGTCTAAATTGGCCCTAATATGTGTATGTATGAATGTAAGTTAGGGACCTTAGATTGTACACCCCTTGAGGGTTAGGGACTGATGTGAATGTTCAATATATATATGTGTAAAGCGCTGCGTAATTTGACAGCGCTATAAAAGGAACCTGAAATAAATACATGCAAAATCACGCATATATACACACTTGATTTTGCGCAGCCCTGCAGCAGTATTTCTGCTATAGGGCAACAGGCAAGCAGTTAACACAGAATTTCACGCATTTGTGTCTTTTATATCTGCCTGGATCTTAAGGATATGTTCACATCCATGCAGGTTGCAGCTGATGCATTTTTCCGGCACATTTTGCGTTTTGAACACGTGTCTTTGCCTCAACAGTTCTATTCATATAGTGCAACTTTACATTCTCTGGCACTCAATTAGCATCAAAGTAAGTCATTAACAGAACTGTCATACTTTTCTATTAGCGCAAAAAAAAAAAAAAAAATGAAGCAAAAATGCAAGACTTGTGTTTTTGGTGCAGGTTCAATGAAGTCTATTACACAAAAAATGCAATCTGCTGCAGGAAAAAATGTTGCTGACCCTTTCCAAAAAAAATCCAGCAGCTCCAAAAGCACAGATGTGAACTAGATCCATAGGAGCTCATGTTAAATGGATTGCAGTGCGTTTCTAAAAAACTGGGAAATGCGCTGAAATCCGCATAAGTGTGAAGTCAGGGTTAATGTTTTGTTTGCTCATATATAAGATTAGGTTAGTTCCTGCATCAGATGCAATAGTAAACATAAGTGTGTGTGTTACACAACTTCCTACCCCAAGTGATGTCTTGCAGTGGCTGTTCTGCACACTGTTCATGCGGCCGTCTACAGAGACAACTGTTCAGTGCGGTGTGATTTTCAGCCCATTCATTTATATGCACTGAAATCATACTGGATTGCAACAAAACTAATGCATCCACTACTTTTGGCAACGCACTGCAACCAAATACTATGGTACCATGCAATCCAATCCATGCAATCCAATGCTGTGTCTGCGATCTGCATTTAAGGTGTGGCTTGACATCTGCAGCAGACTGCACACCCAGTGCGGAAAATGTGCGCAAAACACGTATTTCCTACACTAAAGTTCTTTTGTGAGCGGGCCCTAAGGCCTTGTCCACACCATGCGCAGAGACATGCGTTTTTCTACACCTGTCTCTGCAAAGGCACAAAGAAATCAATTGTGTTCTGTGCTCCATGTTCACAACACTGGTATCATATGTGGATTTTTCTTCTGTGCAGGAATATGCAACATAAATGCATTTTTCTGTGCATAAAACCTCACGGCACCAACCTTGTGGTGTGAACAGGGCACATAAAAAAAACAATTGTTTTCTTTGTGCCCTTGCAGATCCTTTATGTTGCATAAAAATAAATCATGTGACATCATCATTATGGTGTGAACAGGTCACACAGAAAACAATCATTTTCTTTGAGTTCTTGTGGAGACCTACATTAGAAAAACGCAGTCTCTGCACACGGTATGAACAAGCCATAACTATTCCACGTGGATGAAATCTGTGTATTTTCAGTTTTGATGCACATATTTATTTATTTATTTCAGGTACTTATAGTGCCATCAATGTACACAGCGCTTTACATATATATTGTACATTCACATCAGTCCCTAACTCTAACCGCGTACAATCTAAGGTCCCTAACTCACATTCATACATACTAGGGCCAATTTAGACAGAAGCCAATTAACCTGCCAGCATGTCTTTGGAGTGTGGGAGGAAACCGGAGCACCCAGAGGAAACCCACGCAGCCACAGGGAGAACATGCAAACTCCAGGTAGGTGATGTTGTGGGTGGGATTCGAACCAACGACCCGAGTACTGCCAGACGGAAGTGCTAACATATAGTGTGAACGAGGCAAAGAAAAAGAAATGGATGGAAAGCTAAAAATGTTATTGCGTCGCACTAAAATGTTGTTTGCTTTTCCTAAGGTGATGGTGCAAATGGGCCCTCACACACACTGGCGGCATTGTACCTCTATGTAGTGATCTCTGCATTGATCTACTTATCGACCAGCAAAATCAGGTCTAGAAGTGTCTTTGTGAACTCCCTGAACCATTACTGGAGATGAAAACAAGCTCGCCACACAAAGCAACTGAATGCTCTCCTTGCACAGACAACATGATGACATGGCGAGAGCATGGCCACATCTGTCTACACTATCTGATGCAAAGAGATTCAGGTCCTGAAAATACTTCTTGCTGGGCTGTCTCTAGCTTCAATAGTTTGACTTGCTAATCCTGGTAAAGTAAAGCAGGCCACAGATTATGCAATTTTCCTTCCTTTCACCATGGGTTGAAGGAAAGAAAATCGCTTGATGGGGGAAGTCCTCCCGCGGCACTATCATGTTCTAACAGTGGGGAGTCCCTGCTGGTAGAACACAATGATCACTGCTGGTGGCTATAGCTGCCGGCAGTGATCACATTAAAAAATCCGAAAGGCAGGTTGTACCAAAGTCAATCGATGTATCGACTGCAGTACAACCAGCCTGCCCATAGATGGATCGAATCTTAGCTGGTCCCTGCTGAGCCACCAGAGATTTGATTCATCTATGGCCAGCTTAAGGCTTCACTTACACTTGTGATTGGGGGTGGTAAAAATAGACATCTGAGTGTCCCCTGCCCCACCAACTACCCCCTTAAAGTGTTACTAAACCCACAACAGTAAAATCAGTCTGTGTATGCAGTAAAGCATGCTTGTTACACTCACTGTGGAACCTAAGGGGTTAATCCTCTGCATTGTGTAATAAGACTGTTTGATCCTGACTTCTCTGATCCTCCCCCTCTTCCAGTGTCCCCCTCTTATCTCCTGATAAGACATATCCTGTGGAGTAACTCTGCACATGCTCAGTTTGGTGTGTATTGCTAAAGAGTTTTTTTTTTCTTGGGAGAGTGCATGTGATCAGCACAGGGCCAATCAGCACTGTCCAGAAAGAGGCCCGAGCAGAAAGCACACTCCTCCTACCAGCTTTAACCAGTGCTCTGCTTGACACTGATAGAAGTCACACAAATGATCTAACTGCTGATGAGAAAAGGTATTTAGCAGTTTATATTTAGTAAAATAATTACATGTCCATGTTGTGTGTACTGTGGGAGACCAGATATAGTGAATGAAGGGTCCTGGGTTTAGTAACACTTTAGGCTGCAAAGGCAGCTAGAGAAGGTCTTCCACATGTCGTGGCGTGCTTTGCGACTGTGGCAAAAATGTATATCCCCTGTTGCATTTGGCACGCAATTACAACTGCTGAAAGGTTAGTTCCTGCATCAGAAAAAGGAAAATTTATATATATCCACATACATACACACTATATATATATATATATATATATATATATATATATATATATATATATATATAGTTATATAGTAATACCTCGGTTTAAGAACGCCTCGGTTAAAGTAATTTTCGGTTTACAAATTACAATCCACTGAAAATAATGCCTCGGTTTACAAATTTTGTATGAGTTTTTTTTCACAATACGAAGTGTATGTCAGTGCTGATTTTTAAATGCAATTGCTGGCTCTTTTTTTTTTTCTTCACTATAGCTCACAGAATTAGCTGTCACTTTCCCCAAACTTAATGGAAATATTGTTTCTTTTAAGAAACTAAAAAGAAACATTGCCCCCCCCTTTCCTGACCTGCCAGACTGCATGCTCTGAAAAGGGTCTGGTATGGGTTTTGGGGAGGACCCCCACGCCATTTTGTTTTAAATTTCGGCGTGGACTTCCGCTCAAAATCCATACCAGACATGAAGGGCTTAATATGGATGGGAGGGGGGACCCCACGCAGTTTTTTTAATTATTTTTTTTAATTGCCGGCACTTCTTTTACATTCAGCTGTCAGTGGGGAACCCCGCTGACAGCTGAAATATTAACACATGGTTGTCACTACTAAAATGCCACATGACTTGATAAAATAACTCATGCCGTATTTATTAGTGTTTACTTTTTTCTGATCTCCAGAACAGATTAATTGGTTTTCAATGCATTCCTATGGGAAACAACGTTTCGGTTTAAGAATTTTTCGCTATAAGAAAAGTCCTGCAGAACGAATTAAATTCTTAAACCGAGGTATTACGGTACGTACACACACACACACGCGCGTTAGGGAGGTAACAGTATAACCCCCTGAATCAGCCACATCTGCACTGCTCCCTGAAAAGTGATCCAATGCAGACCGCTCTTCAGAGAGCAATGCAGGTGTAAATGAGTCCTAAGGCTTAAATCACAACTCCTCAACTGAAAACTTGTAAGTAAGTGAATAGGAGTCAAACATGTTACAATTTGACCATACAATCTTAGTACAATCCACTTTAGATTTAGTACAGGTGCGACCTGTCAAGCGATCTGATCATTTCAAATCACATGACAAATCACAGCCTCCTGTCTGCAATTGAAGTCATATCGGTGCAATTCTGTCTTCGGAGTTGCACCTATTTTGACAGTAGTGCATGCACTACTTTTTGAAAGTTCAGGTGGGACTGGCATAGACATCTGTGTCCTGCAAGTCGCACCTGAAGTCAGACTGACATCCGACTTTGAAACTGTGTGATTTCACTGGAATTCGCACGAGATCAAAGTCGGATTGGTGTGGCCGAAGACTAACCAAAACTATGCAATGTTGGCACTTACCTAATCTAATGCAGACCATAGACAGTTTGTCTATCGGCCGATTTTTCATCCAAAAAACAAAACATTGGTTGTTCTGCTGCCACCAATGATTGCGAAAATCGGCCGTTTTTCACAAATATTCCAGCATGACTGATAAAAGAAATGAGGAGGAACCGCGAAAATCGGCTGATGCCATTGCCCCACTAACAGTGCGAAAATCGGCCAATTATTCTTTCGGATGAAAAATCGGCCGATAAACGAACCGTCTATGGCCTGCATAACCGATCGATGTGTATCTAATCGGGCAGGCCTGTGAACTACATCAAGTTTGGCTGATCTAAGGGGAAGTCTACAAGCAGATTGCAATGTGTGTGGGGAGAACGTGCTCACACCACATGTGGAGACCTCCGTCTTTTGGCATCTGATCAATGCAGGTCTCTACAAGGGCACATAGAAAACAATTGTTGTCTACTGTATATGCCCTGTTAACAATGTAGCAGAGAGGTGCAGAAAAAAGCAGCATGTCGGCATTCATCAGGACCACACCGGAGATCACACGCAGCCTCCAGCTGACTCCACACTACAGCTTGTATAAATCTGAAGGAAATTGCTGGGGGGGAAAAAATACATTGCCTTGAGATGTAAAACAAATGCACTTCTTGTACAAAATGGAAATCATCCCGCAAATGACTGCACATGAAAATGGATCATTTTAGTGTGTGGGCTAGGGTATACTTAGCTACTTTCAGTCCGCTCTAGTCATGTGATCCGATTCCCCTCTGTCAGACAACGCTGCTGCAGGGGAGAGGAAGGAATGATGACAATGGATGGGCCATGGGAGCCTATGGGTGACATCACTGCTGCAGGGGAGAGGAAGGAATGACGACAATGGATGGGCCATAGGAGCCTATGGGTGACATCACTGCTGCAGGGGAGAGGAAGGAATGACGACAATGGATGGGCCATAGGAGCCTATGGGTGACATCACTGCTGCAGGGGAGAGGAAGGAATGACGACAATGGATGGGCCATGGGAGCCTATGGGTGACATCACTGCTGCAGGGGAAAGGAAGGAATGACGACAATGGATGGGAAATAGGAGCCTATTGGTGACATCACTGCTGCAGGTGAGAGGAAGGAATGACAACAATGGATGGGAAATAGGAGCCTATTGGTGACATCACTGCTGCAGGGGAAAGGAAGGAATGACGACAATGGATGGGAAATAGGAGCCTATTGGTGACATCACTGCTGCAGGTGAGAGGAAGGAATGACAACAATGGATGGGAAATAGGAGCCTATTGGTGACATCACTGCTGCAGGGGAGAGGAAGGAATGACGACAATGGATGGGTCATAGGAGCCTATGGGTGACATCACTGCTGCAGGGGAGAGGAAGGAATGACGACAATGGATGGGAAATAGGAGCCTATGGGTGACATCACTGCTGCAGGGGAGAGGAAGGAATGACGACAATGGATGGGCCATGGGAGCCTATCGGTGACATCACTGCTGCAGGCTTTACTAGCTGCCGCTTGCTAACACAGGGGAGATCACGTGACCAGACCAGAGCAGCCTGAAAATAGATAAATACATCTTTCTTATACAGGAAAGTTAGCATAGGAGTTATGAGGGGGAATGAGCATTTTAAGACTAGGTAGGCCTCATGCATGCTGGCCAGAAATAAAAGCTGCTTGGAATTTATTTTTTCAGCATGTAATCGCATCTGTATGTTACCCTATGTGGCTGTGCACACAGGCATTTACCGGCATTTTAAAAGAGGAGCATTTTTCTGGCTGAACAAAAAAAAAAACACACATCACCAACATACTCAGGAGAGGAGTGCTTGTTGGGCATACAAAACAAAAAGTGCAAACGAGTAAAAACACGTTAACGCTAGATGCGTTTATTAGAGCTTGTGTGTTAATGTATTCTAATGGCCAGAATACATTAATATTCCAGCCAATAGTATACGTTAACGCCAAATACACATGAATGCAAGTGCCAAACACAACCTCCCTACCAGGAGAAAATCCGTTTGGAGGCGCAGAGCAAACGCTCAGTGTACATGAGGCCTTAGGTCGAGGCTCGAATTCTACTTCAAAGCCATTGGATCAGCATTCAGTCATAAGAGGTCAACCTTCCACTGTGAAGACAATCAACAAATCTAACATATATTGTACACTGGAATATAATGTAGGTTGCCAATCATTAGATGTGGTGGCTGGCTGCATTAGTTTTCTTTTTGAAGGCTTTTTCCCCTCTCTTTTCATCCAGTGATCTGGCCAGTAACACACCTCCTATAATAGAGTCCCTCCACTCTGGATGAAGGGGCACAGCAGACAGCAGCATTGCCAGTCTGGTGGGGGGGAGGGGAATGTTAGATGTATTAGCAGATAACATGCGTTTCTACTTTTTGAGCATAGGACCATTTACTTCAATGGGCTGCCCTATGTGCGTTTGTCGCCTAAAAGAAGCACCTTTTGGGCCACAAGCTTAGCATGATTTTTGAATGTCAGAGATATTAGTGCAGCGCAATAAATGCATATGCAATATTATAAACGCATACAGTGACGGCAATAAGTATTTGATCCCCTGCTGATTTTGAATGTTTGCCCACTCACAAAGAAATGACCAGTTTAAAAATCAAATGGTAGATGTATTGTAACACTGAGATACAGAATAGCAACAAAACATTGTGTAGGTCTACAATCTTGTCCCTGACATCCTTGGACAGCTCTTTGGTCTTTGCCATGGTGGAGAGTTTGGAATCTGATTGTTTGATTGCTCCTGTGGACAGGTGTCTTCCATACAGGTAACAAAATTAGATTAGCAGCACTCCCTTTAAGAGGCTGCTTCTAATCTCAGCTTGTTACCTGTATGACAGACACCTGGTAGCCAGAAATCCTGCTGAATATTAGGGGATCAAATACTTATTTCCCTCATGAATATGCAAATCAGTGCATCATTTGTTAGACATGCATTTCTTTTGAATGTTTTGTTGCTATCCTGTCTCTGTGTTACAATACACCTACCATTCGATTTTTAGACCGATCATTTCTTTGTGAGTGGGAAAACATTCAATATCAGCAGGGGATCAAATACTTATTTCCTTCACTGTATGATATCCATAAATAAATGAATAAAGTGCAGAAAAGTGCAACTAAGTATTTCACTCTATAAATAGTGACACACTGTGAACAGTTCACACAGCGGATAGTAAATACTGCGATGCCCTTTGTGGAAGGATATTCATTCAAAGTGCCCTCATTGACACGTGCGGTTATTTGTAAAGGACACATGTGCAGGAATTTGTGAAAGGAATCCACCCTTGGGACCGATGTACACTCACCAGACGGAAAGTATTAATGAGCATTGGTTACTGTCACACATCTGGGGGTGCAGTGGTATACTGACAGCTCCGGGTCTAGTCATGCGACTCCATCCATCCATCCATAGGGGCAGATATCTTGTGGTCCCGGAGAGGAATTAGCTCAGCCACAGGAGCCAGAAAGGTGCTTCTATGGTGTAGTATTTATTATATCACATTAAAAGGTATCATCCACGTGGAGTATGCAAAATCAAATTGGGCAGCACAGTGGCTAAATGGTTAGCACCTCTGCCTGGCAGTACTAGGGTGGTTGGTTCGACACAGCACCACCTGTCTGGATTTGCATGTTCTCGCTGTGCCTGCGTGGGTTTTCTCCAGGTACTCCGGTTTCCTCCCACACTCCAAAGACATGCTGGTAGGTTAATTGGCTCGTGTCTAAATTGGCCCTAGTATGTATGAATGTGAGTTAGGGGTCTTAGATTGTACACCCCTTGAGGGTTAGGGACTGATGTGAATGTACAATATATATGTAAAGTGCTGAGTAAACTGACGGCGCTATATAAGTACCTGAAATAAATAAATATATTTAAAATGAGTACCAAGATGGCCACCGCTCCTCGGTAGCGGCGGCGGCGTGACGTCACCAATAAAGCTCCATCCAACGCGTTTCGGGTGACAGCACGTCTTCAGGGGTACGCCTATTGCCGACGTCTGGATTTTCCCTCACTTAAATAGCCCGCAAAGCACTTTATTCATTAATTTATGGATATCATATGCGTTTATAATATTGCACATGCGTTTATAGTGCTGCACTAATATCTCTGACATTTGAATTTGGGACTGTTGCCGATATCCTGAGTGCTAGCTGCTATTTTATGAGTTTGCATTATTTTAGTATTTTACCAGTGCTCGCTTTTATTCTTTTTAAACATTTAGCATGATCTTTAAACGTGCGATAATCACGGCAGAATCGTACTGCCTTTGGGGTGCCATTAAGAATAACGGCACCCAGACACGTGTGGAATCTCGATAATTCTGCCCGTGATTCCAAATCGCCAGATGGGAACGGACCATAGATTGTGAGCTCCTCGAAGGCAGGACTGACATGAACGTACAGTATACGCAAAGCACCGTGTAAATTTATACCATTGAAGTGCGGGGGGGGGGGGGGGGACTGCAAGACAGAATTTTTCTTTTTCCCTGGAGATCAGCTTTAGATACAGACCTGGTGTGAATCTTCTGTTTTGGTGACCTAATAAGAGGAAATGTACTATTGAGTCACCAGCCTGCTACCAATGTGACTGGAGTGCGGCAACAACCCGAAGCTGACATGAGACGGGCAATACGAGAGCCCAGACTGGACGCCACTCTGATCGGACATCATAGGGGACCTCTAGGCAAAACCTTACTGACTATTCAAGTGATACGAAACCCTCTGCACATTGAGCAGCTGATCTCACCACTTATCAAGGACACGGCTTCTGTATTGTTATTCCTTCCCTATGGGTCTGATTAAGTCATCGCTAAAAGCAAAACACTTTTTGGATTAGTTTTGGATAGAATGGAGATGGATTAGAACCCCTGGCAGGTCCTTATTGCTGTCTGTGCCCCCATTAGGGAGAGTCACCTTCTCTATTTATCCTGCTTATCATCAAAAGTGAAAGTTTTGGGTTGTCACCAAAACAGGACTAAAAGGGGAAATCTTCCAATGGGGACACTAGTTATGTAGGGAAATCTCTCCTATGGGACATAGATGACAAAAAAAATTACAGGTGTCATTACCCTCCCTTACTCTATCCAAAATAGAAACAAAAATGCCCGTAGTTATACTTTAACCCTTTCCTACTCAGTCCAAAGCCAATAAAAGGAGGAGTTGTGGTCATAGTGTACATACCTGTTCATAAACGGAGCGGTGTCACCGGTGTGCAGCAATGAGGTGAACAGTGAGCAGTGACTCCCCTGGTGTCAGAGAACACTCAGCCATCCATGTCTGTATGAAGGAGATCAGAAGACGTCTACAGAAGGCACAGGGTCACCTCCAGTGTACCAGGTGTCCCCCCACCTCCAATCAATGTACCAGGCGTCCCCCCAGTCCCTGCACACCTCCAATCACTGTACCGGTGTCCCTGCACACCTCCAATCACTGTACCGGTGTCCCAGCTCACCTCCAATCACAGCCCAGACTGGTGAAGGCAGGCTCAGTTTAAAGGAAAATAAGACACAAGATCTGCCTCCTCCTCCTCCAGGAAGAGACAGCCGGGTCCTAGAGAGATCTGCCATTAGCTCAATGTCAGCGGCAGATGTGTACACAGTGGTCAGTCATTAGGACCGCAGTCAGCAGCTGTCATTAGCATAGTGGTCAGGTCCCCAGTAATCAGTCCCTAGCACAGCAATCGGTCCACAGTAATCAGTGCCTAGTAATCAGTCCTTAGCACAGGGACCGGTCCCTAGAAATCAGTCCCTAGCACACCGATCGGTCCCCAGTAATCAGTCCCTAGCACAGCAATCAGTCCACAGTAATCAGTGCCTAGTAATCAGTCCTTAGCACAGGGACCGGTCCCTAGAAATCAGTCCCTAGCACACCGATCGGTCCCCAGTAATCAGTGCCTAGTAATCAGTCCCTAGCACAGGGACCGGTCCCTAGAAATCAGTCCCTAGCACACCAATCGGTCCCCAGTAATCAGTCCCTAGCACAGCAACCGGTCCCTAGAAATCAGTCCCTAGTAATCAGTCCCTAGCACAGGGACCAGTCCCTAGAAATCAGTCCCTAGCACACCGATCAGTCCCCAGTAGTCAGTGCCTAGTAATCAGTCCCTAGCACAGCAATCAGTCCCCAGTAATCAGTCCCTAGCACAGCAACCGGTCCCTAGAAATCAGTCCCTAGCACAGCCACCGGTCCCTAGAAATCAGTCCCTAGCACAGGCACCAGTCCCTACTGATCAGTCCCTAGAACAGCGATCGGTGCCTCGTATTTAGTCCCTAGCACAGCGATCAGTCCCTAGCACAGCAATCGGTCCCTAGTAATCAGTCCCTAGCACAGTGATCGGTACCTAGCACAGCAATCAGTGCCTAGTAATCAGTCCCTAGCACAGCGATCGGTCCCCAGTAATCAGTCCCTAGCACAGCGATCGGTCCCCAGTAATCAGTCCCTAGCACAGCGATCGGTCCCCAGTAATCAGTCCCTAGCACAGCGATCGGTCCCCAGTAATCAGTCCCTAGCACAGCGATCGGTCCCCAGTAATCAGTCCCTAGCACAGAGATCGGTCCCTAGTAATCAGTCCCTAGCACAGAGATCGGTCCCTAGTAATCAGTCCCTAGCACAGAGATTGGTCCCTAGTAATCGGTCCCTAGCACAGAAATCGGTGCCTAGCACAGCGATTGGTGCCTAGTAATCAGTCCCTAGCACAGTGATCGGTCCCCAGTAATCAGTCCCTAGCACAGAGTTCGGTCCCTAGTAATCAGTCCCTAGCACAGAGATCGGTCCCTAGTAATCAGTCCCTAGCACAGAGATTGATCCCTAGTAATCAGTCCCTAGCACAGAGATCGGTCCCTAGTAATCAGTCCCTAGCACAGAGATTGGTCCCTAGTAATCGGTCCCTAGCACAGAAATCGGTGCCTAGCACAGCGATTGGTGCCTAGTAATTAGTCCCTAGCACAGTGATCGGTCCCCAGTAATCAGTCCCTAGCACAGCGATCGGTCCCCAGTAATCAGTCCCTAGCACAGCGATCAGTCCCCAGTAATCAGTCCCTAGCACAGAGATCGGTCCCTAGTAATCAGTCCCTAGCACAGAGATCGATCCCTAGTAATTCAGTCCCTAGCACAGAGATCGGTCCCTAGTAATCAGTCCCTAGCACAGAAATCGGTGCCTAGCACAGCGATTGGTGCCTAGTAATCAGTCCCTAGCACAGCGATCGGTCCCCAGTAATCAATCCCTAGCACAGCGATCAGTCCCCAGTAATCAGTCCCTAGCACAGCGATCAGTCCCCAGTAATCAGTCCCTAGCACAGAGATCAGTCCCTATTAATCAGTCCCTAGCACAGAGATCGGTCCCTAGTAATCAGTCCCTAGCACAGAGATCGGTCCCTAGTAATCAGTCCCTAGCACAGAGATCGGTCCCTAGTAATCAGTCCCTAGCACAGAGATCGGTCCCTAGTAATCAGTCCCTAGCACAGAGATCGGTCCCTAGTAATCAGTCCCTAGCACAGAGATTGGTCCCTAGTAATCGGTCCCTGGCACAGAAACCGGTGCCTAGCACAGCGATTGGTGCCTAGTAATCAGTCCCTAGCACAGCGATCGGTCCCCAGTAATCAATCCCTAGCACAGCGATCGGTCCCCAGTAATCAATTCCTAGCACAGCGATCGGTCCCCAGTAATCAATCCCTAGCACAGCGATCGGTCCCCAGTAATCAGTCCCTAGCACATCGATCAGTCCCCAGTAATCAGTCCCTAGCAGATCGGTCCCCAGTAATCAGTCCCTAGCACAGCAATCGGTCCCCAGTAATCAGTTCCTAGCACAGCGATCAATTCCTACTAATCAGTGCCTAGTACAGCAATCGGTGCCTAGTAATCGGTCCCTAGCACAGTGATCACTACACTGGCTGTGATGTGTGGTCCCCCATCCATCAATCCATGGTTCCCCCTCCATTCATTCATTGTCCCCCCTCCATTCATTCATGGTCCCCCCTTCATCCATCCATGGTATGCCCGGTGAGCAGGCTGATTACTCACCTCTGTGCCCCGTGTGTAGGAGGGTCGGGGGGTATACCGAGCAGTGTGGGGATCAGTGACATGCCAGCCTCGGATGGCCCCCTGTGCCGGTGTCACACCTCCCTCCCCCGGGGACACACACCGCCACCACTGACATCACGACTAATCAGCTGGTTCTGGGGGGCGGTGCACAAAAGCGCGTTCTCGCGAGGCCCCTCACTGACAGCGTAGATCAGAGCGGCTGTGCGCGTTCACCCATGCTTGTGGAGACGTGTGAGCGTGCGATGGGGAGGGGCTGACGTGATCGAGGCAGCCAATAAGGGGGCGGCCTCTTCTCAGGCCAATCCATCACCCGGTGTGGAAGTGATGTGTACAGAGCTGTCATCCTCCATGACTAATCCCCCCCTCCAGTCATGTGCGGAGTGAGTGCGGTGAGAGGACACTGTACCACACAGAAATGTACATATCAAGTACAGAGATCACCCCGGAGCAGATGTGCCAGCCAACCAATCAGCTTCCAACTTTCATTTTCAAATTTTAAAGCGATACCAAACTTTGGTGTAGAAAAAGGTGAGGTGTTCTTAATGTGGAACTAAACCCTTCCATCTAAAGCATGGCTGTCAAACTGGCGGCCCTACAGCTGTTGCCAAACTACAAGTACCATGAGGCATTGCAAGACTGACAGTTACAAACATGACTCCCAAAGGCAGAAGCATGATGGGACTTGTAGTTTTGCAACAGCTGGAGGGCCGCCAGTTTGACACTCCTGATCTAAAGGTTTAATACATCAAATTCCTGGCATGTGGGGAATATAACTGTCACATTTGTATGTGTCCCCAACCAAACTGTCAAACCATCAAATGGCCGGATTCATAACCGGTCACATGGGCAGCACTATGGCAGTTGCAGATCAAACAGAGACTAGGCTGAAAAAGAGAGGAAGGTTTAGTTCCCCTTTAACTCAAAAAAGTCCCTTCGTCTACTCTCAGCCTCCTCAAATCCCTTTTATTTGTTGCTGCTGCGATCTGATTTCTGATAGGCTGGGTTCACAATATAGAAATGTGAGATTCATTTCTTTACGAATCGAAAGTCGAACACAATTTTCACAGATGTAACCAAATTTCTAATCACAATAGTAATACATTTCAACAAATCTCAAATAAATTATAAAAAAATAAACTATCCAAATTTGAAAATGAATTCAAAATAGAAACAAATTGTAATAAATACAGTAAGGTACTAAAGTGAAATAAGATGATGAATCCTACTTAGGCTGCTGTATAGAATATAAAAGTAACAAAAAGAGAAGAACAGAACAGTATAGGAAAAAATAGAATAGAATGAAACAGAATAGAAAAGAATCGAAAATAAAATAATAGAATACAATTTTTAAAATGGAATAGAATAGAAATAATAGAATAGAATAAAATAGAATAGAATCCAAAATCAAATAATAGAATAAAATTTAAAAAATTAAATAGAATAAAGTAAAATAGAATCTAAAAAATAGGAAAAAATAAAAGAGAATAGAATAGAAAATAAAAGAGTAGATTAAACAGAATGGAGTAGAATAAAAGAGACTAGAAAACAATAGGTTAGAATTAAATAGAACAAACATAGACGTCTTCTTCATTTCAAAATTCAATTTTTGAATGCAAACTTCAAATCGATTTGAAAATAACAAATATACGAAACAAATTCCGAAAACAAATCATTCTAATATTTATTTAATTCAGGTACTTCTATAGTGCAGTCAATTTACTTAGTGCTTTACATATATATTGTACATTCACATCAGTCCCTAACCCTCAAGGGGTGTACAATCTAAGGTCCCTAACTCACATTCATACATACACATACTAGGGCCAATTTAGACAGGAACCAATTAACCTACCAGCATGTCTTTGGAGTGAGGGAGGAAACCGGAGTACACGGAGGAAACCCACGCAGGCACAGGGAGAACATGCAAACTCCAGGCACAACAAATATGACTAAATAAAATTATTAACAAACTAGTCCAAAATGAAACAAAACACATTTTCCTGTCATGAACATTTCTAGTTCACACATCTGTAGGTGGGAAATGTACGTGAAATCACATGCGTTTCCAATTTGCAGAGAAGCGCGCTGCACTTTAGTAGACGCACAGGGCTGCCAACAATTCCTAACGACACCCTCACACATTGGAGGCCACGGAGCAAAGTGTTCCCCATGCTGGATGGAAACGAGTGGGCTTCCTGTCTGTCTCTCTGGTGCTCCTGTCTGTCTCTCTAGTACCTGTCTGTCTCTGGTGCTCCTGTCTATCTCTCTAGTACCTGTCTGTCTCTGGTGCTCCTGTCTGTCTCTCTAGTACCTGTCTGTCTCTGGTGCTCCTGTCTATCTCTCTAGTACCTGTCTGTCTCTGGTGCTCCTCTCTGTCTCTCTAGTACCTGTCTGTCTCTGGTGCTCCTGTCTATCTCTCTAGCACCTGTCTGTCTCTGGTGCTCCTGTCTATCTCTCTAGTACCTGTCTGTCTCTGGTGCTCCTGTCTGTCTCTCTAGTACCTGTCTGTCTCTGGTGCTCCTGTCTGTCTTTCTAGTACCTGTCTGTCTCTGGTGCTCCTGTCTGTCTCTCTAGTACCTGTCTGTCTCTGGTGCTCCTCTCTATCTCTCTAGTACCTGTCTGTCTCTGGTGCTCCTGTCTATCTCTCTAGCACCTGTCTGTCTCTGGTGCTCCTGTCTGTCTCTAGTACCTGTCTGTCTCTCTAGTACCTGTCTGTCTCTGGTGCTCCTGTCTGTCTCTCTAGTACCTGTCTGTCTCTGGTGCTCCCGTCTGTCTCTCTGGTGCTCCTGTCTGTCTCTGGTGCTCCTGTCTGTCTCTGGTGCTCTTGTCTGTCTCTCTGGTGCTCTTGTCTGTCTCTCTGGTGCTCCCGTCTGTCTCTGGTGCTCCCGTCTGTCTCTCTAGTACCTGTCTGTCTCTGGTGCTCCCGTCTGTCTCCCTTGTACCTGTCTGTCTCTGGTGCTGTTGTCTGTCTCTGGTGCTCTTGTCTGTCTCTGGTGCTCTTGTCTGTCTCTGGTGCTCTTGTCTGTCTCTGGTGCTCTTGTCTGTCTCTGGTGCTCTTGTCTGTCTCTGGTGCTCCCGTCTGTCTCTCTGGTGCTCCCGTCTGTCTCTCTGGTGCTCCCGTCTGTCTCTCTGGTGCTCCCATCTGTCTCTCTAATACCTGTCTGTCTCTGGTGCTCTCGTCTGTCTCTCTGGTGCTCTTGTCTGTCTCTCTGGTGCTCCCATCTGTCTCTCTAATACCTGTCTGTCTCTGGTGCGCCCGTCTGTCTCTGGTTCTCTTGTCTGTCTCTCTGGTGCTCCCATCTGTCACTCTAGTACCTGTCTGTCTCTGGTGCTCCCGTCTGTCTCTGGTTCTCTTGTCTGTCTCTCTGGTGCTCCTGTCTGTCTCTCTGGTGCTCCTGTCTGTCTCTGGTGCTCTCGTCTGTCTCTCTAGTACCTGTCTGTCTCTGGTGCTCTCATCTGTCTCTCTGGTGCTCCTGTCTGTCTCTGGTGCTCCTGTCTGTCTCCCTAGTACCTGTCTGTCTCTGGTGCTCTTGTCTGTCTCTCTGGTGCTCCCGTCTGTCTCTCTAATACCTGTCTGTCTCTGGTGCTCCCGTCTGTCTCTGGTTCTCTTGTCTGTCTCTCTGGTGCTCCCGTCTGTCTCTCTAGTACCTGTCTGTCTCTGGTGCTCCCGTCTGTCTCTGGTTCTCTTGTCTGTCTCTCTGGTGCCTGTCTGTCTCTGGTGCTCCTGTCTGTCTCTCTAGTACCTGTCTGTCTCTGGTGCTCTCGTCTGTCTCTCTGGTGCTCCTGTCTGTCTCTGGTGCTCCTGTCTGTCTCTGGTGCTCTTGTCTGTCTCTCTAGTACCTGTCTGTCTCTGGTGCTCTCGTCTGTCTCTCTGGTGCTCCTGTCTGTCTCTGGTGCTCCTGTCTGTCTCTGGTGCTCTTGTCTGTCTCTCTGGTGCTCCCGTCTGTCTCTCTAATACCTGTCTGTCTCTGGTGCTCCCGTCTGTCTCTGGTTCTCTTGTCTGTCTCTCTGGTGCTCCCGTCTGTCTCTCTAGTACCTGTCTGTCTCTGGTGCTCTCGTCTGTCTCTCTGGTGCTCCCGTCTGTCTCTCTGGTGCTCCCGTCTGTCTCTCTGGTGCTCCCGTCTGTCTCTCTGGTGCTCCCGTCTGTCTCTCTGGTGCTCCCGTCTGTCTCTCTGGTGCTCCCGTCTGTCTCTCTGGTGCTCCCGTCTGTCTCTCTGGTGCTCCTGTCTGTCTCTGGTGCTCCTGTCTGCCTCTCTGGTGCTCCTGTCTGCCTCTCTAGTACCTGTCTGTCTCTCTAGTACCTGTCTGTCTCTCTAGTACCTGTCTGTCTCTCTAGTACCTGTCTGTCTCTGGTGCTCTCGTCTGTCTCTCTGGTGCTCCTGTCTGTCTCTCTAGTACCTGTCTGTCTCTGGTGCTCCTGTCTGTCTCTCTGGTGCTCCTGTCTGTCTCTCAAGTACCTGTCTGTCTCTGGTGCTCCTGTCTGTCTCTCTAATACCTGTCTGTCTCTGGTGCTCCCGCCTGTCTCTCTGATGCTCCTGTCTGTCTCTGTTGCTGCCTACAGCACATTATTGTCCCTTTGAGGACGACAGACCCCAGGGGGGAATTGCATGGAACACTGTGCACAAGGATGAACTCTGTATTCTGATTAGATCAGTGTTATCTCAAGGAAATATCCAGGTCAGAGAGTTGTTGAAATGCGTTGTTGTGGGAATGGGATCTGTTAAAAGCATCTAGCCTAGCTGAATGACTCACAGGGAGGAATCAGAGATGAAGATGGGTATCTTCTGTCAAAGTGACCTGCACAGCAATCCATTACTCATGAATTCATTATACTTTCTGCCTCTAAGACCGGCCATAGATGGGTAGACATCTCTCCCAGAATAAAAGACGGGGACATTTCTGCCCAATCACAGGCCACTCCAGGGCTAGCACCTACTGGGATCCTCATCAACAGGGGCCCATTTAGGGTCTGTCTCAAATAAAAAAAGGATCGGGTCCTTTCACTGTGGGATTGTCCTTCAAGCTACCAAATCTACAAACTTCCCAGGCCATCAGGTGCACTTGGAAACAGGCGCAGTTAGCTAATCTGCCACTAGGTGACTCTGTCCCAAAATAGTGTGGTAATTGGGAATGATGTCATTGGGTGTTAGGTCCTCTTTTAGACAAAACTTTCCTGTAATGATGTAATGGGTGAAGTTAGTGCATCATCTATCACTTTTCTCCCCATCCTGATAGTCCCTGTGCCATCTCTTTCATTCATTGGATCTCAATTCCTATAGTCATGGAAGCTTAGCATTACCTGTGGGCATTACCTAGGGCAGTCTGCATATCCACCCAACCAGGCATTTTTATATTTGCATAGCCCCTTCCAAGAGCCAGTTCACTGCTTGCAACAGCACTGAGCACCCAGCTGACCCCTCCCCCTGCATTGCATAGAGAAGAACAGAGACCCAGTGATGATGTCATTGGGTCTAAAACAAGATCTGTCATGAAAATGGAAATGTTTTATTGAAATATTCCATGAGCATGTTGATGAGGATGGAAAGGAGGAACCAGTGAAGGCAATTTCTAGGGATATTAACATGCATTGGAGATAGAAGGTGGCTCATGAGTTGTGGAATTGCTGCATTCATCAGATCCTAATCACACAGGTGTTTTCCTATATGACACGGCTGAATAAAGGACTGGAGGCTTAAGTGGTGGAGTACAGAACAATGAAGAAAAGAAATCTGCTGCTATTGTGTTGTAATGTGAGCATACAAGTAGGTGAATGGAATGGATAGGACAGGCAGTCACAATGTGACGTCATGAGGTCATGCTTCCAGGAGCCAGGGGCAGAATTACCAGTTTACAGAAACCCCAAATGTATTGCAAGCATGTCTTACTGTAGAGAGTTTTATAAAAGCTGAACTCCAGGCTGCACAAATATTGTCTACATACAGAACCCAATGTGATATTCCTGTTACAGACACTCAGCAAAAATGCCGGCTACCAGCCCTTTCCACCCCCGGCTCCATTTATAGAAGCTGTACTGGCTGTACTATGGCTTTTTTCTGAAAGAATAGGTGCAGGACCCCCCCCCCCTTCTGATGCACCCCTTATTTCCACTCCTCTACTCACCTCCATGACCATCCCTTGGTTCCAGTCCCTACCCACCTCCCAGTATTGCTCCTTTCAGAGAATACAGAGCCAAGAATCATTTTGCATGGAATTTGTTAAGGATAACAAGAAAAGCAGTAAAACAGATGCAAGAAAGCAAAGATTCCCCCAGCAACAATGGACCCCCACAACAAAATACAACCTCAGCAACAATAGACCCCCAGCAGCAACAACAGATATCCCACCAGCAAGCAACAATAGATCCATCCCTTAACAGTAGGTCCCTTGTGGCAACAATTGACCTCTCAGCAACAATAGATATTTCTTCAGCAACAATAAACCCCCAACAGCAACAACAGATATCCCACCAGCAAGCAACAATAGACCCCTCCCTCAACAGTAGGTCCCTCACGGGAACAAATGACCTCTCAGCAACAATAGATCCTTCTTCAGCAACAATAGATCCCCAGCAGCAACAACAGATATCCCACCAACAAGCAAAAATAGACCCTCCCTCAACAGTAGGTCCCTCACGGCATCAACTGACCTCCCAGCAACAATAGATCCTCCTCCAGCAACAATAGATCCCCATCAGCAACAACAGATATCCCACCAGCAAGCAACAATAGACCCCTCCCTCAACAGTAGGTCCCTTGTGGCAACAATTGACCTCTCAGCAACAATAGATATTTCTTCAGCAACAATAAACCCCCAACAGCAACAACAGATATCCCACCAGCAAGCAACAATAGACCCCTCTCTCAACAGTAGGTCCCTCACGGGAACAAATGACCTCTCAGCAACAATAGATCCTTCTTCAGCAACAATAGATCCTTCTTCAGCAACAATAGATCCCCAGCAGCAACAACAGATATCCCACCAGCAAGCAACAATAGACCCCTCCCTCAACAGTAGGTCCCTCATGGCAACAATTGACCTCCCAGCAACAATAGATCCCTCTCTAGCAACAATAGACCTCCCCAGCAACAATAGAACACCATGCAAAAATAGATCTCCTCAAGTGACAATAGATTCCCCGGGCAGCCAGCATCAATAGACCCTCCATCACACCCCAGCACCCCTTGCCATTACATACATCTAGTGCTAGAGGTACCTGCGTTCCCCTAAAAAAAGGCCCTGCATCTCGCAATGAAAATCACTCAATGAGTGGAGGAGGTAAAACTTTCATTTATCCGCCTGTCCTCCATTCATAGAGCATCTTCCGTGTGAGAAGCTATAGTACAGCTTTTATGAATGGAGGAGGGGCTGGCAGGTATAGTTGTTCACTACTGACAAGTGCCTGAGACAAGTCTGGATGCTTGTATTAACTCCCAGAGCATCAGAAGATCACAGCAGTGCGGTATTCGGGGGGGGGGGGGGGCAGAGGACTAAAGATTTCAATGAACAGGGTAGCCACCAGCACAAAGAGCACTTCTCATTCCATGCAAGTACCGCCCCTTATGCTGATTTTAAAAAAAATTAAAATGAACTAAACTTAAGCTTTAAATTTTGTGCAGGCGTTTCCTGTAATAACGACTGGTCTCTGCTGCTCTATCTCCTTGTGCAGGGTGACTGGTCTAGTCTCCACCCCTAGCCTGTAGTCCTTCCCACAACCCTGCTCTCTGCACAGGCTATGCAATAACTGGGATAGCAAAGGCATTTGATGAACAAAAAGTGCACATTGTGACAGCAGTTGGAGACTGAACACTGTAATTGCTACTTTACAATGTCCCATTACTGGGGAAGAATCTATGGATGAGCAAAATAGAGAGGGGGAGGGCAAGAAAGTCACCAGACATGGGAGACACCAGCCACAATGTGTGAATTACTTGCCCTTCACTTTACCCTTGTGTGTTACTTAATCCTGACCCATGAACTCTGTGCATTACTTAACCCCTTGCCCTCCAGAGGATTTACCCCCCTTCCTGACCAGGCCATTGTTTGTGATACGGTGCTGCGTTACTTTAACTGACAATTGTGCGGTCATGCAACATTGTTCATAAATGAAATGTATGTTCTTTTTTCCTTACAAATGTAGCTTTCTTTCGGTGGTATTTGATCACCTCTGCATTTTTTATTTTTTGCGCTACAAACAAAAATAGACTGACAATTTTGAAATTGTTTACATACAGACCACTCCCCAGTCAGCTCCGCCGACAATCACCGAGTCCCGGCTGAGAATCGGCGAACGTGACCCGGTGATTGACATGCCAAGGAGCCAATAGCAGTGTGGGTAAATACACAGAAATACAAATTCATTTCTATATACTTGATTATGCATATCCCTTCCATCCTGTAGCAGTACTTCTGCTATAGTGTGGTCGGGAAGCTCTTAATCCTGACCCCTGAATTCTGTGCACTAATTAATCCTGACCCTTGAACTCTGTGTGTTACTTATTCCTGACCCCTGAACTCTGTGCGTTACTTAATCCTGACCCCTGAACTCTGTGCGTTACTTAATCCTGACCCCTGAACTCTGTGCGTTACTTAATCCTGACCCCTGAACTCTATTCGTTAATTAATCCTGACCCCTGAACTCTGTGCATTACTTAATCCTGACCCCTGAACTCCGTGCATTACTTAATCCTGACCCCTGAACTGTATGCCTGACTTAATTCTGACCCCTGAACTCTGTGCGTTATTTAATCCTGACCCCTGAACTTCGAGCATTACTTAGTCCCGAGCCCTGAACTCTGTGCATTACTTAATCCTGACCCCTGAACTGTATGCCTGACTTAATTCTGACCCCTGAACTCTGTGCGTTATTTAATCCTGACCCCTGAACTTCAAGTATTACTTAGTCCCGAGCCTTGAACTCTGTGCATTACTTAATCCTGACCCCTGAACTGTATGCCTGATTTAATTCTGACCCCTGAACTCTGTGCGTTACGTAATCCTGACCCCTGAACTTCGAGCATTACTTAGTCCTGAGCCCTGAACTCTGTACATTACTTAATCCTGACCCCTGAACTCTGTGCATTACTTAATCCTGACCCCTGAACACCCTGTTTTACTTAATCCTGACCCCTGAACTCTCTGCTTTATTTAATCCTGACCCCTGAACTCTCTGCTTTATTTAATCCTGACCCCTGAACTCTGTGCATTACTTAATCCTGACCCCTGAACTCTATTCGTTAATTAATTCTGACCCCTGAACTCCGTGCATTACTTAATCCTGACCCCTGAACTGTATGCCTGACTTAATTCTGACCCCTGAACTCTGTGCGTTATTTAATCCTGACCCCTGAACTTCGAGCATTACTTAGTCCCGAGCCCTGAACTCTGTGCATTACTTAATCCTGACCCCTGAACTGTATGCCTGATTTAATTCTGACCCCTGAACTCTGTGCGTTACGTAATCCTGACCCCTGAACTTCGAGCATTACTTAGTCCTGAGCCCTGAACTCTGTGCATTACTTAATCCTGACCCCTGAACTCTGTGCATTACTTAATCCTGACCCTTGAACTTCGTGCATTACTTAATCCTCACCACTGAATTCCATGCATTACTTAATCCTGACCCCTGAACTCTGTGCATTACTTAATCCTGACCCCTGAACACCCTGTTTTACTTAATCCTGACCCCTGAACTCTCTGCTTTATTTAATCCTGACCCCTGAACTCTCAGCTTTATTTAATCCTGACCCCTGGACTCTCTGCTTTATTTAATCCTGACCCCTGAACTCTGTACATTACTTATTCCTGACCCCTAAGTCCTGTGCATTACTTCTGATAAACAGGCCAATGGCAAACAGGTCTTTCAAACATGCAGCCTAACTCAAGGAGTTCAGGCTGCAGGCTGACAACATTGCTGCTTATTGTGAGGCAATGGCTTAGTGTTGTCATCTTGCAGCAGGATGTGCTGACAGAATCTGCAGGTAAAAAAAAACTATGCAACAGATTATTTGAAAAAAAAAAAAATGTTTGCCTAAGAAAACTGTATACAGTGTAAATGTATTGTAGAAAAGATTTGGGTTTTATGTACATTTTAATGATACTTCCCCCATTCCTCCCAGTACAGTAACATTAAAAATCAATGTAAAAACTCACACACATCCAGATCTGACTCCGTTCTTTTGGTTAAGGTTTACAGTCTAATTATATTGATTTGTTCACAGACCCCCTGCTGATGGGAACGGGGCCGCTGTCTGAAAGAGGCCTAAGGGACAGAAGACAACTGTCAAGCAGTTAAATATAGCAACTACTTGTATGTTATGAATTCAGTTTATAGGAGCTGATTGTTATTAACCACTTCCTGACCACTCTATAGCAGAACTACTGCTACAGGGCGGCGGGGCTGCACAAAATCACGTATATATATATATATGATTTTGCATTCCCAGATAGGGGGTGCGTGTGTGCTGCCCTACCTGTACCGCCATTGGTGGCTACAGATATTGATCACCGGGAGATGGAGATTCCCCGCCGGCACCCGACGATCATCGAGTATCACTGACAGGGAAGAGCAACACAGGTCTCTCTCCTGCCAGCAGTAACATGCAGCTGTGTATTTCTCTGCACAGCAGTATATTTCCCTAGTAAAACACACACAGCACACACAGTTAAACAATTAACTCTTTGATCGCCCGAGACATTAACCCCCCCCCCCCCCCCAGTGTCAGAGTGCCCGCTGCAGTCCCGCTATAAGTCACTGATCGCTGTTATTACTAGTATTAAAAAAAAAAAAAAAAATCCCAGTATATATACCACCGTTTGTAGACGCTATAACTTTCATGTAGACCAATTAATTTACACATATTGTAATTTTTTTTTAGCAAAGACATGTAGCAGAATACATTTTGGCCTAAATTTATGAAGAAATTAGATTTTTTTTTTTCTACTGGACATGTTTTATAGCAAACAATCAAAAATATTGTTTTTTTGTTTATAGCGCAAAAAATAAAAACCACAGAGGCGATCAAATACCACTGAAAGAAAGCTCTATTTGTGGGGAAAAAAAGGACATAAATTTCTTTTGGGTGCAGTGTTGCATGACTGCACAATTGTCAGTTAAAGTAACGCAGCGCCGTAACGCAAAAAATGGCCTGGTCAGGAAGGGGGGTAAATCCTCCGGAGGGCAAGTGGTTCAAGTGTATGCTCAGCCAAACCTTTTATTTTCTTAATTTTGGATAGAATGAGAAAGTGGTGGAGTGGAACTCCTGTCTGGTATTTACTGCTACCTGGGGTTCCATCGAAGAGATTTCCCCTCACTTCCTGTCCTGCTAACTTAGTTTTATCAGACAGGAAGTGAGGGGAAGTTTCCGACAACACAGACAGAAATAAAAAAGTATTTTATTTAGCAGAATAAAAAAAAGTCCTAGAACCCCTGTGATGTTTTTATTTCTGTCGGTGCCCACCATTGCAGATTTTCCTTAGTTTTGGTCTGGTGAAACTGTTGTAAGGACAAGCTGAGAATACATCTCTATAATGGATCTCTGGAGAGCAATAAAAACATGGCAGGTGTTCTGCTCCCTTATCACTCTATCTGAAACTAGAAAGATCTTTTTTTGGTTTGCCACACACTTTGCAGTGGTTCTAAAGTCAAATAGTTTTTTGACCTTTTCTCACCCCTCTCCTAAATACTTGAGTCCTGTATCGATCCAGCACGGTGCTTGTCTTGCATGTCTTCTCTTCCTTCTCTCACAGGATTGGCTGAGAGCAGTGGAAGCCATTGGCTCATGCTGCTGTCAATCAAAACCAGTGAGGGGGCAGGGCCAATCCATGTTGTGTGTGTCTATACACACACACAGCCTGGCTCGGGAGCAAGCTCACACGTGTGCCACAATACTAAGCAGCTTCCTATGGTGCCACACAGAGAAGAGGGGGAGCCCAGAGCACTGGTGGGGGACCCCAGAAGAGGAAGTTTAGGGCTGCTCTGTGCAATACCAGTGCACAGAGCATGTTTGTTAAGAAAACCAAAATTTGAATTCTAAACACTTTAAATAGAAGCTAAACTTTTATAAAAAAAAGAAAAGATTTCTGCACATATGGTTCCTAAATGTGTCTTGACCTTCATCTAAGTCACAATATTCTACAAATGAAATCTGGTGAAAATGGCAGGTTATTTGCTCATCAGAGCGTTGAGCACTCTCCTTGCCCCCATGTGACAATGCTGAGTATCTGAGTGGGCCAGTCGCCAGCCACTAGCACTGTCATGTGGGAGGCAGGTCTGCATTCCAGGCATTCATTCCCTAAACAAGGGTACCACTCGGTACAGCAATCAGCACTGTCCAGCCACAGCCTGTTGTAGACTTTGACAGCGGAGGGGCTGGACGCGGTGACTGTCCCTCCCAGGTGCACTAAACCACCAGAGGGAACGCAGTGCACCTAGATGGGCCTGTGTGCAAGAGGTCTTAGGCTCAACATATACTATACAATTTGACTGCATAATTCTAAATCCTGCCTGATGGATATAGATTAATTGGATACGTTCGGTGTATCTTTCTATTATACAGTCTTATGCAGGCCATAGACGGTTCGAATTCCGAACGATTTTTCGTCCGAAAAACGAAACATCGTTCGTTCTGTAATCCAATGTTGCCACCAATGATTTCGAAAATCGGTCGTTTTTCACAAATTTTCCGGCATGCCCGATAAACGAAATGAGAAGGAACTATGAAAATCGGCCGATGCCATTGCCGCACTGACAATGCGAAAATCGGCCGATTATTCTTTTGGACGAAAAATCAGCCGATTTTCAAACCATGTATGGCCTGCAAAAGTAAATGTAAAAGAGATTGCACAGAGATTGTACAACCACATTGTATAGTGTATGGCCACCTAGTCTGAGCAATGCAACACCAAATACCCTCGGGAACCAAACAGACCTTTTTAGTTTATAGTGAAAGTGGAACTGCACTGCATCTGAGCACCACAAACCTAAAATGTTATTTCATTCATTTTTAATATTCAAAGCACACTCCCCCATCCATACATGTATACATGCTTTATTTTGCTGAAAAATCATTTTGAAAAACACCCCCAGGCGTTTTTGACCGTGGCCATCTTGAGTAAGGGCAGATGATTTGTGTATCATTTACTTCCTAGAATCCATCTGCCTTTAGCTTAGACATAGGCTGAGCTGAGAACCCTCCCTCCCTTTCTGAAGACTTCTGGGATGTGTGACAGTATTTGCCTAGGCACTGAAACCAGGAGATAACTGAGGAAATGTAAAAAGAGAAAAACGTGTAAAACAAGTAAATATGATATACTTTCCTATCTATTTATAAATGCTAGCAGCATGAGGATTAAAAATAGTCCATGTTGATTGACGGAGTGAATCAAGGATCACTAGGTGCTACTAGTGATGGCAGAACGTGCGTGGGTTCCAGATGCAAACATGGCTAAAAGTCTGCAGATTGTGAATGTTATTACAAACTAAATCAAAGTCAATGCAGCCAACTGAGCCCTTCTCAGGGCTTCTTGGTTACTAGGACATTCACAGCCACCAGCATACTAGCAACCAGCACGCCCTAAGCAGGAAGCTATCACATTCAGTATCAGTAGTAATACTGCCATTAAAGTGTTACTAAACCCAGAACCATGTGTTCACTATATTTGGTCTCCCACAGTACACAGGACATGGAAATTTTAGTGAATAAAAACTGCTAAATAATCAGTGGTTAGAGCACTCTTGTGACTTCTATCAGTGTCCAGCAGAGTACACGTTACAGCTGGTAGGAGGAGTTCTCATTTTGCTCTAGGAGGAAGCAGAACCCCTGACGTCTGCCTGGACAGTGCTGATTGGCCCTGTGCTGATCACATTCACTCTCCTAAGAAAGAAAAAAAAAAAACCTCTCTAGCAATACACACCAAACTGAGCATGTGCAGAATGACTCCACATAATTTGTCTTATCAGGAGATAAGATGTGGACACTGGAAGAAGGGAAGGATCAGAGAAGTCAGAATCAAACGGAGTTTTAACAAAATGCAGAGGATTAACTCCTTCAGTTGCACAGTGAGTGTAACAAGCATGCTTTACTGCATATGCAGACTGATTTTACTGTTGAGGGTTTAGTAACACTTTAAATGACTGACTTTCCAGCAGGCACAGGCTTGGGGGCAGGCAAAATACATCATTTAGTACATCCACCTAGCGAACAGGGATGAAGCCTATATCACTGTGAACGCAAACCTAATCCTTTGTTGCTACAAATTACTGCAATTTACTCAATAAAGACCAGTAAAAAGTCACACTTCAATCTGTAAAGTGACATATATATATATCATTAATATGGGTGCAGTGCACAACGATGATCAATCACAGTACATGGCAATCAGGCCCTCCCAAAGGCTATATATAGAAAAAAGAAACTTGGATTGCTGCACATAAAAAATTTTTACTCAACAATAAAAGTTTTTTATGTGCAGCAATCCAATTTTCTTATATATATATTCAGCTCCAGGTCCAATCACTGACAAACTCATGTAGACTTCACCTCCGCAACATTTCCAAGATACGACCGTTCCTAACCCCGGAAGCAACTCATTCACTCCCTTGTTATATCTCGCCTTGACTATTGTAACTCCCTCCTCATTGGCCTACCTCATCGCAGGCTATCCCCTCTTCAGTCTATCATGAATGCTGCTGCCAGACTCATCCACCTTACTAACTGTTCTGTATTTGCCACCCCTCTCTGCCAATCCCTCCACTGGCTTCCAAGTGCCCAACGGATAAAATTCAAAACAATAACACTGACGTACAAAGCCATTTATAACTCTGCCCCAAATTACATCACTGACCTTACCTCTAAATATCACCCAAACTGTACTCTGAGCTCCTTGCAAGACCTCCTACTCTCTAGCTGCCTTGTCTCCTCCTCCCATGCTCGTCTCCAGGATTTCTCACGGGCTTCACCCATCCTCTGGAACTCCATACCTCAAGCTATCAGGCTATCGCTTACCCTGCTCACCTTCAGACGCACTCTGAAAACCCATCTCTTCAGATAAGCCTACCCTGACCCCGGCTGGAATCCCCTACTCCTCCAACCACTCCATCCCCCACAGCTAATTACCTCTTGTACCACTATCCCCTCCCTCCTAGATTGTAAGCTCCAAGGAGCAGGGCCCTCTAATCCCTCTTGTATTGAACTGTATTGTTACTGTACCGTCTCCCTCCAAAATGTAAAGCGCTGAGCAAACTGTCGGCGCTATATAAGTCCTGTATAATAATAATATATATATATAATAAAAAGATCTATGTGACATCTTTAGGATATAAAAAAGTTTACACACCGTTGTCTTTTTGACATCGGATTCAGACAGCAAGCTGTTGGACTTCAAGGATTGTAGGATTTGCTTGACTCTTCCCATGATGAATCCTAGACAATTCAGATATAATACATGTGATCTTCATAGACGGGTCCCAGATCCTAGCCTACCCTATGTCTGTATTATCTCCATACAGCAAGGGAATACTGCTAAAGCCAGCAGCAGCGCAGCCAGCAGAATGGTGTACACTGTCATCCGGGTGGCCAGCACTTTCTAGTAGATGTGTGTGGCCTGTAAATGATGCTGGAAGCCCATTCTTTGCCTGAAGCAGAATAGGAGAGAAGGGCGAGCGTAAAATACCCTGAGAATAATGACAGAGCTACATTCATACACCGATTCCAGCCTTCACATCTTCCTCCTGGACTGCAAAGGAGCACCGCACTCCTACATTCCTACTATTAGGTCAATCAGACTGTGCTTGTAGTGACACTAAACTCTGGTTTTAAAAAAAATAGATACGGTATATTCTTAGCTCAAACAAGCCTTTTCTATTGCTTTCAGATTCCTCCAGATCTCCAAATTCCTTTTTTTGCTGCTGTGATTATTTGGTGGCTACGCTCATTCTCCGAGGTCTGAGACTGCATTCACACTTGAGCGATTCGTAGTTTGAAGCTCCAAAAAACACTCAAACTTAAAAAACAGTTGTTCTCTGTGGTGCCTCTTTGTGCGGTCAGGTGTGAACAGGCACCATAGAGAACAACAGATTTTTTTCAAGCTACTAATCGCTCCTAGGTGTAAAAATCAGTATTTTTTTGCTAGAAACTTACTTAGAACCCCCAAACATTACATTTTTAGCAGAGACCACAGAGAATAAAATGGTGGGTGTTGCAATTTTTTATGTCACACAGTATTTGTGCAGCTATTTTTCAAACACAATGAGCTGTCCGCCGATCCCCTGCTGAGCAGAGCGGGTTGATAACAGGTCTACAGGTGAAACTCGAAAAATTAGAATATCGTGCAAAAGTTCATTTATTTCAGTAATGCAACTTAAAAGGTGAAATTAATATATGAGATAGACTCATTACATGCAAAGCAAGATAGTTCAAGCTGTGATTTGTCATAATTGTGATGATTATGGCTTACAGCTCATGAAAACCTTAAATCCACAATCTCAGAATATTAGAATATTGTGAAAAGGTGCAATATTCTAGGCTCAAAGTGTCCCACTCTAGTCAGCTAATTAAGCCATAACACCTGCAAAGGGTTCCTGAGCCTTTAAATGGTCTCTCAGTCTGGTTCAGTAGGAATCACAATCATTGGAAAGACTGCTGACCTGACAGTTGTGCAGAAAACCATCATTGACACCCTCCATAAGGAGGGAAAGCCTCAAAAGGTAATTGCAAAAGAAGTTGGATGTTCCCAAAGTGCTGTATCAAAGCACATTAATAGAAAGTTATGTGGAAGGGAAAAGTGTGGAAGAAAAAGCTGCACAAGCAGCAGGGATGACCGCAGCCTGGAGAGGATTGTCCAGAAAAGGCCATTCAAAAGTGTTGGGGACTTTCACAAGGAGTGGACTGAGGCTGGAGTCAGTGCATCAAGAGCCACCACACACAGACGGATCCTGGACATGGGCTTCAAATGTCGTATTCCTCTTGTCAAGCCGCTCCTGAACAACAAACGACATCAGAAGCGTCTTACCTGGGCTAAAGAAAAACAGACCTGGTCTGTTGCTCAGTGGCCCAAAGTCCTGTTTTCTGATGAGAGCAACTTTTGCATCTCATTTGGAAACCAAGGACCCAGAGTATGGAGGAAGAATGGAGAGGCACACACTGCAAGATGCTTGAAGTCCAGTGTGAAGTTTCCACAGTCTGTGTTGATTTGGGGAGCCATGTCATCTGCTGGTGTTGGTCCACTGTGCTTCATTAAGTCCAGGGTCAACGCAGCCGTCTACCAGGAGATTTTGGAGCCCTTCATGCTTCCTTCTGCAGACGAGCTTTATGGGGATGCCGACTTCATTTTCCAGCAGGACTTGGCACCTGCCAAAAGCACCAAAAACCTGGTTCAATAGGATTACTGTGCTTGATTGGCCAGCAAACTCACCTGACCTGAACCCCATATGGGGCATTGCCAAGAGAAAGATGAGAGACATGAGACCGAACAATGCAGAAGAGCTGAAGGCCGCTATTGAAGCATCCTGGTCTTCCATAACACCTCAGCAGTGACACAGGCTGATAGCATCCATGCCATGCCGCATTGAGGAAGTAATTGCTGCAAAAGGGGCCCAAACCAAGTACTGAGTACATATGCATGCTTATACTTTTCAGAGGTCCGATATTGTTCTATGTACAATCCTTGTTTTATTGATTGCATGTAATATTCTAATTTTCTGAGATTGTGGATTTTGGGTTTTCATGAGCTGTAAGCCATAATCATCACAATTATGACAAATCACGGCTTGTACTATCTTGCTTTGCATGTAATGAGTCTATCTCATATATTATTTTCACCTTTTAAGTTGCATTACTTAAATAAATGAACTTTTGCACGATATTCTAATTTTTCGAGTTTCACCTGTATGTCCACTTTTCATAAACTGACACAGCCTGCACT
Source organism: Staurois parvus (assembly GCF_062004578.1). Classification (NCBI taxonomy): domain Eukaryota; kingdom Metazoa; phylum Chordata; class Amphibia; order Anura; family Ranidae; genus Staurois; species Staurois parvus. Next base: position 10,449,380 of record NW_028317914.1, on the reverse strand, counting down.
GGTCTATAGGTGGTTGGGTGTAAATAGACTCCGTTGTCAATTTACACCTAACAGCCTTCCGATCCGTTCAACCTAGCAGAGGGGAACATATCCCCTCCCGGTTTTTTTTTTTTCGTTTTTTTTTTACAGTGGATCGGAGGCAGACACAAGTCTGTTTACACCTGCGCAGTCCTAAGGGATACATAGGCCATCTGTTCAGGTCCCCTGGAAAATATAGGGCAATCCTTTGGGGTCCTGTTGTCATAGAAAAGATTAAGAACCCAATTCTAGATTTTGTATAACCAGCAGAGTGCTTTGAGAAGATTGCATGTACAGTATTGAGAATTTATGTTTAAGGAGGAAGAGGTGGTATCACACCCATTGAGAAATACAGTTCATAGGAATGTTGTTTGCTCAACAAATATTCCCGTTTTTACATTGGCATCTTAGTGGGTTGTCTCCTTCCTGTGTTTTGTCTCTCTAATGAAGTCACTATATAATAATAGAGACATTAAAGTGTATTTCTACAAATTAGAAACCCAGATTAAAAACTACATTTAAAAAAAAAAATTTAGGTTTGGATGGAGCAGGAAAAGGTTTTATGTGTGTCTGCATCCTTCATTGGGAAATACACTATATTGCCAAAAGTATTAGGACTCCTGCTTTACACACACATGAACTTTAATGGCATCCCAGTCTTAGTCCGTAGGGTTCAATATTGAGTTGTCCCACCCTTTGCAGCTATAACTTGTAATGTACAGCGCTGAGTGAACTATCGGCGCTTTATAAATACTGTATAATAATAATAATAATAATAACAGCTTCAACTTTTCTGGGAAGGCTGTCCACAAGGTTTAGGAGTGTGTCTATGGGAATGTTTGACCATTCTTCCAGAAGCACATTTGTGAGGTCAGGCACTGATGTCAGACGAGAAGGCCTGGCTCGCAGTCTCCACTCTAATTCATCCCAAAGGTGTTCTATTGGGTTGAGGTCAGGACTCTGTGCAGGCCAGTCATGTTCCTCCACCCCAAACTCACTCATCCATGTCTTTATGGACCTTGCTTTGTGCACAGTCATATTGGAACAGGAAGGGGCCATCCCCAAACTGTTCCCACAAAGTTGGGAGCATGAAATTGTCCAAAATGTCTTGATATGCTGACGCCCTAAGAATTCCCTTCACTGGAACTAAGGGGCCAAGCCCAACCCCTGAAAAACAACCCAACACCATAAGCCCCCCTCCACCAAACTTTACACTTGGCACAATGCAGTGAGGCAAGTACCATTTTCCTGGCATCTGCCAAACCCAGACATATTCATCAGATTTCCAGACAGAGAAGCCTTATTCATCACTCCAGAGAACACGTCTCCACTGCTCTAGAGCCCAGTGCCGGCGTGCTTTACGCTAGTGTATGGCCAGCTTTATTCATAACAGGCAGAGAAATAGTAGAAATAATAATTTAGAGATTTGTTTTCTAGGCTGAGTGGATGCGTGGATTTGTTTTCTTCTCTACAGAAGGAAGCTTTGTCATTGAAGCAAGCGATCCTCCCTTAGTTGTTATTCGGTGATCTAGCAGTATAAGACGAGGTGACTAAACAATCGGTTACACAAGTCTATGTTGACAGTTTGTTCATTAGTTCCGTGTGTATCCAGCATAAATGTATCTAAAATCACAAGACAGTAACAAACATCATACAGGCAATAATTATCTCTTGTGTAATCAGTGCCCCTGTGACTGCACACAATGGATGGGACAGGTAGATCAGGTTCTCTCAATAAGGGAGGTATATGAAAACGTGAATAATGTGACCCAGAGTGGTAAATACATTTCAAATTTCACTGAACTTCCGGGCAAGAAATAAGGCAGGTCATACAATTTGCAATTTTCTTTCCTTTATGGGTTGCTCAAATCCCTTCTGCTGTGCCATTGTATTCTGATAGCCATTGGCAGTGATCAAACGGAAAAAAACAGAGTTGATGTATCGATCGACTTCAATACAACCAGCCTACCCAAAAATGGATCAAAATTTGCCAGGTTCCTGCTGAACCGGCCGAATTTTAATCTGTCATTATACAATTTTATTTATTTATTTCAGGTACTTATATAGCGCTGTCAATTTACGCAGCGCTTTACATATATATATTGTACATTCACATCAGTCCCTAACCCTCAAGGGGCGTATAATCTAAGGTCCCTAACTTACATACATACACATAATACTAGGGACAATTTTAGACAGGATCCGATTCACCTACCAGCATGTCTTTGGAGTGTGGGAGGAAATTGGAGTATCCGGAGGAAACCCACACAGGCACAGGGAGAACTTGCAAACTCCAGGCAGGTTGTGATTCACCAACAACCCTAGTACTGCCAGGCGGAAGTGCTAACCATTTAGCCACTGTGCTGCCCTCATATATTATACAATTTTCTTGAGATTTTTGGTTTAGATTTACCACAATCCATATAATATGAGGTCAATCCTAAACAACACTTTCAATTGTATCCAATTAGACAGGCCCTTGCACTACATAGTTGAAGATAAATCTAAAGGAAATTGGGCAGAAATTGGATAGAAAATTGTATAGTGTATGGTCAGCCTTAGTTTAGAGCTGTTTTGGGCAGAGTAGGAAAGACCTCTGTCAGATTTTAGTCGTTTCCATTTTGGTGGTCACCGGGACAGGAAGTAAGGAGGGAAACAAGTGTATCACTATACAAGTGTTCACTATATCTGGTCTCCCACAGTACACACAACATGGAAGTGCAATTATTTTAGTAAATATAAACTGCTAAATACCTTTTCTCATCAGCAGTTAGAGCAGTCTTGTGACTTCTATCAGTGTCCAGCAGAGCACATATTAAAGCTTGTAGGAGGAGTTTTCTTTTTGCTCTAGGAGGATGCAGAACCCCTGACCTCTGTCTGGACAGCGCTGATTGGCCTTGTGCTGATCACATGCACTCTCCCAAGAAAAAAAACCTCTCTAGCAATATAAACTAAACTGAGCATGTGCAGAGCGACTCTGCACTTAATGTCTTATCAGGAGATAAGAGGGGACACTGGAAGAAGGGGAGGACCAGATAAGTCAGGATCAAACAGCCTTTTTACACAATGCAGAGGATTAACCCCTTAGGTTCCACAGTTAGTATAACAAGCATGCTTTACTGCATATACAGACTGATTTTACTGTTGTGGGTATAGTAACACTTTAATATGAGGACACTTACATGTCCAGGGATCCAGCAATGTCCTCACCCGAGCCAATTCTTCAATCAGCTTCGGGTGCAGGCATTGGCATTTTATAGCTTCAAAGTCAAAATTAAAAAAAATAAAAATCAACAGCTACAAAAACTGTAGCTGCTGACTTTTAAAGTTACATGTCCCTTGATCCAGCAGTGTATTCACACCAACCAAGTTCACCGGCCGTTCTGTGTCCCCGACGCCAGCATCTTTAGCTTGCAGAATCAAAGCTGATTGCCCACTGCACATGCGAAAGTAGCTCTGCTCCTTGTGAATGGTCACATAATCTTCTGGGACCTGTCGTGTATCCCAAAAGACTATGGGGAGGGAGGAGGGGAGGACAACTTCCGCTTCTAACCGCCTAGGCAATCACAGCAGAAGTGGGAGTGGGTACCTGTCAAATTCGGGTACCCCCTCCCCCCTTGCTCCCCAAAGGTGCCAATCCTTAAGGTGTAGTGGGGGATGAAGCCTTAAAGCAGAACCTCCACCATTTGGGTGGAGCTCCGCTTCAGGCAAGGTAAACTGGCAATGAACCCTTCCGGCTTCACAGCTTGTTTCCTACTGCACATGAGCGAGTTGCGCTGGGCTTTGTGAAACATCCCACAGTTTTCTGCGGCATGTGATGTGTCCCAGACGGATATGGGTAGAAGGTGGAGGGACTTAATGTTGCCGCAGCAAACTGACCGGAAATGGGAGCAGGTACTTGTCAAAACCAGGTACCTACTCCCCCATCCCCCCTCCCCCCTAAAAAGTGCCAAATGTGGCAGCAGAGGGGGTTAGTATGCAAACAAACTGAACTTTCCCTTTCGAGTGAAGTTCCCCTTTAAATTTAGCTTAGCTGGGTGGTAATCAGCCCAAGCTCAATGTTGATGTTGTTTCTTTCTATCAGTAGGTGTCACTCATACCTTTAACAATAGAGTGAGATGCCATGGTGATGCTGAGTTATGAATATTTATGTTTCCTTTAGCCAACCAGCAGGAGGTTTATTACCACTGGTGCGTGCTGGGGGGGGGGTATAAATATCTGGGGTGGACCATGTAACACTAAACAATATCCCTATTCTCCCACAATAATCCATACACATCCACTACTTAATGGCCCTATGATCTATTTTTCATGAAATTGTTTCTTTGTTTTTCTCCCTCCCTGTAGCATTCTCCATGAGATGACTGAAGCAATAAATAAATAAATGAATTTGGAGGAGTTTAAGTGCAAGAAAAGGTACTTTTTTGAGTAAAGTGGAAGGTACTTTTTTGAGTAAAGTGGTTGTAAAGGTAGAACATTTTTTTACCCTAATACATTAAGGTAAAAAAATGTTCCAGTATTTGTATCGCCCCCTCACTTATACTTACGTGAGCCCTATTTCGATCCAACGCTGTGCCCACCTGCAGTGGTGTTGGTCTCTCTCTCCTCACAGGACACAAAAGCAGCAGTGGAAGCCATTGGCTCCTGCTGCTGTCAAACAAATCTTGTAAGGAGGGATTGGGGGCAGGACTGAGTCGCACTGTGTGTGTATGGACGTACACAGCCTAACTCAGGAGCGATTCCACACATGTGCCCCCGTAGCAAGCAACTTGCTATGATGGCGCATGTAAAAGAGGAGGAGCCAAGAGCACCAACAGGGAGCACCAGAAGAGGAGGTTTGATTCTGCTCCGTGCAATTCCATTGCACGGAGCAGAATTACATAAACCTGTTTGTTATATTACAAAAATGAAAAACAACCTCTTTAAGAATACTTACTTGATAGGATTTAAAAAAAAAATATATAGTATAGTGTCACTATATTCACCTTGGCTCCAGCAATGCGATATCTTGGAGCTCCCGCAAAGATGTCAGCAGCCAGCCTCTGGGTATTGAATGCCGGCCGTTTTCATTGGCCGGGCTGAGCTTACATCACTCACGCATGAGTGGGTGTGCAATCGGGAGTGCATGCGCAGCTCACTGTGCACGGTCGGAAATGCAGGTAGGTAACTTTAATGCAGAAGAGGTAAAGCATGTCATATTCTGCATTACAAATCCTGCCTGTTTGCCCATTTTTCTTTCTTACATAAATTTCCACTTTAACCTAAATAATAAAAACAAAATAAAGCATAAAATTGCAAACAAAATGTCACAGCAAGTGTTTACTACGCCTAATAAAACGCAAACTAACAGCACAGTCACATGCTTGTTCTGGGAAGGGTGCCAGTGACTTAGTACACAAAAAGATCTCATGTTACACTGAAATAACATTTAAGAGTCAACTTTTATCAAACATAATCCTATAACTAAAGGTACCACAGATATGAGATGTCAGTCACCTGGTCTGGATTGGGTCATGGGGCCACGGTTTTTGGGTTCCTCACATGCTGCTGGCTGACTGCTTGGAAAATCTGTTATAATTTCTATTTTTCCCACTAGGAAGCCTGTGGTTCCCCCAAATTGCAATAAATCTAAATAAATATGTATGCTCTGCTGTTAAAGCACTGTCCTATTGTAAGATGACAAGGACCAGAGTTTAAAGAGAGACTTCACCCTCCCCAAAAATTCCATTTCATGTGCTCTTTACTTTTACAGTCGTGGGCAAAAATTTTGGCACCCCCACATTTCTGTCAGATAATGCATCACTTTGCCCAAGAAATTGTTGCAATTACAAATGTTTAGGTATTTGTTAGCCACTTAACGATCGAGCTATAGCCGAATGACAGCTACAGCGTGGTTCTAGTTCTGGAAGGGTGTCATGTGATGTACTCCCAGAACCATGCCCCCCGGGGCGCACACCCGGCAAGCTCTGTGATTGCTGTCCAATGACACAGCTGATCACAATGTACAGTTGCCGGTTATCGGCTGCACTTTCCTCAAGTTGTCAGCGTGAGGAGAGCCGGTAATCAGCAAGTGTATTCAGACATCAGAAGACATCACAGCAGCCTCAAGGGGACATCAGCACAGCCTTAACAGTGTCCATTAGTGCCCCCAGTCAGTGTCCATTAGTGCCGCCAGTCAGTGTCCATCAGTGCTGCCAGTCACTGTCCATTAGTGCCGCCAGTCAGTGTCCATCAGTGCTGCCAGTCACTGTCCATTAGTGCCACCAGTCAGTGCCGTTAGTGCCATCTATCAGTGACCTTCAGTGCCTCCTATCAGTGCCGTCTATCAGTGCCGCCTCATCTGTACCTCCTCGTCAGTGGCCATCAGTGCAGCCTAACAGTGCCCATCAATGCAGCCTTATCAGTGCTGCCTCATCAGTACCTCCTTGTCAGTGGCCATCAGTGCAGCCTAACAGTGCCCATCAATGCAGCCTTATTAGTGCCGCCTCATCAGTACCCATCAGTGCAGCCTATCAGTGTCCATCAGTGCAGCCTTATCAGCGCACATCAGTGAAGGAGAAAAAATACCTGTTTGCAAAATTTTATAACAGATCTTGGGTGAGAACCTTCTTCCCTCAGCCAGGGCATTGAAAATGGGTCGTGGATGGGTGTTCCAGCATGACAATGACCTAAAACACACAGCCAAGGCAACAAAGGAGTGGCTCAAGAAGAAGCACATTAAGGTCATAGAGTGGCCTACCCAGTCTCCAGACCTTAATCTGATCCAAAATCTGTGGAGCGAGCTGAAAGTTCCTGCCAATTCTGCCATTTCTTTGTGAGTGGGAAACATTCAAAATCAGCAGGGGATCAAATAATTATTTCCTTCACTGTGTGTATATATATACACATGTCCAGGATCCATCTGTGTGTGGTGGCTCTTGATGCACTAACTCCAGCCTCAGTCCACTGAGGTCCCCAACACTTTTGAATGGCCTTTTCCTGACAATCCTCTCCAGGCTGCGGTCATCCCTGCTGCTTGTGCAGCTTTTTCTTCCACACTTTTCCCTTCCACATAACTTTCTATTAATGTGCTTTGATACAGCACTTTGGGAACATCCAACTTCTTTTGCAATTACCTTTTGAGGCTTTCCCTCCTTATGGAGGGTGTCAATGATGGTTTTCTGCACAACTGTCAGGTCAGCAGTCTTTCCCATGATTGTGATTCCTACTGAACCAGACTGAGAGACCATTTAAAGGCTCAGGAACCCTTTGCAGGTGTTATGGCTTAATTAGCTGATTAGAGTGGGACACTTTGAGCCGAGAATATTGCACCTTTTCACAATATTCTAATTTTCTGAGATTGTGGATTTGGGGTTTTCATGAGCTGTAAACCATAATCATCACAATTATGACAAATCACGGCTTGAACTATCTTGCTTTGCATGTAATGAGTCTATCTCATATATTAGTTTCACCTTTTAAGTTGCATTACTGAAATAAATGAACTTTTGCACGATATTCTAATTTTTCGAGTTTCACCTGTAAAAACTGACAACTCTACCTCTGCTGCACTAAAATCTCAAGTAGTGTTGTCAGCCCTGCCTGAGCTCTCCTCTCCTGGATTACAGAACACCTCCACTTATGTTATTGACATGAGGAGAGGCGGGAGGTGTTCTGTAGGCCAGAAAATGAAAACTGAGCAGGGCCATCAACACAGATTGGGATTTCAGTATTGCAGAGGCACTGTGCTGTAAACTCATATTGCAAGTTAGTAGGTGACTGGATATCTGGCAGATTATTTTATTTATTTATTATAGGTACTTATATAGTGCTGTCAATTTACACAGCACTTTACATATATATTGTACATTCACATCAGTCCCTAACCCTCAAGGGGTGTACAATCTAAGGTCCTTAACTTACATTCATACATACACATACTAGGGACAATCTAGACAGGATCCAATTAACCTACCAGCATGTCTTTGGAGTGTGGGAGGAAACCAGAGTACCAGAGGAAACCCACACAGGCACAGGGAGAACATGTAAACTCCAGGCAGGTGGTGCCATGGTTGGGTTTCAAACCAACGACCCAAGTACTGCCAGGCGGAAGTGCCAACCATTTAGCCACTGCCTAACAGGTATATTTCAGCACATTTATCATTTTCAAATGGATAACATATAGGAAAATATGGACATATATCAGAGAGATGTACTGATTTTTTTTTTTAATTTTGCCCAGACATACACATTCATGTTATTAAAATTGCTTGTGGAATTTATGCCAAATTCGGCAGAGGAATATCTGTAAGCTCATTTATTAAGCCCCTCTGAAGGTGAACAAGCCCTGTAAGCAATTACACCTGCCTTGTGCATATTAAACTGGGTTTGGGATTACACACAATCTGCTCTCCAGCAATGACTTTCTAGAAAAGCTGCGCTTAGTGAAAGCTTGTCTCTAAAACAGCCAATTCATTACTGTCAGCCAGAGGTCTGAACGTGTCTATTATCTGCCGCAAATAATGCCCTTGATTTCAATGACAGGCACAACAATGCCCATGGAAAGGTTTTGCATGCTCGGCTTTTGGCAGCCCTATTCGTCTGGGTGAAGCAAAGGATCAATAGCTGATACTGTACTGATAACATTTCCAGATAATACTACAGAATTATGTACTGTATGTCTTAAAAGATAAGAGACATGGAGGACACCATTGCTTACCCATCCTGAAAATTCTAGTTGCCTGGCTGTTATTGTGATCTCATGGTGTCACTACTTTGCATGACAAGCCTGGAACCAGTGTGCACATCAGTATTTCTGACCTCACACTGACTTTCCTTGTTCTGGGTCAATGAATGCAATCACTGTAAACAGTTTCCCTTTATAATTTATTTATTACAGGTATTTATATAGCACCATCAATTTATGCATTGCTTTACATGTATATACTGTACATTTACACCAGTCCCTAACCCTCAAGGAGCCTACAAGCCAAGGTCCCTAACTCATATTCATACATACTAGGGCCAATTTAGACAGGAACCAATTAACCTACCTATGGGAGGAAACCCACACAGGCACAGGAGGAGCATGCAAACTCCAGGTGGGTGTGCCATGGTTGGGATTTGAACCAATGACCCAAGTACTGCCAGGTGGACGTGCTAACCATTTACCCACTGTGCTGCCCCGTTTACTCCTACAGGTACCAATCAAATATATATGGAAAATACTTAGGCGCTTTTCACTATGACATCTGTAAGAAGTCTGGACCAGGGAAAAAAATATTCTCCATTGATGTAGTAGGACCCACTTTATTGGTGTAACCAATTTTTGTACAAAGTGGTATTGTTCCTGAGCACTAAAACTGATTTATTTCACTTTATTTATTCAATGCAAACTTCCACATCCATCCATGTCTTATTTTGTTGAGAAATCACTTTTACTTCCTGGAATCTGTATGCCCTTAGCTCAGACATGCAGACAGGAGGATGTGCTCAGATGAGAAAATCTCTCCTCCCCTCCTGAGGACTCCTGGGATGTATGACATCATTTTGGTCTAGGCCAGAAACCAGGAAGCAACTATGGAAGTGTAAAAAAAAAAGTTTAAAAAAGTAAGGATAATACGCCTTCCTGTCCATTTACTCATGCCAGCAGCTATGGATTACAAATAGTCAATGTCCAGTGAAAGACTTTGTTGAGAGTTCTGCTTTAAAAAAAGATTATGACTAAATATGTGACTATATAATGACTATATAGGTCATGTTGTGCTGCCCTGCTCCTCCCCCTCCGTCTGCTCCTCCCCCATGTGCACATATGTGGGTTTCCCACGCATGCATAAATCCTGCTACCAGGGAAGTCCAAAATCCTCCCTGTCTTAGTGCATGCTTGACAAATCACCTATACATACACAGATACATATGCCAACAGATATGCCAGAACTTGAAGGCTGGGCAGAGCCTGTTGACAGATCTGTGCATGTGCGACAGGGGCAGACTGACCATTTGAGCACTCGGGCACTGCCCGAGGGCCCGGGGTCAGTAGGGGGCCCCATGAAATGCCCCTGGTACCTTTTTTATAGGCTTTTTTGAGTGTGGGCAAGGACACAGGGGTCCCATGATCCCCTATTGCCCGGGGGCCCCATGAGTTGTCAGTCCGTCCCTGATGTGCAATATGATGGTGCCCATGCAGGGGTGGAGCCACCTAAGAAGCAGACGGAAGTTCCACTTTAACCCTTTTTTCACTTCCCCCTTCTGCGCATGACCTGCGATACTGTTGTATCAAGTTACACGTTGTAAACCCCCCATATCTCAAAATATTTCTTCATTTCCAAAACAAAAAGTGGCAAAAATGATATCACCCTGGGGTGTCCACTTTCTAAAAATGAGGTTTCTGTACCGTTGGACATTTGTATCTGATATGTTTCTTAACAAAAAATAAAGAAAAGAGTTTTTAATTCAAAAAGGTTAATTTTTCCTTTTTATAGTAAAAAAAAATACCATCAGCAATGAAAATAATAATATCAAATACCACCAAAAGAAAGTTTATATAATATATATACATACACATACAAATACAAACATACATATATGTGTATATATATATATATATATATATATATATATGGCCTGGTATTAAATGTTGTTACTCAACTGGTTAAGAACAAGACGTATAGGCTGATAATCTCTGTCATCTTGCTGTGATTAGAGTAGAAAACATCCCAGAAGTGGACAAGTACTGCATGTGCATATGTGAACATTCATCTAGAACACAAGGATTCCTAGAAAGCTCTGGCAGCATTGCACTTACGAGAAGGCGGTAGTCCCAAACAGCCAATCAGTAGCTAATGTGCACATCTAAACATCACGTGTTGGCCAAGCCTTGGACAGAAAGCAACAAATAAGTTAAATAGAAGCACGGGGTCCCCTGTGAGAATAGACTTCCCTGCCAGCGAGCATGTGAGTTCCTTCACAAAGTCGATAATACATTCCTTTGTAAGATGTATTGTACTCAGAAATGGTTGCGTCATGTTCTGAATGTTTTCACAATATTATTAACATTCTGTGCAAGTCCAACGTTTGCCTACAGAGCTACTATGGGACTATATGTACTCTACAATAAAGAAGTATTCCAACAGGCACTATTCTTTTCCTGGGGTGTGTTGCCAATCCGTGCAATATGACCACAGACACACAGGGGTCATTTATAAAAAATATTTTGCTGTACAAACATATCAGCATTTGCGTAAAGCTCCCAACTATTTTTAAGACGTGGAAAATGTTATTTTTTTTAAGTTCATAGCCCAAGAATTAAACAAAGGTTATCCCTGCAGTTGTCCCCCTGCAATGCAAAGGTTACATACTTATTAGGTCTAGGGCAGTATTTCTCAATCTCATTGAGATGAGGGCCTGGTAAATTCTTCCAAAACCTTCCATGTCCCAATAGTAGAAAAAAAAAAGTGACTTGGCGCCATCCATGGGCAGCTTAAAGCGGAGTTCCAGCTGATAAAAAAAAAAAAAAAGTCAGCAGCTAAAAAAACTGTAGCTGCCGACTTTTAAAATACAGCCACTTACCTGTCCCTCGGTGTCCTCACCACTACCACTGGTTTCACCAGCTGTCTTCTCTCCCTGGTGCCGGCATGTTCAGTGTGAGCACCCGGCTGTGACAGCTTGCGGCTTCACAGCCGGGTGCCCACTGCACATGTGCGAGAAGCACTGAGCTTTGTGAATGGCCCCGTCGTCTTCTGGGACCTACAGGGAGGGAGGGGGGGGGAGGAAAACTTTGCTTCCGATCACCTAGGCGATCGCAGCAGAAATGGGAGCAGGTACCTGTCAAATTTGGGTACCTGCTCTCCCCCTTCCCAGCTCCCCAAAGGTGCCAATCATTAATGGGGAGTGGGGGACAAAGCATTAAAGTGGAACTTCCCCTTTTGGGTGGAGCTCCGCTTTAAGGCTGGCCATACACTATACAATTTTCTGTCCCAATTTCTGCCCAATTTCCTTTAGATTTACCTTCAACAATGTAGTGCAAGAGCCTGCCTAATTGGATACAATTGAAAGTGTTGTTAGATTTGACCTCCTATTTTATGGTTTTCGGTAAATCAAAACCAAAAATCTCAAGAAAATTGTATAATGTATAGCCAGCCTTACTCTTCAACAAAACACTGAAGTTCAGTCCAACACAATTTTACTCAAGATAACTTCAGTACAAAGGAGATTTTTCCTGTCTTTTGAAATATAAGAAAACATTAACTTTCTTTAGCCCTGACTCTGCAAAGAACTAACAATGATTGAGGGAACATGGAAAAAACAGGGAGGGTTTAACAAGAACTAAAGTAACTAGCACTAAATGTGAGGGGAGGACAGCAGGAGATACCCAAACACACAAATAAACAAGTTTTATTGACTCCATACTGACGTTAGATGACAGCATACTACAGCACAATAGTAACCTGATGCAGTTAAATACAACAGAGAAAAGATACGCAAGTGGGAGAGAAAAACAATTCAGAATATGAATTCTATCTTTAATTTCTAATTTTAGAAGTGTTTTTTAAAATTTTTCTACATTTACATGCAAACCAGGAAGCCCAGCAAAACTGACAGTCACATGAGTATAGGCAAACTATAATAAATCTGGGAGGTTTATTTATGTGGTTTACTTTTTTTTTTTAATGTTGCTGAACTACTTAAAATATATTAGCTTGAGTTAGAGTTTTTTGTTTATCCACCCAAAACAATATTTTGGCAGAGTGATAATGCTGATAGACCTGAAATAGGAAATACTGCAGGAGCAGCGTCCCATTCAGGTTTCTGGGATATTAGTGCACAGGCATGAGCAGCCCAGCACTAGAGTTTTCAGGCCAGGCTGTACACAATGCTGGAGGCCACCATTGATGATGGAAATACGTAAGCACTTGTAGGGAGATAGCACAGCTTAACATCATTTAAGGGGATAGGATTTTTAAATAGAAATCCCGCACTTGTCCTTTAAAGCCTAACTCCGGGCACAAAAATAATGTTTTCCCATGCAGTGGGGCTGTGTCCACACAGCAAGGGTCACTATTCATCCCACTGATAGGAGACACTATTCTAGCCACTGACACCAACAATGAGGCATAATTCCTGCCAATGACAGCAATAATGGAACACTGTTCCTTCCCCTAATATCAAAAATGGGGAACTGTTTACTCCCACTGAAAAACATAGAAAAAGTGACGGCAGAAAAAGACCATTGAGCCCATTGAGTCTTCCCCTTTTTTGGGGGAGGATGTTGTTTTTTTTTTATGTTTGGTTTTTTTTGGGGGGGGGGTTGTTTTTTTTGTTAATTTGTTTGCCTGAGTATAGATCTATGTTTGTCCCAAGCATGTTTGAATCTGTTTACTGTTTACTGGTTCACTACCTCTGCTGGAGCTCTTTTCCAAGCATCAACTACACTTTCAGTAAAATAATACTTTCTGAGATTAGTTTTGAACTTTTCTCCAATTAGTTGAAAATACTGCCCTCCTGAACCTTCTTCACCCCTTTGATGTATTTAAAGGTTTCAAACATGTTTCCCCTTTCCCTTCTTTCCTCCAGACTGTACATGTTAAGTTCTTGAAGTCGCTCTTGATATGTTTTATCCCTCAGACCTTTCACCATTTATGTTATCCATCTCTGGACTTGTTCTATCTTATCTATATATTTTTGTAAGTGAGGTCTCCAGAACTGGACACAGTATTCTAAATGAGGTCTCAGTAAAGATATATATAGAGGAATCAGGACCTCCTTCCTCCTGCTGGTGACCACTCTAGTGATGCATCCTAGAATTCTATTTGTTTCCCCACTGCCTGGCCACACAGTTTGCTCATTTTGCAATCATCTGAAATAAGTACCCCCAAGTCCTTTTCCTCTGAATGCTGGCCAACAATGTACCCACAATGTTGTACTCTCAAGGTGCATTAGTTTACATTTAGAAATATTGAACTGCAATTTCCACTTTCTTGACCACTCTTCCAGCAGAAAGAATTTCTGTAACCACTGGCCACAGTCACCCTCCCCTCCTAAAGACTGAAGGACAGTAAACTAGACCTTTGCTTAGAACGTTTGGAGACCCCTGGTCTAGGGGATTGGAGAACGCTTATACTCACCTGATCCTCTGCTCCACTTGCAAACAGCACTCCCCCATGATCCAGTGGTGGACTATTCCAGACGTCTTCACGTCCAGAGTAGGTCTATGGACATGATGATGTCAGGAACAGTCCACTACACAAGATTGCTAGATTGTGGGGGGCAAGAGCCACAGGGACTGGTCTTGTGCAGAGAGGATCAGAGGATTGGGTAAGTATATCTCCGTTCTCCAATAGACAAAGGCGAGCAGTTGACCCATGCTGTGCCACTGCATGGGAAAACTTTTTTCCCCCAGGAGTTCAGCTTTAAGGCCTTATGCACAACAGGTGTTTTATCTCCAGTGTATGAGATTCCTATGTTTTGGGGTGGGTCAAAGGCACAGGTGCACCGTCCAGCCCCGCTTCTGGCAGCCTATAAAACTCTATAAGAAGCTGAAAACTGCTGCTGCTGGACAGTGCACCAATGTTCAGGGCATTATGCATCCAGGGATGAATGCCGAGAATGCAGACTGCTTACATTCCACCTGTACCTTCCTCCTGCATCACAACAGTGGGGTTTCTATCTTTGGGGCTAATTGCCCAGGGAGGCCATGTTCACTGAGAACACCTGAACGCAGTCATTTTTTCTTTTCATATATCTTTTTTTTAAGCCTTGTGTCAAGAAATGCAGAATCAGAACTAGCTCATAGCTCCAATAAAATTGACCGTTCTTAGAAACTATAGAATCCCAGTTACTTTAAAAAAAAAAAAATTACGATATTATTTTGGGCTATATGAGCATTTTAACTGCAAATAATAGATATTTGAGTTTTTGTTTTAAATGTTTCCATGTAAATCACTTGTTGGGTTTTGATTGACAGCAACAAAATAAAATGGAAGCTTGGACAGGATCTCCAGAAGGAAATGTGTGTAGGCTTTACATACAGCTGATAATCACCTGATACATTGCAACTGCCAAATACGTTCTGAGATGTATGTCTAAATATCTGAGGGCAGAGTCTTTTCTCAGCTTACATCCTAGATGTGATGTCTGGGCAATACAACAAATAGCTCTGGAAATATGAAACCCAGCAAGGCAATACACAGTAAATGCCTGTGAAATCCTGTACTTCATTTACTGCCAGGGATGGAGAAACTGGCATCTCTGTAGGAATTCTACGTCAATCATGAGAGATACCTAAAACCCGGGAATGACAATGTGCTGGCATGTTAATCTCTTAAAGGGGTTTTCCACTTTAATTGTGAATGTGGAAAGTCTCCGTACTTGCTCTGTTATGGACCATTGGGCTTCTCTAATATTAGCTTTGTGGAGAGAATGAAAATGTAGCTCAACCATGGCTAGAATGGGGTTCAGGTCAGACAAACTTGGCCAACAACACATGGAAGCTTTCAGTTTACGACTGAGGACCCATGTAACTCCTGCTACATTTATATAGGCATTTAAAACACATGGTTTAAGAAAAACATGTAATTTATGAATAAAAATACAGCTGGCTTACAAGCCTCTGAGAGAGATTTACTAAAGCTGGTGCACTTAGAATCTGGTGCAGCTGGGCATGGTGGTCAATCAGCTTCTAACGTCAGCTTGTTCAGGGGCTTGGTCAAGATGGTGACCTAGGCAGATGTGCGTGACTGTAGCTCCACATCAGCCTGCTTCTTGTATCCATCTATAGAGGGATCCGCCTATCCTAGAACTTCAGCTTTTTCATTTAAGCTTTGACAACAAAACCTGGAAGCTGATTGGTTTCTATGTAGATCTGCACCAGATTTTCACAATGCAGAAGTAAATAAGCTCTGATGTCTTTTTGGTTCCACCACTTGTAACCCACTGTATGGCATGCAGAATACGAGAGGAAGGTCCAACTCATTTATTCAGTCAGGCTCTCTTGCATTGCACAGCATTTGTCATTCATAAGAAGAAATGACCTTATCAGTCTGCTGCTGCTAATTCGATGTCCAGTACCTGGCTGAGACAGATTCTAGACCAGACTCTATTGCTCAAGTGCAGTACAGTCTGCATGAAGGATACAAGGAGTGCAGAACCTGGCTGTGCTGTCTGGCAGGGGTCTAGATCACAAGAATGGAAGAACAAGATCTTAAATAAATTGCTTGGAGTTGAGCTCTACCTTGAATCTGTGTGCTTCCTATGCAAAGCAAAGCAACAGGTTAACTTAAATACAGGCTCAGACACATATATTTCCCTTCCATTTGAATCACTTCAACTCTGTTTAGCTGCTGGGAGTGAAAAGAAAGTCCTGTATAAGTCATAGGGGCCACCAGGCTACAGACTCCTGTAACAGGCATGCTGTCATTAAGCCATATAGACAAATGAAACCAGCACTCAAATCTTCCTGCAGACTAGGATAACTGTAACTGTCATTTGTTGAGGTGCAGCCCTTAGAAGATCGGGAAATCTTGATACTGGTGACAAAAGCAAAACAGGGCACCCTCTTTGTGCATTACCATGGTGAAACATGATTTTATTTAAAAGCATAAAAATGCATACTCACAAACCAAAGGGGGTTAAAAACACAGAAGAAGACTCCATAATGACAGTCCAAAGTGACAGTAGACCCTTGGTGAGGTAGGCTAACGCGTTTCGGGAGATGCACTCCCTTCTTCAGAAATCTGAAGAAGAGAGTACTTCTCCCGAAACTTTGAACCATCAATATGGACTCTTCTTCTCTGTTTTTATCCCCCTTTGGTTGGTGAGTATGCATTTTTATGCTTTTAAATAACTTTGTGTTTCATCACAGTAATGCAGGAAGAGAGTGCGTCCTGTTTTACTTTTGTCATTAAGCCATGCAGGACATCTATGGATTATGAGTATTGGTTATGCATATTTTCCTTTAGGTCGCAAGACGGAGATATGGAGATGCTGACCGTCCCTTCCTGAACATTCAGAGACACAAAGGACACTGGGAAGTGAAGTTGTCAACAACATCAGGACACTGTATTTCCTACAGTCGGACTGCATTTCCCAGAAGTCTGGGAGCACAGGCGTAGTTACAGAGGCAGTTGGAACTGGGCTTCTTTCTGGGGCAAAAGGGATTCTCTTCAGAGGGGGATAGAGGAAGGAGGACCACGCTGTCCAGTGTCATCAAGGAGAGTGGAGAGAGAACCACGCTCCCCCCAGCACTACCAGAGAGAGAGACCAAGCCCCATTACTTTGCCAGTCTCTGCAGGGATGTGACCTGAGAGAGGAGAGACTGAGCTACTGCTGGGATCCAGATGTGCTCCACTACACCCCAGAGTCACCCAGGGAACCCAGAGTGAGCGAACATCCAGCCAGGGGTCACTGCTGCAGTTTTGCTGGGTCTGGTAAGAGGGTCTGTTGGATATTACTGCTCCTAGGGACTGAGCCATTAGGAACTACCTATCAGTTACCTCATAGCTGAAGTACTGACTGTAGACCTCATTGACTCGCTTAACGCGCGCCAACGATATAGCCGGTGAAGGGTCAGGACTAAACACTGCCCCTAAGGGCTCGTTCACACTTGACTTTATTTCTAACTCTTGCCAAATGCCCATATAGTGTTTGACAGGCATTAGACAGGCATTTGGGAAGCATTTTAATGCACCTCAAACGCTCCCCAAATGCCCCGTGCGCGGTTTTGAGGCGGTTGATAGGCATTTGCCAAAGGTTAAAACCGTACCACAAATGCCTACAATTAAGTTAAATGGTAATAATGCTCCGCAAACGCCTCTCAACTGCACCGCAAATGCCTGCCAGGCATTTGAGGAGCAGCACCATAGACTTTAATGGGAGGCTTCAACTCCTCCTGACTGGACACGAGATGTCAGTTTTGCCGTGACGTGACACTAACGCTTCCATGTGAACAGCACTGTGTGCTGCTATGTGCAGAATTTTCATAGGCATTTGAGAAGCATTAAAAACGCTTCCCAAATGCCTGTCTGACGCCTGCTGACAAAACTAGTGTGAACTGAGCCTAACTCAGCCTAACTGAGCCTAACTAGTGTGCCTAACTGAGCCTAACTAGTGTGAACTGAGCTGCCCCAAAGCCCTAGCCTGTTTGCTAGTTAAAGCTGTACCACATCCCTGTCTATTCATTTGAGTGCACTCAAAAATCAACATAGAATTGTAATCATCCTTGTTGCATTCAGAGTTTACAAACATTGTTCACTTCTGATTTGCGAATTGATATATTGATCTTGGCTAATGATATAGAACCTGATTTCTTCCTTTTCTACTTAGGTATAGTTTTTACTTTGTTTAGCAAACTGTGTCCTAAACTGCCATTTAGGCCAATCCATATTGATTGATTAAGCGTGGATAATGGATTTGTGTTTTTTTATTGACAATACCCCACAGCCAAGTGAAAGGTATTTACACATTTGTGTGGGTAATTGTTCTCGTAGTGATTTTATTCAACCAGGTGTGTCAGAGGCTTTCCTTGGAGTCGAGGCACAGAACAGAGAACCCAAATTTAGCAAGCGACTCCTTCGGGGGTGGTGCTACAGTCCTTTGTGACAGCACTGACTGGTCCAGATCTATAACATGGAGTAAGTTACATGCTCTCCCATATACAGAAGAACTTGGCATTTATGTTGGCTTTTGGAATTACATATGGCATTGGGGCAGTAAAGTAAAGGTAAGTATATGCTGAGATGGATGAAGACATTAAAGGCTTTCTGTTGCTTAATCTTGAATGGGCAAAGTACAGATTTGATTTAAGTATGTGTGATACTCAGGGGAGCATTATCAATGAAGATGAACTGAAGCATCAATGTGCCCAGTTCAAGAGGTACTAAGTACCAACTCATATTGACCCCTCAGGCTTAAAGTGGTAGTAAACTTGTCTATTTAATTTTACCTACAGTTAAGCGTATAATAAAGCGTACCTGTAGGTAAAATGAATATCTCCAAAACACGCACTGTTTAGGAGATATTCTCTCTTCCCTAAAGTCAGCGCATGCGCTCTGAAGGAATGGCAATCCCGTGCCGTTCCTTCAGAGCTGTGTGCCGTGGCCTAGGACTCTCATGCTCATGCGTGGGAGTGATGTCATCGCGGCCAGACTTGTGGGATGGACCAGGTGAAGATGGAAGCCTCTGTAGCGGTGACAGCGCTCCACTGGAAGGCTTCGTTTTAAGGTAAGTCCTTCATATTGTGCTAGTATGTAATTTATACTAACACATTATGCCTTTATTTTGCAGGGGCCTTTTTTTTTTCCTTTTTCTTTCTTGAGGTTTACTACCGCTTTACTAGAATCTCCATATAATGGCCCATGAGCCCAGTTCAACAGAGATGCCAAGCATCAACATATTATCCCATCAGGTTTAACAGAATTCTCATACATGGGTTGTATTTTCTTTTGGATAGCTATTCTGGTGTCCTTTTATCATGCAGAGGTAAATGACCGCTGCTCAATTCTCTGGCATTCTCAGTGGAGACAGTTCTCCTCTGAATGCCTGTTCATGAAGCGGTGTAGATCACTTCTCCTAATGAGAGAGAAGTGATCTACAAATGCTTTGAGCGCTAGAACATGGCTGCTGTTACTGTAATCTAGGGAGATTACAGTCAGAGATCAGTCAAATACACAGTTTACCAAGCAGTGGTAAATTATCGTTGCTTCGTTTGCGGTTCCCATGATTCTCCACCTCTGGGCTGGAGAATCTGGAGGGAGAACACAGATCACCAGTGAAGGGCTGACATCGCTCCTTCATATACTGGCCATCTGTGTGTTGAAATGATCAGCGGAGAACATGTTCTTCACTGATCATCTGTTTCCTAAACCACTAATGATTGGAGATCAGCAACGATCCTTAGGATCACCGCTGATCTCAGTTTCATAAAAGGACACCTAAAACTGCTTCTTGAGCCAATTAAGCTCCACCATTTATTGGTGAGATACCAAGTTTCCATGTGGTCCCAGAAAGCAGGCTAAATTGTGTAAGAACTTGATACGATAGAACTGATCAGAGATGCTGAATGACAGCTAACCCTGTAAATGACGAGGGTGACTACTTCTTGCATTGCAGCACAAAGGATTGGCTCCCTGTGCCGCATCTCCCTTCCCTAGTCTGAGCTCTGCTGTATAGAGACTGCAAAAGACTGATACCAAATCACATTTAGGTATTTACACTGCTTGCTATAACCTCCACTGCTCGAGGTCTTGTGCCGTAATGCCGAAAGACTGCTGCTATGTGTAGCCATGAACACTCAAGCTTGTGGCAAGCATTACCCATCTGCTTACTTCCCCTTTAACTTGTTGCTGTATTACACTCAGGAAGGTGTCACTAAGTTCAGATAGATCTTGTTTGCTACATAACTTTGTCACATAATCTGTGTAGCATACCAAACTTGTTTTGCTCGTTGACTGCCAAGTGCTGTAACTATTGATAGCTCTAGTGGAAGTTTACATTACAACCGTCCCCTGGTAGTGAACGCTGTGATGCCTCTTTTGGGGCCCCTTTATTGAGCTGTATATATAATAAGGTAATGCGGGTTACTGAAGTCAAATGAGGCCAAATAAAACCTGATTTATTTCCAAGGATCAATCAGTTCACAACAGTTAGAACAATGAAGGATCACTTCTGAATTTCTTTCTGTGCTTCTACACTGCTCAAGGCTTTTTAACCCCTTCTCGTCCTTTTAAATGATTCTGAATGCCTGGGGGGCAGGAAGGATAAGTGATCATGTGACCACTGTGATTGGCTGTCACATTGGTCAAATGATCTGGAGCTACTCCCACTGACCGAGAGCTGTCTATGACAGCTTAGTCTCTGTGCTGGGAGCACATAGTGAGCCCAAACAAAGTCTCCAAAGTGACAAGAAATTTGGACATATTAAATATAAATAATAGTTATTATTATTGAAAAATGCTTTGTCAGGTTTATTCAAATCAATCATTTCAATCGATAACAAGCAAATTGCAACCAACATATTTGACTAGGTTTACTACAACAAACAGATCGCTGAGGTCTCTACATTTTTCACATTATTACTTGCTGCACTGCTGTTTTAATTATACCCTGATGTCATTTTCCCTCATGCATTAGCAACAGCACTCCAGGTATAACACGCTTTAAATACAGCTCCACCTAAAATTAAGCAGTAAGGCTATGTTCACACTAGCTTTGTCAGCAGGCGTCAGACAGGCCTTTGGAAAGTGTTTTTAACGCTTCTCAAACGCCTCTGAAAATTATGCACATGGCAGCACACAGTGCCGTTCACACGGAAACGTTAGTGTTGCGTAGCGGCAAAACTGACGCCTCGGGTCGAGTCAGGAGGAGTTGAAGCCTCCCATTCAAGTCTATGGTGCCGCTCCGCAAATGCCTGGCAGGCATTTGCAATGCGGTTGTGAGGTGTTTGCGGAGCGTTAATACCATTTAAACTTCATTATAGGAGTCTGTGGTGCGGTTTTAATGCTTACCAAATGCCTATCAACAGCCTCAAAACCGCACATAGGGCGTTTTGGGAGCATTTGAGGAGCGTCAAAAACGCTTCACAAACGCCTGTATAACGCTTTTCAAATGCTATAGGGGCGTTTGGCAAGAGTTAGAAATAAAGTCAAGTGTGAACGAGCCCTAAGGGTCAGTTCTCTGCCTTGCGATCCTTCAAAAAATGCACTGTACTGAATGGCACCCGAACACCTGAGTGCAACGGGACAACGCTGGATTCACTGTGCAGGTGAGTATATGTTTTGAAGAGGACCCAGGAATACAGATAAAAGAAAAAAAAACATGGGGGGTGTGGGGAGTTGCATAACACTTTAAAGACCTACAGAGTTTTTTTGGTCAGACTAAGACATTGCAAATCTAGCACCGTAGGAGTGACTAGGTTTGGGTCCCCCTACACCAAGCACAGCCAGGTAACACACATTTTCTTCACTTCTCCACATGCCCAGAGTCAGTAAAACAGTCCTTGAGCTGGGTTTTAGTTGTTTTGATTAAGGGGTTAACAACCTGGATGGGGTCTAGGGCTATATGGGATGCCCAAGGAACTGTAGAACTCAAGGACAACTTCTTAGCAACTATGTACATAAAATGTAAACTAACAAAAATGTAGCATTGTCCTTTTTGATGTACCTCCTCAGACCCTCTTCTTCACCCAGCTGTGCTGAGGGTATCCCTGAGCAAGGGGGTCCCAAGATCTTGCAATTAAGCAGTCCCAATGAAGATTAGTTGAGTAATAAACCTGACCACCCTCTCCCCTTATCTGGCCCAGGGAGTGTAGGAGTACTCACACTGTCTTTTCCTGTCAGCATAATGGTTTGGTAGCTGCTTTTAGGCCTTCACTGGGCTAGTTCCTTCCCTTCTGCTCAGGATATCCCCCAGGAAACTTTGGGCAGTGGAGCTCCTCCCGGCCAGCAACCAGCCTCTAGGTAGGCTCACCTACCTGGGGCCCCCTCCCAGGCTGCACTCTCCAACCTTCTGTCAATCCATCTTCCACCCAACTACCTTCTCTTCCCACGCTCTGTCATATTTGAAGGTTGCCCTGGTCACCATGCCCAGCATCCTGCCAGCAGATTGGCTGCAGTCCCTCAAACATGCAAATCTGGGCCTCCTCCCTTCCCACCTCCCATTCCAGAAAGTTCTCTAGTTTCTGGAAAGGTGGGAGAGCTGCAGATGCCCTGACCTTTAGAACCTCTCAGCCTGTCCAGAGATAAACTCACTACCTCACTCCAAGGCTGACTCATCCCAGGCCGCTACCCAGCCTCTATCTAAAAAAAAATTCTATCTAACTAACCTGGAGGGCGCTACACAAATAAATGCATAGGCAAGTGCTTTATCCGAGTCACCTAAGCTCTTTGATTTTCAGTGGTAGTCCTTGCTTTTAAATAGCTGTCCCAAGTTACAAAAAGTCACTGATTACATCTATAGAAATAGAAATCTGTCCCTTTAGAGCAGGGGTCTCCAAACTTTCTAAACAAAGGGCCAAATTACTGTCATTCAGACTCTAGGGGGGCCAGACTGTGGCCAGTGGGAGTAGAAAATGCCCTGGCATCAGTGGGAGGAGGAATAGTGCCCCATCATTGGTATTGGTGGGAGGAATATTGTCAATTGTTGGTATCAGTGGGAGGATTGTGCCCCATCATTCATGTCAATGGGAGGAATACAGCCCCATCATTTGTGTTTGTGGAAGGAATAGTTCCCCATTGTTGGTGTCAGTGGAAGCAAAAGTGCTCCATCATTGGTGTTAGTGGGAGGAATGGTGCCCCAAGGGCCAGGTCTGGCCACTTCTTCAGAGAAAAACGGACTTCGTATAGCTTAAGATGGCTAGCTGACTGCACATAATTAATTCTAGAAGTCAAAGTGTCTTCTCTCTGGTCATTGACCAGATTGTCTCATTCAGAGAAGCATATGAGGGCAGATAGGCTACTGCTTTCAGAAGCTGCTAAACGACCCCTCTGAATGCAACATCAGTCCGTGCTATGGCTGCATACAAACTGGGTGACGGCGGCACAGTGGCTAAATGGTTAGCGTTTCCACCTGGTAGTACTAGGGTCGTTGGTTCAAATCCCAACCATGGCACCACCTGCCTGGAGTTTGCATGTTCTCCCTTGCATGGGTTTCCTCCGTGTACTTCAGTTTCCTCCCACACTCCAAAGACATGCTGTTAGGTTACTTGGCTCCTGTCTAAATTGTCCCTAGTATGTGTATGTATGAATGTAAGTTAGGGACGTTTCTCCTCCCCCTGCTCTTATGCAGCTGAGAACAGAGGGAATGTGATCACTAAAAAGGGGAAAAACTAGTAATAATGTTGAGGGTGTACACATACTTTAACACACCAAAAGAAAGCAAATACAAGAAATTGTTAGGAATTATATTTACCTTAAAGGGGTTGTAAAGCTTAATTTTTTTGTATTAAAATAATAAACATGTTAACTTTACCTGCTCTGTGTAAGGGTTTTGCACAGAGTGGCCCTGATCTTCCTCTTCTCGGGTCCCTAACCAACAATCATGGCGCCTCCTCTTTTCCGCGTCCCACCATAGCAATCCATTTCCTATGGTGGCACACATGTGGGCTGGATCCTCCACTGGACTGTGTGCATCTATTGACACACAAAGCACAGCTCTGCCCCGCTCCCTCCCCACTGGATTTGACTGATAACAGCAGGAGCCAATATCGCCAGCTGCTGTGGCAAGAGAGAGAGGGGAGAAGAGCTGCTGATCGAGATCAGGCTCAGTTAAATGTTTTTTGAGGGGCAGGGGAAGCAGCTATTGAAAGTTTTTTTTTACTTTGATTCAGAGAATGCATTAAGACTAAAAAAAAAACAAAAAACAAAAACACCCAAACTTTCCTTTATAACCACTTTAACCTCCCTGGCGGTATTGCTGAGTGTAGCTTGGGGTAAAGTTTCAATACCACAAGCGGTAACCCCCAACTACACTCGGGCTTTCCATGCGGCGCTTCTCCGCGATCCCTCGATCACTTACCTTGTCCTGCGGTCCCGCCATGTCCCCCCTGCAGTGTCCCCGGCAATGTCCTCCAGCGGATGCCGGCATCTGTCATCTGGGTTCTGTCCTCTGCGACGTCAGGACGTACGGGGGATGGAACGGCGGGAAATTTGAAAATGACAAAAAGTGACATTCACTAAAATCACTAAAATCACATAGTAAAACATTCCTGTATCAAACCATTTCACATACATTTTGTCCCTAGTGCTTTGTCCTGTGCCCTGCCTGCATTTGTACTGTACGTTCTGCCTGGAAACTGAGAAACGTCCATGGCGTTCAAAAAGCGTCCCTTTAGGTCAAAAGCAGTTTACAACCAGTTAGAGAACAGCGATAGTAAATCAGAACCACTTGCAGAATTGAGTGATAATGATTTTGGGGAAATTCGTCATCAGACACTGAAAACGATTTTGCGACTTTGCTCAGTGATGTGCGAACTTGGCGCTCTATTGCAAATTTTAGTGTTTTTGGTTTGATTATATTTTTTTATTAAATTTATTATTATTATATTATTATTTTTTATGATTATTTATTAAATTATAATTTATGATTTCGTGTTTCAAGTTTTATCATACTCGGGATGTTTACTAGACTCTTGTTCGGACAGATTTCAGTGAGTTATTCCTAAGAATTACAGGCCTACAGTAAAAAAAATACATATTTCCATGCAAAAAAATTTACCGCTTTGAGCACAGAAATACTGACATAATCAGACCGCTAGGGAGGTTAAGCGAGATATTTTTATGGTGAAGAAATTGCCCAAAGTGTTAGTAAAGATATTTACATAATAACAAAATAGTCATTGTGGAATTCATAATAGGCCTTATATCATGATCGACATTACTATGTACAGAATGTGAGCACATGGCCAGGGGCGGACTGACAACTCATGGGGCCCCCGGGCAATAGGGGATCATGGGGCCCCTGTGCCCTTGCCCAAACTCAAAAAAGCCTATGAAAAAGGTACCAGGAGCATCTCATGGGGCCCCCTACTGACCCCAGGCCCTCGGGCAGTGCCCGAGTTTCCAAATGGTCAGTCCACCCCTGCACATGGCAGATACAGGGGGATTCCATGCTTGGGTGCTGTACAATCCCCAGCACTCTATATACCCCCTTGCAGAGTATACAGTATTATATTCAGGTCATTAGAATTCAGTTGCCATTTTAAAAACTACCACATGGTGTCACTGCTTCCATGTAATAACCCTCCCAATCATTGCTTCCTGTGGATGATTATCATCTGTATTAACAAGATCAGCCTGTGTAATTGTGTTTATTAGGAACTATCCATGGATATGAATATTGTATACATTACACCTCGTGTACGTGATATCTTATTATGTTATGCATTGTTACTAAGCATCGGCGACATACAGGATAATGTCATAAATATTAAAGCAGTATTAACCCTCTCCTCCAAATAAAGATAAATTGCAGTTTTCAATTCTTAGATGTGGTGGCTGCATTCATTTACTTTATATCCTATTATATTTTGCACTGTTATTCAGCATTAACGCCATACAGATTAATATCATAAATATTAAAACAGTATTAACCCCCCTAAAAGAATATTATTATGCAGCTTATCAATTCTTAGATGTGGTGGCTGCATTCATTTTCTTTTTTAGGCTTTTTTCCTTTACTTTCACTTGGGGATCAGACAGTAAAGCTGTTGTTTTAAACCTTCTTTTAACAGATCTAGCACTGTGGGAAAATTGGCAGTTAGAGGGTTGAAACTAACCATAAACATTGATCGGGTGCTTACAACGATCAGCTTTTATTTATTTATGTAAAACCTTTATCCCCGAAAAACTGCTTAAACTGCTTGTTAGTCAGGTCCATCTATATCTGCTAGTCTAACATTTCCCTCTCTACAGACTGACAATGCTGCTGTCCTAGGTTGTCTCAGTTGCAACTCCATCCAGAGTGGAGACACCCTACTGCAGGCCATACATGGGTCGAATTACAAACGATTTTTCATCTGAAAATCTAAAACGTCGTTAGCTTGGTAATCCGATGGTGCCATCAATAATTTTGAAAATCGGCCAACCAAGTCATAAAGTTTACTCCATATAACACACGAAACTTGTTTCTTCCAGGTCACGGCTCATGCGCATATTCTTTTCGGAAAAACGTTTGTACGATTTGACCATCCTTGAGTCGAAAATCGGTCGTTTTGCACAAATTTTCCAATATGCCCGGTTACCGAAAAGGGGAGGAACCATAAAAATCGGCTGGTGCCATTGACCCACTAACAGAGCGAAAATCGGCCGATTATTCTTAGGTCCGATTTTGGGCCAAAAAAATCGGTCGAATTTCGACCCATGTATGGCCGGCATAAGTTCCCGGTCACACTGGATGTGAATTGGCATACGATTTGCAAATCACATGGCAAGTCACACCCTATTGTCCACAATTAGAGCTGTCATATCACTGCGGTTCTGACTTGGTTGGAGCCGCACCAATTTCTAAAGTAGTACATGCACTTGTTTTGCTGGTGCTACTCAGCCCTTCTAACTAAAAACTGAACACTAGCTTCCCATGGCTATCTAGAGGGGCGCTACACTGGTTTATATCTACTCTGCTCAAGAAGAGCAATAACCACCTTCAGAATCTTATATTTGAATTCTTCCTCATCCTTATCCTCCTTTCCAGTCGCAGGGTCATTCTCCGACAGCTCCTCACCACCACCCACCTCACCACCTCCTCACAGCATCCCTCTCCCACCAACTTCATTCCCAGCACCCCCCTTCTACCCGGGGCATGGGGTACTCCAAAACATTTAGTACTTAGTAGTTGGAGGAGTCTTCTTCTTAAGCAACTGTGAATGTTGGACAGTCTAAGGCCTTACAGCTGGCTACCAGGCAAGTCTCTTTGGCATCTAGATAACCTGCACAGCTATTGGTGCCCAGTGCAATCTGAGGAACATTGAACAGTACAGGACTCTTCTCTAAACTCACAGTCGAGGACACTGCTGAGGATGGGGAATGGCAAGTATCTGAGACTGCATAAGAGCAGTCTCAGATCAAGCAACATCTGGCACTTATATCCCAAAAGCACACGGTCTCCAGGAATCAATTCACAAATCCCTAGGACAGCTTCCACTTTCCAGGCTCCTCCAGACACAGTTCAGTGAGTGAGACAGTCCTTCTGTAGACCAGATCCCTTTGGTGAAGTTCTGCAGTCAGTTCCAGATCACTTAATGGTCCCAGCTCTGCCACTGCTTAGACCTCACAAAACACAGTCCACAGGCTGCCACTGGGGCAACAGCCCCTTTTGGCTTGGAACTTTCCATCCTGGGGAAAGACAATCTCTCGAGGATTCCTGACTATTTATCAGCTTCCCAACCACCATTTGGGCACACCTACCCTGGGACTGGCAAGGCCCTGATCAATATTCAAGCCGGAGTTTTTGAATTCTCCCTCCCTAAGCTATAGAAACGTCTTCTAGAGACAGAGGAAAGTAATCAGACTCCAAGCCTGTGAAACCCTGAACATACCAGACAAAACAATCCCTGCTCCCTTGATTACAGAAGGAGATAAAAACTAAACTTACCTAGCATTCTACCCTAGGAGGGTGCTACATCAGCAACTGGTCCAGACACATCAGCTTTGCTCAAGAACATACAGATTTCTCTCTATCAACTATTTTTAGGGAGAAATCTGCTTGTCTGTGAATACCTTTATGGTGCTTTGGTTGCATCAGTGAATTTTACAGTTTTAGCACAGTTGCAGTGTTTGCTGGATATCATTAGTAGATCAATAAGTGGTTTCTTGAGTTGCTTTACACACACACATGTGATTTCAGAGATGCCTTAACTGGTAGCAGGAGGAACCTGCCACTACGTATATGGAGAATACTTGCTGACTAAAGTGGGTAAGATATCATTCTATGCATTTTGATATAATCTTACTTTAAAAAACACCATTCTAGTTACTTTCAAGTTTGAATGAGATGAGTGGCGTTTCTGTAGCTTGCCACATGTATGCCACCATTTCCTCCTCTTCCTTTTCTTATTATAGCAAATTACTCCCATATACGTACATATAGATAAAAAGCCTTAATGTTAATGGGCTTCCAAGTGGCTAATAAGTACACCAATTTAGCTTCTATTTTTGATCATTTTCTATCCAAGTCTCATTTGTTCTTTATATAGCGCACTTTGCTGCCAGATTACTTTACCTTAATGAACAGTGCTGTTTTATTTCTTGTTCCTGGAGTATTTAACAGCTTTACATGTAAAGGGATACTCTAACCTCAAAATCAGACTGCTAGGCCTCGCTGGCCTCTGGTAGTGGAATCCTTCAAGGAGCAGCTAAGTTAAACATTGTTTTACATTTTCAGTCAGGAAAGGATCTGTGATTTTCCTTTACTTATTGTCTTACTAACTTGTCCTCAGCATTGGCTTTCTACACCGTGTTCCAAATTATTATGCAAATTCTATTTAAGTGTCACAAAGATTAAATATTTTTCAGTTTAACTCATGGATGGCATTGTGTGTCAGGGCTCTTTTGATCACTGAAAACAATCTCGGACACCTGTGATAATTAGATTGGCGGGTGAGCCCAATTTAAGGAAAAACTACTAAAGGAGGGTGTTCCACATTATTAAGCAGAGCACCAATTTCAAGCAATATGGGGAAGAAAAAGGATCTCTCTGCTGCCGAAAAGAGTGAAATAGTTCAATGCCTTGGACGAGGTATGAAAACATTAGATATTAAACATAAACGTGATCATCACACTATTAAGAGATTTGTGGCTGATTCAGAGCACAGACGGGTTCGTGCAGATAAAGGCGCATTGAGGAATATTTCTGCCAGATTCATGCATTGGATCAAAAGAGCAGCTGCTAAAATACCATTACATAGCAGCAAACAGATATTTGAAGCTGCTGGTGCCTCTGGAGTCCCACGGACATCAAGGTGTAGAGTCCTCCAGAGTCTTGCAACTGTGCATAAACCTTCTATTCGGCCACCACTAACCAATGCTCACAAGCAGAAATGGCTGCATTGGGCAGAAAAATACATGAAGACTAATTTTCAAACAGTTCTGTTCACTGATGAGTGCCGTGCAACCCTGGATGGTCCAGATGGATAGAGAAGTGGATGGTTGGTGGACGGCCACCCTGTTCCAACAAGGCTGCGACGTCAGCAAGGCGGTGGTGGAGTCATATTTTGGGCCGGAATCATGGGAACAGAGCTGGTCGACCCCTTTAGGGGCCCCGAAGGTGTAAAGATGACCTCTGCAAAGTATGTGGAGTTTATGACTGACCACTTTCTTCCCTGGTACAGAAGGAGGAACTATGCTTTCCGTAATAAAATCATCTTCATGCATGACAATGCACCATCTCATGCTGCAAATAATACCTCTGCATCAATGGCTGTTATGGGGATAAAAGGAGAGAAAGTCATGGTGTGGCCTCCATCCTCCCCTGACCTCAATCCTATTGAGAACCTTTGGAGCATCCTCAAGCAAAAGATTTATGAGGGTGGGAGGCAGTTTACATCCAAACAGCAGCTCTGGGAGGCTATTCTGACATCTTGCAAACAAATTCAAGCAGAAACTGTCCAAAAACTCACAAGTTCAATGGATACAAGACTTGTGAAGCTGTTATCAAATGTTTTGAAACTTACTGTGCGGAATAATTTGGAACAGTGCATTGTAAGTTTTTTATGTTTAAAAAAAATCCTGTTATCATTAGGAGATTTGTTTAATAAAATTTGAATTGTACTCTTAATAGCTGATAACATGAGAATTATGCTGACTGTTATTTACATCAATTATTTAGGTAAATGAGAAAAATATAATTTGCATAATAATCTGGAACACGGTGTAGTGGCCATCTTGTGGGAGCCAGTGTCTGACTCAACACAGGGCTCTTCCTAGATTTGGGCAGTTACTTTGGACTCAGAGATGGTATGTATAACCCCTCCTGGGTCATTTAGCATGCCTGCAATGTGCGGAGATTGTAGAGAGGGACACAAACCTGTAGCTTAGGGCCAGAATAGGCTTAGCCTAAGGAAAGGTTTTTGTGGAAAAGAGAGAGTTTAGGGATGGTCCTGTGAACCCCCTTGGGACTATTTGGCATTCTTGAAGCACCTCTGGGATCCAGTCTGTTAAGTGGACTGGCACATTCTGCGTGTAGGCTGGGCCTAGGCTCAGGGTGTCCATTCAGGGAGAGACCAAACACACCGTGCGATGTTGTAATTTATCTATAGATTATATACAGGTTAGCAGTAATGGAATAAGATGGTTTTCATAGTCACCAATATAAAGCAATATAGCAATTGTATATATACCAGGCTTTCTCAACCTTTTCAACACAGAGGAACCCTTGAAGAAACTTTCTGGTCTCAGGGAACCCCTGGTAACAATGACTATATCTACAACTCATGATACATTAGTGGGATGGTCAGTGGGAAGAATGCTCCTTACACTTGTGTTCATTGTAAAGAATGACCCCCTTATAGATAGCTAAAAAGGTCAGTGGAAAACTATCTGAGAGGTAAAAATTGTTTATTGCTTAAAGAACCCCTAGCAACCTCTGGAGGAACCCTAGCGTTCCATGGAAACCTAGTTGAGAAACCCTGATGTATACAGTCTCACCAGGCTTGGGCCTGTATTACCGGAGGATGGCTTCCACTGGAGGTGGTTTGGGGTATATCATGATGACCCTATACTGTAATGCTGCTGTGAAGAGCCTTACGTTGCTGGTCCAGATACTGGAATGCTTCAGAGGCAGGCAATTTCCCTGAGCTGACTCAACTCATCAGAAACCTTTATCTGTGCTATGTACTTTGTCCCTTATCTACCATTTTGGCGTGCACGAATGATGCCAGCACCTTATTTACAAGGTCATGATGACCCTATATTGTAGTACTGCTGTGAAGAGCCTTACGTTGCTGGTCCAGATACTGGAATGTTTCCTCAGAGGCAGTGCAATGTCCCTGAGCTGACTCAACTAATCAGAAACCTTTCCCTGCGCTATGCACTTTGCCCCTTACCTACAATTTTGGCATGCCCGAATGATGCCAGCACCTTATTTACAAGGTCCCACACCAAGGTGGTCACCGGCTGTACCAGGAGGTTACAGCATCCAATCGGACAGCCGACCCCTCTGAGATGGAGTCCCTAGGGGGAGAATCACTCGGACTGACTCCACTCCATCTGTAATGATGGCACAGTGCCACCTACAGAACAGAGGGGGACTTGCACCTGCCTATATGTGCACTGTTGCAAAGTACCTCTGCCAAGCCACAAGTTGCCTGCAATCCTCCAGAACCCTGCCATATGTAAGTCATTATTGTATGCGAATGTGGCAGATGATAAATGCCTTGCTGTCCACAGTGCAACTTTGGGAACATAAATGCATGTTTGTAACTAGTGACTGTTACTCAAACAAAAAAATCTAAGGAAGTTATTACAATTATTTTCTGTTCACAGCTAGCCCTGTTCACATATGAACCTGAATTGATACATTTTATCCGGGCAATTATCTTCTGTACCTGGCCGTCCATCTAGAAAAATAAGTAGAGTGGCTGGAATATTCATGTTGTGACTGGCCCTGGAACTAAGTCTGAGGAAATGAAGGTCTAGTGTCCGTGGTTCCAGAACAACAGCCAGATGCAGCCATGCCCACACTTTGGAGTATGACATAGAGCTGGTATAGGGTACAGTCATGCTACAGAAAGGTTTCATTTCATCCTGAAGAATATTGAACTTGTTTTATAAGGCTGGAAGGAATTATGTCAAATTTAGATTAAATCTAAACTCTAGATATAGTGATATATTCATTAAAAGAAATATATATTATATACAGCTGTTGTAAGTACCCATATTCTGTTTGTATTAGGTTTCTGTGATTCCTTGTACAGCTGGCTTGAGATTAGAAAGGGTGGGGGGGAAGGGAGCAATCTGAGCCTAACACTGTGAACATGCTTACAGCTGGGAAGAGCACAGAGGTGACCTCCATGAGATGTCGCTTCTTTAGGCTAGGTTGGCACTATTTCAGCTGCAGGAATGTGTGTGAACTGTTTGTGTTCCTGCACCTGCAGCCAAAATGCACTGCCCTTTAGTAGAAGTGTGGGAGTGCCATTACAGTGGTTGGAAACCCTCATATATACACAGTGATGTGACTGTCCTCAGGTGATACACAGAGGTTAAACAAATCCTCCTACATAAGTTGTACCTTTTCATCTACAGCTGTCTGTCTCCTACAGTCATTCAAAGTGCAGAATTTACACAGGATCTCTCAACTCTGAAAAGCAGGGGGCAGGGAGCTGAAATTACATCAATGAGGGGAGCCCTGAGAGCTGATTGGAGGGAAGAGACACACCCCCTTCACACAGCATGCAGAAACAGAGCTAAGGCTGTCAATCACAGAATGTGGTCTCCCCGTCACCATTTTTCTCTTGGTGTCAGGAAAATTTGTCAGAAGTAACCCATACTTATAGTAGAGGAACAAAGCAGCAGCCAGAAATGAGACTTACGCACTATAGAGAGATATGCTTTGGTCATATTGTCTGAGGTTTACAAGCACTTTAGTTCTTAATGGCATTTTTGGTTGTGCAAAACCACACAGAACCGTGAAAGCACCCTGCAGTTTCGATTATTATTATTATATAGGATTTCTAAAGCGCCAACAGTTTGCTCACCACTTTACAATATAAAGGGAGTCAATATAGCAACAATACAGCTCAATACAAGAGGGTTAGGAGGGCCCTGCTCCTTGGAGCTTACAATCTAAGAGAGAGGGGCTGGTGGTACAAAAGGTAATAACTTTGGGGGATGGACTGATATGAGGAATAGAATATTCCATTATTAGCTGAAGACAGGATAGGCTTCCCTGAAAAGATAGGTTTTCAGAGATCACCTAAAAGTGGGCATAGTAGGCGATAGTCTGATAGATTGTGGTAGAGAGTTCCAGAGGATGGGGGAGGCTCTGGAGAAGTCCTAGAATTGAGCAGTGGAGGAGGAGACAATGGAGCTAGAGAGCAGGAGGTCGTGGGAGGAGCGGAGAGTATGGTTTGGGTGATATTTGGAGACAAGATTGGTGATCTAATTTGGGGCAGAGTTATAAATGGTTTTATATGTTATTGTTAATGTTTTGAATTTTATTTGTTGGGCAGTGGGAAGCCAGTGGAGGGATTGGCAGAGAGGGGTGGCAGATATGGAAAGGTTTAGTAAGGTGGATGCGTCTGGCAGCAGCATTCATGATAGACTGAAGAGGGGATAGCCTGTGATTAGGTAGGGCAATGAGGAGGGAGTTACAATAGTCAAGGCGAGTGATACCCAGATAGCTACTCTTTGGGATTGGCTGCTGTGCCCCCGCAAATACGGTACGCAAGAAACAGGAAGATATGAAACTAGCCATATTGTAAACATGAGCAGCACACTGTTCTTCCCAATTGCACAGAAACAGAGGTCTTGTCATGTTGTATAGCAGACATATAAACTACAACACCAGCTGAACAGAGTTACAAAGTTGCTGCCTAAACAACAATCAAATCTAGTTACTAAGGGCTCATGTATACTGCAGCTGATAAACTCTCATTTAGGAGCAGTTGTGCGTTTTTTTCAGCAGCCCCTGAACTCTCCCTAATGTTTTCCTATGTGTCCGTGTACACATCTTTGTTTACAGTCATTTACAGGCATTTGAGTTTGCAGTCGTTTTTTTTGAACGCAGAAAACTTGCGTTCAGCAGTTGAATTTATCAGCGTTTCAAACGCAAAACGCTTGTAAACGCGGCTAAACGTGGTAAATCACATTTATAAGCATTTGCGTCTGAAAATGTTTTTTAACTCTTCCAGTTCCCTATGCTGTCCAGAGCCTTTTTTCATCATGAAAAATGCATGCAAAGCATTTTCAAGGTACTCAGATGGACAAAACACTGAACACAGGATGTTCCTACCAAGCTTGTCACGTATTGTAATGACCAATTCACACCTCAGACCTTTCCCACCCTTGGAAACAAAAGATATGTTAATGCCCATTCACCCCTTCACCCCTATGACCTTCCCAGCACCCCGCTCACCCCAACATGCCGCCCGCGCTCCTCCTTCTCGTCCTCCTCTCATCCATCCCTAAAACCGCCTCCCTCTACCTGCCCACCCCCACTAAGCAGCTCTATATCGCCCCCTCGCTTCTCCCCTCTCCCCATTATGGCACCTACCACCTCCCCCTGCTACTCCACTTCCCCGCTGACCCATTTGCCACCACTTCCAGACCCACACGCTCCTACACCTCCCGTTCCCATGCCACCTTCCTCACCCTCCTCCTTCTCATATCAGCTGGGGACATCTTCCCGAACCCTGGCCCCTCACCACCTCACCCCCCCCCCCAGAGTCCCCCCTGCTCACGCCAGCCGACGCGACCCCCTCTACCTCATACATGTACCCCTCCTCCCCATACCTATCCCCCCTCTCTCGGTTGCACTCCTGAATGCCCGTTCGGTTTGCAACAAGCTTACCGCCATCCATGACCTCTTCATCTCCCGCTCCCTCAACCTCCTAGCAGTCACCGAAACCTGGGTACAGGCCACCGACTTTACTTCCCCTGCGGCACTCACCCATGGAGGTCTCATCTGGACCCATTCGCCAAGACTGAGCGATCGCAGAGGTGGTGGTGTCAGCTTGCTCCTTTCACCGCTGAGCACCTTCCAGGTCCTCCCTAACCCACCCTCTCTATCCTTCCCCTCCTTTGAGGTGCACTGCATCCGACTCTTCTCACCCACCCCCCTAAGGATCGCAGTGATTTACAGACCTCCTGGGTCCATACCCCACTTCCTGGACAACTTCGCCGCCTGGCTCCCCTTCTTCCTCTCCTCTGAACTACCGACCATCATGCTCGGCGACTTCAATATCCCCATCAACAACAACAACCCGGCCACTTCCCAGTTCCTCCACCTAACCTCCTCCTTCGCGCTCACATAGCACATGCAATCCTCCACCCACATCGGAGGGAACACCCTGGACCTCGTCTTCTCCCACCTCTGTACCCTCAACCAGTTCTCTAACACCCCCTTCCCTCTCTCTGACCACCACCTCATCACGTTCTCCATCTCCCCTTCCCCCAACTCCCCCCCCCAAAAACGCCAAACCATCACCAGCCGCAATCTCCGCAACCTGAACCCGGCCCCCCTCCACTCAGCCGCCGACCGCCTACATGACAGCATCCTCCCACTATCATGTCCTGACATAGCCACCACCTTGTACAACGACTCACTGTCAGCTGCCCTAGACTCTCTAGCACCCCTAACCACACGCATCTTCAAACCCAGGCCGCTTCAACCATGGCAGAATGACAGCACTGGAGAGACTGTGGCGCAAAACCAGGTCCCCTCACGCATTCTCCCTCTACAAATCTGCCTTCCTCACTTACACCTCCTCCCTCCACGCCGCCAAGCAGGCCTACTTTGTTAACCTAATCAACACCCTCTCCTCCTGCCCTCGCCGACTCTTCTCCACCTTCAACTCCCTGCTCTCTCCCCCCCCTCCTCCACTTAGTACCTCACTCACCGCCCACGAGATTGCCACCCATTTCCGTAACAAGATTGACGCTATCCGTAAGGACATTGTCAACTCGCAATCTACCTCCCCACCTAGCCTCCCCACCCCCGTTACCCCTTCTTCTCCCCCCTCCTCTGCCCTCACAACCGCACTGCCCTCCACCTCTCCCCAGGCCCTGCCCACCGTAACCCCCCCTGCACTGCACTCCCTCAGCCCTGTCACTACTGAGGAAGTCGTCAAGGTCCTCTCAGAAGCCTGCCTCACTACCTGCCCCCTGGACCCTATCCCCTCTCAACTCCTCCGGTCACCCCCCTCTTCCCTCATCCGCTCCCTCACCCACATCTTCAATCTCTCCCTCTCTACTGGCGCATTCCCCTCCCCCCTAAAGCACACACCTATCACCCCCATCCTCAAAAAGCCCTCCCTGGATCCCGCAGACCCCAACAACCTCAGACCCATCTCCCTGCTGCCACTCACCTCCAAGCTCCTTGAGCGCACAGTCTACGATCGCCTAAGCGCCCACCTTATTGACAATAACCTCCTTGACCCATTACAGTCTGGCTTTTGTCCCCTACACTCCACCGAAACTGCCCTCCTCAAAATCACTAACGACCTACTAAACGCCAAAGCCAAGGGCGACTACTCTGTCCTCCTTCTCCTGGATCTCTCTGCGGCCTTTGACACAGTCGACCACCCCCTCCTCCTTAATAAACTACTCTCCCTTGGCATCAGAGATACCGCTCTCTCCTGGTTCTCATCCTACCTATCCCGACGCTCCTTCAGCGTCACCTACAATGGCGCCACCTCCCCCTCTCTGTTGGGGTCCCTCAAGGCTCTATCCTTGGACCCCTTCTCTTCTTCATCTACACCTCCAACCTGGGCACACTCATACACTCCCATGGCTTCAATTATCACCTCTATGCTGACGACACCCAAATTTACCTCTCCACCCCTCTCTTCACCCCCACTATCTCTGCCCGCATCACTCACCTCCTAAACGACATCTCAGACTGGATGTCGCTCCATTTCCTCAAGCTTAACCTCTCCAAAACCGAGCTCCTCGTCTTTCCCCCTGCCCACACCCCCCCCCCCCCATCCTATCCACCAACACCACTATCATTCCCGCCCCGCAAGCCAAAGTCCTTGGCGTCATTTTTGACTCGAACCTCTCCTTCCTGCCTCATGTCAAATCACTTACAAACACCTGCAGGCTCCATCTCCGCAATATTGCCAAGATACGTGCCTTCCTCACCCCAGACACCACCAAACTTCTTGTACACTCCCTCATCATCTCACGCCTTGACTATTGCAACTCTCTTCTCACTGGCCTACCCAAGTGCAGGCTCTCCCCGCTCCAGACCATCCTGAACTCAGCAGCCAGACTCATCCACCTCACCACCCGCTCCACCTCTGCCACCCCCCTCTGCCTCTCCCTCCACTGGCTCCCGATTGCCCAACGCATCAAATTTAAACTTCTAATCCTGACCTACAAAGCCGTTCATAACACTGCCCCTGACTACCTCACCAACCTGATCCCCAAGTACCACCCTACCCGTACCCTTCGCTCCTCACAGGACCTCCTTCTATCCTGCTCCCTGGTCTCCTCCTCCCATGCACGCCTGCAGGACTTCTCCAGGTCCTCCCCTATCCTCTGGAACTCACTGCCCCAATCCATCCGACTGTCGCCTTCCCTCCCCACATTCAGGCGCTCCCTCAAAACCCATCTCTTCAGGGAAGCCTACCCCACCCTCACCTAACGGCCATTCTCCCTCATTCCTCCCACCACTTCATCCCATTCAGCCACTTCATCCCCCTCAACCACTTCCTATTGTTCCACTGCCCCCTCCCTCCTAGATTGTAAGCTTGAAAGAGTAGGGCCCTCTTACCCCTCGTACGCTGTCTGTTTTTGTTGTACTGTGCCATGTATTGTCCCCCCTATTGTACAGCGCTGAGCAAACCCTTTGGCGCTATATAAACTCGATGTAATAATAATAATACCTCAAATTTCTCATGAAGACCCCCTGTCAGGTGACCTTACTGACTCACTCCAACAGACACCTTTCCCACCCTTGGAAACAAAAGAAATGTTAATGAGCAACTCACACCTAAGCTAATCTCAACACATACTGCTGTCTCTGCTTCTACTCTTTGTATTTCTCTAAAACAGTCTGAAATAATTAATAATTTACCACTTTTCAGTGCATTCTGGGCATTTGGGAGTTTCTCCTGTGCTTATCTTTAAAAAATGCTTCTAAACGCAAACGCACATAAACGCGCATAAACACGTTATGTAAATGCGGCTAAACAGACGTTTTTTAACCTACATTTTCCAGCAGTCAGTTTCCATCATTCAGAAGTGTCCCATGTACATGGAGCCTAAGTGATGCATAGGACTCCTAAAACTTTCTTTACTTTTGCCTGGTTTAGAAAAATCCTTCTTAATTGGTGCCTCTTATACTCCCTGCCAGACACTGCAGATCACAGTGGAAGGGTTTCAGTAACAGAGGCAGTGCTGTCAGTGTCTACACAACCAGTTCAGCAGTCCAGGAATTTGATATCCTCACTCTTCTCTGTGAATCACTCCCAGGACAGACCAGAGCAAATCATTGGACATGCACTGACCAATCAGAATTGCATATCCCTTTGTGTCATTTTTCTTTCTCTCTTTCTTTCTCTCTTTCTCTCTTTCTTTCTTTCTCCTCTGACCTGGTTTCCTGGGTTATCTTTAAAACACCTACTCCCACATCAAGTGAATCTAGCATTGTCCTGCTGTAGGCCACTGCACACCACCATCTTTTCTGTTTAATCATCAGGAGCAGGCTGACTCTTCTGGATTCCTGCAGTTGGCCCCCCTGATGTGGTGCAGCCGTGCATGCAGTGTGCTTAACCCTCCCCAAGAAATCCTTCCAGGAAAGTGTGACGTACAGTATGAGGAACCCAAGACCCACTGCACCAGTGTATGGTCTGACAATGGGTCCAAGGGTTTCATCCCCATACCTAATGGCAGTCAGGGTGTAATTGTCTAGCCTGCAGAGGTTTGTGCATCCCTCCACGGATATTCCTCCCCAGACCATCACTGATCCACCACCAAAACAGTCATGCTGAACGATGTTACAGGTACCATACTGTTCTCCATGGCATCTCCAGACCCTTTCACGTTTGTCACATGTGCTCAGGGTGAACCTGCTCTCGTCTGTGGAAAGCACAGGGTGCCAGTGGCGGACCTGCCAATTCTGGTGTTCAATGGCAAATGCCATTCGAGCTCTATGGTGCTGGGCAGTGAGCACAGGGCCCACTAGAGGACGTCAGGCCCTCAGGCTACACTCATAAAGTCTGTTTCTGATTGTTTGGTCAGAGACATTCACACCAGTGGCCTGCTGGAGGTCATTTTGAAGGGCTCAGGCAGTGCTCATCCTGTTTCTCCTTGCACAAAGGAGCAGATACCGGTCCTGCTGATGGGTTAAGGACATTCTGTGGCCCTGTCCAGCTCTCCTAGAGTAACTTCCTGTCTCCTGGAACCTCCTCCATGCTCTTGAGACTGTGTTGGGAGACACAGCAAACCTTATGGCAATGGCAAGTATTGATGTGCCATCCTGGAGGAATTGGAGTGCCTGTGCAACCTCTGTAGGGTCCAGATATGGCCTCATGCTACCAGTAGTGACACTGACCCTAGCTAAATGCAAAACTAGTGAAAAACTGTCAGAAAAGATGAGTAGGGAAAAACATGTCAGTGGCCTCCACCTGTAAAACCATTCCTGTTTTGGGGGTCATCTCATTGTTGGCCATCTAGTGCACCTGTTGTTAATTTCATTAACACCAAAGCAGCTGAAAATGATTAACAACCCCCTCTGCTACTTAACTGAGCAGATCAATATCCCAGGAGTTTCATTGACTTGATGCTATACTCTGATTAAAAAGTATTCCTTTAATTTTTTTGAGTAGTGTAGATAGGAAGGCATATTATATTTACTTGATTTAAACTCATTTTGTTACATTTCTTCAGTTGCTTCCTGGTTTCGAGCCTAGGCCAAAATGATGTCTTACAGCGCAGGAGTCTTCTTGAGAATTTTTTCTTTTATCTGGAGGAGGGGCTTTCTCAATAAGGCACACCCTTCTGCATTCCTGAGCTAAGCGCAGATGGAACCCAGGAAGTAAATGTTACACAAATCATCTGAACTTACTCAAGATGGCCACGGCTTAAAATTCTGGGGGGAGGGGATGTTTCAAAGTGATTTCTCAACAAATTAAAACATGAAGACATGGACAGATAGATGAGTTTGCTTTGTATATTACAAATAAATGAAATAGCATTTTTGGTTTGTGGTGATGATATACAGTTCCACTTTAAGAAAGTATAGTCAGGAGGCCTGATTATATCCATAAATTGCAACAAAACCATGTGGCTGTGATGTTTGGATGGGACCTAACGCTAGAGTCACACTTAATCACTAAGGTTCACACACATTTTTATCTACTTTAACATGCTCTGCTTTAGGCAACCCATTCAAAATAAATGTGCTGGCATGCTCCTCAGCAACCAAGAAATCAGACCGGTGCGTTTCTTGGCAGCACACTGCACCACAATACACATTAGTACGTTCCCTCATATTGCACTGCAACGCCGCACACCTCTGTTGGCAAGGTGCAAATGAATGGCACCAAATCATACTACTGCAAGTTGCGTGCAGTGCCACCTTTTGCGGTAATACGCACGGGAATGTGCGCACTCTCTCAAATCCAATACTGTGAACGAGAACTAAAGGTACACATGTCCTTAGGAGCAGACACACACCTTTGTGTTATGCTGATTTTATTCTGCATTTAGTCCCATATAATTTGACAACAATGTTTCTAACACAAAGCATAAAAAAATAGACAAAAAAAAAAGCACGGAGTATAGGAGAGGAAAAACTGGCATGTCATCCAGTGTGCCGTGAAAAAATACAGCACGTCTACCTTTATGTTGCACCACACCACACCGTACACCATACCAGTGCTGTGTGTTTAAGCTGTTCTTTCAAGTGGTAAAATGGCGGCATAACACCTCCTCACCACCTTTCAAACAACCTCTAATGTCTCATTCACAGGAATGTACCGATCCATACGCCCATGTGAAGGGCCATCTTCACCCGCATGGGATGCACAGATGTTCCATGGAGGGACACATAGAAAGCCTGTTCAAATCAATGATGGGCAGCCAGCTGTGTAGATCTCCAAGCACATCTACGTAGGTCCGATTCATGGGTTAGAATGCAATCTGTCTATGATACTATGTGATTTAGTATCTCTCTCTGCCCTTCCCCTTTGTATAAGGCTAGTTAGTCCAATGCTAGGTAGACCCTCCATGTTTCTTCCATGTTTTGTCAGTCATTGTTATTTCTTTGCAGAGACAGGGCTTAGAAAAGTCATTGTCTTCTTACACGTAAAAAAAACTGGAAAAACATCCTCTGTACTGAATTTATTAAATAAAGTTACATTTGATTCAATTTCTGTTTCTTATTGTAGAGTTAAGCTGACTGTGGATAGTGCCAATTCAGCAGGAGACCATACGATCTAGACAGACTGGGTCTAAGGAGGTATGCCAATGCATAAAGTAGCATTTGAACAGAACACATCTGCCTGGAGTTCTGTTTTAGCTCTCTGGCATCTCCCAGAAACTGAAATATGAGATTTGGATGGACTGACCCTTTAGGAGCACTAGCATGTGAAATGGTTAGCTGTCACAGTACTTACAGTTTCTAAAGGAAAAAAAATACATTTGATCACAAACGTATTTTTGCTGACATGGTATAGGTCAGCTCCAAAATGATATATTTGTCGATTTGTGTGTCCTCCTTATGGGCCATTGCCCTTCACTGGAAATCACCGATAGTTCTGTTGGCCTCGGTTTTGTGGAGAGTCGACATGGTTATGCTCATGGAACGTATCCACTATACATTGCTAGATAGGATGCACTTATTTAACAGAAAATGGGATGGTTGGAAAACACATCGGCATCTATTGTTTGGCTGATGGTCCATCATGGTTTGAAGTGTTTTTAGTCTCTGTAAACAGCTTGGTTGTTTCATGTTTTTTAGGGTTCATGTATACTGCAGCTGATAAACTCACGTTCAGGAGCTTTTCTGCGTTTTTTTCAGCAGCCCCTGAACTCTCCCTAATGTTTTCCTATGTGTCCATATACACATCATCATTTATAGTCTTTTACAGGCAGTTGAGTTTACAGTCATCTTTATTAATGCACCAATCTAGCATTCAGGAGATTTTATCAGCGTTTCAAATGTCAAACGCGGCTAACCACGTTTATAAGCGTTTGTGATTAGAAGCATTTTTTAACTGTTCCATACCCAAATGCTGTCCAGAGCCTTTTTTCATCATCAGAAATGCATGCAAAGTGTTTTCCATGTATTCAAATGGACCTAGCACACCAGTGCAGCCAGTTCCAGGTTTCGCGTGAAGGAAAAAATGGTAGAACATGCTGCATTATGCTCATGATGGGATCCATAGTGAATACAACCAGAAAAGACAGGTCATCTCAACACATCCAGAAGATTATTTAAATATATAAAACAGTGCGGCGCTCAATCAGTGAATATAAATACACCATCAAATTATATACTCTTGTATTATTTCTTACACCACCATGTATTATATAGCCCAGACATCCATAACACATATAAGAAATAAAATAAAATGTAGGCTGGTGGTGTTACACACTCAGACAAAGATCTCATGCACTATAGTGACTTAAACACAATATAGTGAGTAGTGTCCATGTGCATAATATAAAATTTCATGCGGATGTGAACTGCAAGTGCCAATCTTCAAATAGGTGGTGTTCCCCCTCACCTTCCTGCCCAGGCATCTAAGGACCAATGAGCCTTTTATTATATAGTGTGTCTTTCTCCTGGAGTTGGATGGGTCCTTCAGATAATGATGGTGGGGCTCCCCTCCTCTTGTCTCTATTTCGGATCGTTGGTGGTATAGGTAAATGCCCCTCCAAAGTAGTCACCAGTAAGGCAAAAAAGACTTACATAGTATAAAACCGCTTTATTAAGTCAATGATACAAAGGAACAGAAAACCTACTCACATGCTCCTCAAGTACAAACAAGCCTTCACACCACTCAAAGGGCGTACTGCATTCAGGAAAAAGGAGCACCAAGATGGCGCCCACGCCGGATATGATGTCAGGTCGTCAGTCGCTTAAGCTCCTCCCACTGGCGTATCTACACGTTACGTCACTTTGGTCACGTGACTTCATCACGTGTCTGGGCTATATAATACATGGTGGTGTAAGAAATAATACAAGAGTATAAAATTTGATGGTGTATTTATATTCACTGTTTGAGCGCCGCACTGTTTTATATATTTAAATAATCTTCTGAATACGGTTGGTGTTGAGATTGTGGCACCTTTAGTGCTGGCTGCTTAGTAGTACTAGTATATCTAGCGGCGCAGGAGACACTTTCTTATTTATCTGTAATCTCAACACATACTGCTCTATTTGCTTTGTTCTCTCTATTTCTCTCAAAATGTCTGAAATAGGTAATTCTTTACTGTTTTTCAGTACATTCTGGGCATTTTGGAAGGTCTCCTGAGGTTATCTTAAAAAACGCTTCTAAATGCAAACGCTCATAAACACGGTATGCAAACACATCTAAACAGACGTTTTTTAACCTATGTTTTCCAGCAGTCAGTTTCCACCGTTAAGAAGAGTTTTCCAAACGTCCCGTGTCCATGGAGCCTTACTGTCTACCTTATTCATGTACTTGTATTTATTTCCTTATGATTGTATTTTCTATTACTGTTCATTACCTATGTGCCTTTTTTCTAGAGGTGTATTGTTCCTCAGGAGGTTGCACTACTTTTGCTGCCTAACTTTTAATAAAAAACGTTTGTAAACAAAATGATATATTTATGTACATAAAGTTTGTTTCAATGATTGTAAAAGCAAAATATTGTATATTTTATTTTTATATTTCAGGTTATACAGTTTGCTGTCTGTGATAATAGTAAACATATTGTAAACATGTCATTGGTTTCTCGGAACTTCTGGCTCTGATGTTTACTATGAAAGTCATCTCAAATGCATTGCCCATTACGGTGTGTTTGAGCGGAGCAGAATTTGATCCTGTCTCCATTAAAAACCAACGTAATGCCCTGGACACTGATCAGATTGCATGCTATGAGCTGCATGGAAAAAAACTGTTGCCATTGAAGACACTTTAAAAGGAATGAAGTAGACTGTAAATCAGAGGCAACAATAACGGTTGATGGGCCCTACATGGGTCTTCAGCAACATAGATAAGTCAATTTATTCCATGCTGGCCTCCATCACCTTCCTGTGATTGCTTTGTACTGATCAGTACAGAAAAGTATGATATTAGTAGGAACTCCAACTCTCTCAAGCACATGCCCTAACCCAAGGATTCTCAGCTTTGGCTCTGTGAAAAGTCCTCAAGGGTACCACAACAATCTACCATCGGAGAGGATTTATATCTGCTCTATGGTGGCTTCAATGTCCTGCTGTCCTGTGATTCCAAGTACCACCAGGTAGATTGATATCCACTGCAAGTCCTGTTAAATTTCCAGCCTTTGTCATAATCATAGAGGCACAGGTTGAGGACAGTGTTCCACACAAAGCCGG
Organism: Staurois parvus; assembly: GCF_062004578.1. Classification (NCBI taxonomy): domain Eukaryota; kingdom Metazoa; phylum Chordata; class Amphibia; order Anura; family Ranidae; genus Staurois; species Staurois parvus. The sequence continues at coordinate 10,404,710 of NW_028317914.1, read as the reverse complement.
GAATGTGGGGCAGAACTTCTACTCCTGTTTTCAGTTGAAAATTCACTAACCAGAGTCAATATATGGTTGCCAACATCCCCTAATATATACAGGAATCGGAAAACCACCAATAGTACAGGACTTTTTAGGCAACCAAATGAAGTACTAGTGGCTTGGGGCGCCCTCAGTGTGGGCCTTTGTGGATCGGTTGGGGGTCACTCACACTTGGCGACCTGTTTGGGTGTTGGTAGATGATGACAGACTGGTTTTAAGTGTGATTTGGCTACACCTAACACAAGTGTATGTATATAGGATAATATGTACTTCATTGTAAAATATCTGATCTCAGTACAAGGTCTGACAATGTACAATTTCCTTATTGCTATTTATTTTATTATAGAATCTACTCACATCAGCCGCCTCCATAAATTACCTCTATAAATTACATAGTTACATAGTTAGTCCGGCTGAGAAAAGACAAAAGTCAATCCACTTCAACAATAGGAAATAAAAAAAGTTATAATCCTATACCCACAGTTGATCCAGTTGATAAATTGCGTCATGTACATCGGAATTAACTTCTGGAACGAAATTCAGATCCATTCATTATCTGAATTATCAAACGAATTTGAAAATGCAATTCAACATGGGCCCAAATTATTTTGCATTATGTGACGTCACCTGAATGAAATGAATGAAGCGAATGCATTCCTTAATTTCGTTATAACTTTTTTTTCGGATTTGTTGACATTCGTTTCTATTTCCATTTGTAGATTCGTATACATCCAAATCTCCGAAAAAGACATTTTCATCTGAAGAAAGAATCGAAAGAATCGAAAGAAAACGAAAAGCACATTTCTACTGTTCGTTAATGTGAGATGTACACCAAGATTAACCTCCAATACTTTCAGTGTACTTGATTCTGAGTTCTCATTCCTTTAAAACCGAACACATTAATTCCACAGGTTCTGTGACCAGAGGCAGACTGACCATTTGGAAACTCGGGCACTGCCCGAGGGCCCAGGGTCAGTAGGGGGCCCCATGAGATGCCCCTGGTACCATTTTCATAGGCTTTTTTGAGTTTGGGCAAGGACACAGGGGCCCCATGATCCCCTATTACACGGGGGCACCATGAGTTGTCAGTCCGCCCCTGTCTGTGACTGATTAAGGTGGCAATTAAACTCAGTGCCTTATCTGCATTAAATTGGCCTCAGAACCTGTGTAATTAATATGTGTTCGGTTTTAAAGGGACGAGATGGCAACCCTAATTCTGAGTCATATGAGAGCAAAAGTAAGTGCACTAAAAAGCTTTGGCCATACTTCTCTTTTAACGTCCATGATTACACAGGCCTAGTATACTTAACTGACTCTTTATTTTCATGAACGTGATATTTGTTCTCTTTCCTGAAAAGCTCAATCCAGTAATGTTCTGAGGCCCTGTTCACACTTGAGCAATGCTACCATGTTGTGTCTTTGGTGCTTTTTTAGCTCATTTTTGGACCAGCGCCATTCATTTGAATGGGCTTCCCTCTGTTCCAAAATACACTAAAGAAGCTCATGTATCAAATTTTGGCATGTGTGTTTTCCGTTTGTTGCATTTTTGCACGTTATGCAATTGCATGGGAAAATGCAAGATGGCTATTCACCTTTGGGGTGCCATTAAGAAATAATGGCACTGCAAGCATGTTGCGTGTTTTTGGAGACATGGGCAGAAACATTTGTTTATGCCTGTTTCTTCTACACCCAGGTGTGAATGGGGCTTGACTCTGGACTGAGTTGGCTATATATATATATATATATATATATATATATATATATATAGTGATTTCTATTTACATTGCCAACTGAGACCATATAAATGTAGCACTATGCTGGTGTTTTGGTGTTAAGATATTGGAATATTATACAATGGAACTTGTTGTTCATGAACCAAAAAGGACGAGGGGAGTAGTTTCTGTCTAGGAGACATAATTTGGGAGAGGCTAAGGCCAGCCATACATGGGTCGATTTTTCATTCGAAAATCGGACCTAAGAATAATCGACCAATTTTCGTTTTGTTAGTGGTCAATGGCACCTGATGATTTTTGTGGTTCCTCCCCATATCGTTTATCGGGCATGTTGGAAAATTCGTGAAAAACGACCGATTTTCGAAATCATTGGTGGCACCATCGGATTACAGAAAGAACTTTGTTTTATATTTTCGATCAAAAAATCCTTTGGAATTCGAACCATGTATGGCCTGCATAAGGACTTGATCACATTAGGTGCACTGACCTGTATTGAGCTATGCAGGTTCAACATAAGGACACATAGAAAAGAATTGTTTTTTTTTATGTGTCCTGTACAGCATGCAGTGCAACACTGAAAATGCATATCAAAAATAGCACTGTGCTGCAACACACTGTTGTGCATAGACCTACAAGAAGGGTTGTTTTGTGCCATTTCAATAAAGTTACACTATGAAAAAGTAAACATTACAGCTAGGGTTGCCACCTTGTTCCTTGAAAACCAAAGAACACAGGTTCTGAGGCTGATGTATTGCAGATAAATGAGTTTAATTACCACCTGAACCTTAAAGTTTTTTTCTCAAAATATGTTTTTTATAGCGCAAAAAATTAAAAAACCGCACAGGCGATCAAATACCACCGAAAGAAAGCTCTATTCGTGGGAAAAAAAGGATGTAAATTTAATTTTGGTGGAGCGTTGCATGACCGCACAATTGTCAGTTAACTGCTTCCCGCCACCCTATAGCAGATATACTGCTAGAGGTCAGCAGGGGTGCGCAAAATCACACACACAGATATATATATGATTTGAATTTCTGGGCAGGGGGGCGTATGTGCTCCCTACCCGTGCCGCTATTCGTGGCCTCGGCTGTCAATCACCGGGTCCCGGTCGGTGATTACTCGCCGGCACCCGGTGATTGAGGGGCATTAACGAAGGGAGAGAACTGTAAGTAAACAATACAGTTCTCTCCCCTATCAGCTTCTGCACACTGATTTGCAGAGCCATGCAAAGCAGTGTGCTTACAGTGAAGCACACACACACACACACAGTTTATAGTAAAACAGCACACAGTTAACCCTTTGATCGCCCCACATGTTAACCCCTTCCTGCCCAGTGCCATTAGTTCAGTGTCAGTGCTTTAAATTAGCACTGATCACAGTATTGGTGTCACTGGGGATGTCAGTGACACCAAGTCAGTTCCCCCCAGTGTCAGAATGCCCACCACAGTCCCACTATAAGTCACTGATCGCCGCCATTACTAGTAAAAATAAAAAACAAAATCCCAGTATATATATCGCCATTTGTAAACGCTATAACTTTCACGCAAACCACACGTATTTTACACGTATTGGGATTTTTTTTTAGCAAAGACATGTAGCAGAATACATTTTGGCCTAAATTTATGACAAAATTTGATTTTTTAATTTTTTTACTGGGCATGTTTAAAAGCAAAAAGTCAAAAATATTGTTTTTTTTTTCTCAAAACTGTCAGGCTTTTTTTTATATAGCACAAGAAAGCTTTATTTGTGGGGAAAAAAAAGGACATAAATTTCATTTGGATGCAGCATTGCATGTCCGCGCAATTGTCAGTCAAAGTAACTCAGCGCCTGGTCAGGAAGGGGGGTAAATCCTCTGGAGGGCAAGTGGTTAAAGGGATGAGGTGGCAACCCTAATTACAGCGCATTGTAAAAACGGATCATGGGTGCACAGCGAATAGCAGTGGGCAAGTGTTATATACATAGCATGAAGATAAGTATTAGTCTGGTTAAGAAGAGCAAAAATTAGCAAGATGGAGACTTTTTCTTATGTTTATGATGTCATAAAAGTCAAATGGCGTTGCGTTCACTTGCTTGAGCATTTGATGCTTGCGCAGTGAATGCGAACGTCATCTTGATCATCCAACATTATTGTTGGAATCTGGAGAGGGAAAATATATATATGTATATTTGGAGTTGTGCAGTAACAGAACACTTCTAATAGTGATCTATTGCTGGCTGCAGTCATCCTACAATAGATCACTGTAACAGTGACCTATTGCTGTAGGGAGATGCTGGAGTCAGGACCGAGCTGAAACAGTTCTCAGAGGAAATGCTGTGACTTCACTACACTCCTGATGTAAACAACATAGAAATATTGATTACATTCACTTCTGTGGAGGTGTCTATAGAAATATCAATATCCCTTCAGTTCCTGTGCTTAGTACAGGATGCTGGCTGTAACCTGTAACGGCTTTTAAAGCATCGCTTATGGATAGTAAAATTTATGTTTGTCACTGTTGCATGAATGTGCTCCATTTTATATTCAAATGATCTTTATTAATTTTAAACAGGAACAGTTACAGGTGTGGGAACAACAAAACAAAGGGGGTAAGCAGGTTCACAATAATACATGTTCCAATTGATGCTTGGTAATGTCAACAGAATCACAGATAAAACACATGAATTGCTAGGCATTATACATAGTTTAAATTTAAATTTCTATAGAACCTAGAAGAATCTAAAAGAACCCGAGTACAGGAAAAGGGAGAGGTTAAGGAGAACAAGAAGGTAAGAAGGTGAACAGTATACCAGTCAAGAACAAAACACATACCGGTACTCTAAATTGGGTGGGCTAACATACATTAACTGTGCATTTTGGATTAAGAGAACATTTAGACCAAGATTGGGAGAAGTTGGCATAGGAGAGGTTATTCAAGGCGAATCTCCTTTCCATTTCTCATTGAAAATTTCGGTCATGAATAGTCATAGCTAGAGATGGTGAGATAGTAGATATCCATAATTTAGTAATGTTATTTTTGGCTGCATATAGCAGGTGGATAACTATGTTACGTGAGGTAGGAGAGAAGTTTTCTAAGCCAATACAGAAGAGTGCTATGATAGGGTCAGGATGTACTACTTTGTCATGGATTTGAGAAATTATATTGAAAACTCCATTCCAGAAAGATCTTAATGATTTACATGACCACAATATATGTAATAGGGAACTTGTTTCTCCATATTGTGGCCAACAATGTGGAGAGCAGGAAGGATACATTTCTGCTAGTCTAACGGGTGTCAAGTACCATTGATGCAGGAGTTTCAGATAAGAATGCACTGTACTCTGTTACGCACTGGACACTGCAATGCACTGTACACTGTATCGCACTGGACACTGCAATGCACTGTACTCTGTAACGCACTGGACACCACGATGCACTGTATTCTGTAACGCACTGGATGTCGCAATGCACTATACTCTAACGCACTGGACACTGCAATGCACTGTACACTGTAATGCACTATACACTGTGATGCACTGTACTCTGTAACGCACTGTACACTGTAACACACTGGACACCACAATGCACTGTACCTGGTGTGCTCTCCTCCTCTCCTGCTGCTCCTCTGGCTGCAGTAGGTGAAATTCTGGGCTTCCAGGCTGTCACTCGTTGGGTCCTCACGGCCAAGGAGCCAGCAAGCAGCCTACCTATTTGCCAGTCGGCGCCGGGGTTTTTTTTTATATATATACTAGTAATGGCAGCGATCAGTGACTTAAAGAGGGACTGTGGGACCGCGGCGGGCATTTTGACACTGGGGGGGAACTGACTAACTGTCACTGACATCCCCAGTGAAACTAATACAGTGATCAGTGCTAATAAAAAGCACTGACACTGTGCTAATGGCACTGGGCATGAAGGGGTTAACATCTGGGGTGATCAAAGGGTTAACAGTGTGCTGTGTGTGTTTTGCTGTGTGTGTCTTTAACTGTGTCAGCACATTGCTTTGTATTGCTCTGCTATGCAAAGCAATACAAACAAATGTACAGGAGCTGACAGTATTGTTTACATATAGGTCCCTCCCCCGCCAGTGATACTAGGCGTTCGCCAGGTGTTGGCAGGGAATCACTGTCGAGGACCCGGTGATCGACAGCTGAGGCCACCAATGGCGGCACGGATAGGGCACGTGCGCACCCCCTACCCAGAAATGCAAAATCATATATATATATATATATATATATATATACATACAGTTGTGTTCAAAATAATAGCAGTCAGACATCACTAACCTGATCTATCACTGTTTTTGGTAGAAATGATATTTCTACATGGCAAATCATTTACTAGCATGTGTAGTAGAGTAATAGAAATCCAACAGACCCAACAGTCATGACATGCATGCTGCTGATTCTGTGTAATTGAATCACTAATTGAAAGGGGCATGTTCAAAATAATAGCAGTGTGGAGTTCTATTAGTGAGGTCATTCATTCTTTGAAAAACAGGTGGCAATTATTGCCCTTATTTAAGGAAGGAAGGCAGAAAATGTTGTACATGCTGGTTACAGTGCATTTCTCTCTGAAATTCTGAGGAAAATGGGTCGTTCCAGACATTGTTCAGAAGAACAGCGTACCTTGATTAAAAAGTTGATTGGAGAGGGGAAAACATATAAAGAAGTGCAGAAAATGATAGGCTGCTCAGCTAAAATGATCGCAAATGCTTTAAAATGGCAACCAAAACCTGAAAGACGTGGAAGAAAGCGAAAAACTACCATTCAAATGGATAGAAGAATAGCCAAAATGGCAAGGACTCAGCCAACAATCAGCTCCAGGAAGATCAAAGAAGGTGTAAAGTTACCTGTGAGTACTGTTACAATTAGAAGACACCTATGTGAGGCCAAGCTATCTGCAAGAAGCCCCCGCAAAGTCCCACTGTTGAAAAAAAGACATGTGCTGAAGAGGTTACAATTTGCCAAAGAGCACATTGACTGGCCTAAAGAGTAATGGTGCAACATTTTGTGGACTGATGAAAGTAAGATTGTTCTTTTTGGGTCTAGTGGCCGGAGACCGTTTGTCAGATGACCCCCAAACACTGAATTCAAGCCACAGTACACTGTGAAGACAGTGAAGCATGGTTGTGCAAGCATCATGATATGGGGATGTTTCTCGTACTACGGTGTTGGACCTATTTATCGCATACCAGGGATCATGGGTTAGTGTGAATACATCAGAATACTTGAAGAGGTCATGCTGCCTTATGCTGAAGAGGAAATGCCCTTGAAATGGGTGTTCCAACAAGACAACGACCCCAAACACAGCAGTAAACGTGCAACATCTTGGTTCCAGACCAACAAGATTGACGTTATGGAGTGGCCAGCCCAATCCCCGGATCTTAATCCAATAGAAAACTTGTGGGGTGACATCAAAAATGCAGTTTCTGAGACAAAACCAAGAAATAGAGAAGAACTGTGGAATGTAGTCCAATCATCCTGGGCTGGAATACCTCTTCACAGGTGCCAGAAGTTGGTTGACTCCATGCAACACAGATGTACAGCAGTTCTCAGAAACAGTGCTTATACAACTAAATATTAATTAAGTGATTTAAAAGAAAGCAAAATCTTTAAACATTTTCAGTTTATATAGTGAATGTTTGAGTTTGTAAAGAAGAATACAAACACTGCTATTTTTTTGAACAGTCTAATATTCACTTTTCTTAAAATTTTGAGGAACAACTCAAATTTGATATATTTTTCTTCATGTTTTGATTTGGAATAGAATGTGTAATGTTCCCAATGCATTTGTGTGTATTAGAAGGATTTTGAACTTTATTTACTTTTTTCAACACACTGCTATTATTTTGAAGACAACTGTGTATATATATATATATATATATATATATATATATACACACATACACATCTACATATATATATTCACACATGATTTTGCATAGCCCTGCCACCCTGTAGCAGTATTTCTGCTATAGGGCAGCGGGAAAGCAGTTAAAAGCCAGCAGCTACAAAAACTGTAGATGCTGACTTTTAATAAACACACACTTACCTGTCCTGCATTCCAGCGATATACTCACCCGCGCCGTCCCTTCTCTCCCCGGCTCTGACATGTCAATTGTGGGCACCAGGTTGTGACAGCTAGCGGCTTCACAGACGGGTTCCCACTGCGCATACGCGAGTCGCGTTGCACATCCTGATTGGTCTGGCAGTCTTCTGGGACCTGTAAAGTGCCCCAGAAGACTGTGGGAGGGAGGAGGGGGCCGAACTTCCAGCTCACTTCACCATGGTGTACGAAGCCAGAAGCGAGAGCGGGTACCTGTCAAAAACAGGTATCTGCTCCCCCAAAAAAGTGCCAAATATGGCAGTGGAGGGGGGGGAGAAGGTAAACAAGTGGAGTTCACTTTTGGGTGGAACTCTGCTTTAAGTAATTTGTACGAAGAAAAACAGTAAACTAGATCCCCTGCAGCCAGCAACAATAGATCCCACAGAAACAGTAGACACCCCAGCAACAATACATTCCCCAGCAAAAATAAATCCCCTACATCTATATATTTTCTGAGCATCAACAGATCCACCCCAGAAACAATAGATCCCCTAGAAACAATAGACCCCAAAGAACAACAATAAATCCACCCAGCAATAATAAAACCCTATCAAAATATTTTTCCAGCATCAATAGACCCACCCCAGCAACAATGGTAGATCCCTCTAAGAAACAAGTGACCCTCCTAGCAACATAAGACCCCACAGCAACAATAGATCCCTACCAGCAACAATAGACCTCTTTAGCAACAACCCCACCACCATTTGCCATTACATACATTTAGTGCTGAAGGTGCCGTAACTGTGTTCCCCCGTGTTCTCACTGAAGAAATGCCCAGATTGCTCATAACAAATAAACAATAAATATATACACATATATAAAATCCATTGGAATCAGAAGTCACGGCACGTGGTTTAGGGAGTATTTTCCCAGGTACACTGCAGCAAAATAGCATCAGCAGATAAATAGAAAGTATCAGAGGTACTCATAGGTCTTGAGTAGTAGTATGTGTCCAAACAAGAGTTCATTCTGTTTAATGTTTCGATGGATTGCAGTCTATCTTTGTGAAGGCCTAGACAACGATGGACTGCAATCCATCAAAAAGTTGGACAGAATGTTTCTTGTTGGAACACATTCTCCTGCTCAAGACTCTAGAGTGCTTCTACTACTTACAATATACAAATACTGTACATACTGTAAGTAGCATTGTATAGTATATCCTGATGTTAGAAATACTTCAAGCTATCGTCTGTCTAACATATCTCAAACCACTTGTCAGAGCTCCTACAGTTCTTTGAATATTGTGGTCGGCATAGATCATCACATTCCATCTTGCATGTATGGATATTGGATACATGCTCTGGAATTTTTATATGTTGTCCACATGTATGATACAATGAAAAAGATCAGCAGCAAACCATTCTAATATCCTTGAGTAGTTAAGTATATTGCAGGCATTAGCTACAGTTAGCTGAATGAAGAAAACGTTACCCAAGACCAGTTGTACTCCAAGCCCAGGGGAATCCCAGCTAGGGTCAGTCTCTTGTCTTCTAAGTGATCCTCGGGAAGGCTGTCTTGTTTCCCCTTTTCAAGGTGATCTTTGGGGATGTATTCTGCAGCATTAACATCCATTCCCAGAGAGCCTATAAAGCGGTGAGTGTGGGCTAAAATCTCCCCACTTTAGTGTGGTTAACCAGCATTCTGCGCAGAAGAAACTACTTTGGACAATGCGATCTGTGGCTAAACGTATTTACGCTGATCATGTTTGCTTGCTAAATTTACCTGCACAAGTTCTTGGAATGGCAGCTAACTCAGAAATCTGAGACAGACGTCCAGCACACTCTTTGACTCCTGAAGTATTCCAGGCCAGGAACCAGCTCGAGTTCATACACAAAGCCTCCTCCAAGACATAAACCAAGCTGCCCTCTCTCCTCTCTCTAGTCTCTCCAGTGTCCAAAAAGCTGTTTGACACATGCAGCATTAAAGTGCACCTGTCTGACGTGCACCAATCAGAGACTATTCTCTATCTCTGTCCCAAGGTTCAAAGAGATAGTGTGGGATAAATGAGGAAAAAGATCTTCCATTATAGTATTTCACATTCTGGTAGTGAAGTAAAGAGGTAAGGGTGAGATTTGTTGTTCCAAAGGGCCAAGCATCAAACTGAGAGACTGTGCTTATTCTGGAGGAAGGTCCTCCCCTTGAAGCACCATTGTAGTGGTAAAAGTCAAATGGCCTGGTATCATCAGCCCTCTAGTCATTGGGATACAAGTCCAAATGCCTGGGGTGCTGCAACTGGTGAGAAGATAGAAGAGTTTGTAACATTTTTAAACACCATATTACAAAATGTAAGAAAAAATCAAAAGAAGTTGGACTAGGTCTTACAGATCAGTGACAAATAAACTTGTGCAGAATGAAAAAATTTGTTTCAGAACGATTTCTTAAGTCACTGATTTCGTTTTGTTGCATTCGTAATGAAATTAAGAACAATGCCTTGAAAAAGTATTCATACCCCTTGAAATTTTCCACATGTTGTCATGTTACAACCAAAAACATAAATGTATTTTATTGGGATTTTATGTGATAGACCAACACAAAGTGGCACATAATTGTGAAGTGGAAGGAAAATGATAAATGGTTTTCAAAACTTTCACAAATAAATATCTGAAAAATGTGGCGTGCATTTGTATTCAGCCACCCGGAGTCAATACTTTGTAGAACCACCTTTCCCTGCAAGTAGTCTTTTTTTGGGATATCTCTACCAGCTTTGCACATCTAGAGAGGGACATTTTTGGCTATTCTTTGCAAAATAGCTCAAGTTCTGTCAGATTGGATAAGAGCGTCTGTGAACAGCAATTTCCAAGTCTTACCACAGATTCTCAATTGGATTTAAGTCTGGATTTTGACTGGGCCATTCTAACACATGAATATGCTTTGATCTAAACCATTCCATTGTAGCTCTGGTTGTATGGTTTGGGTCATTGTCCTGCTGGATGGTGAACCTCCCCCCCAGTCCCAAGTCTTTTGCAATTTCTTAACAGGTTTTCTTCTAAGATTGCCCTGTATTTGGTTCCATCCATCTTCCCATCAACTCTGACCAGCTTCCCTGTCCCTGCTGAAGAAAAGCATTCCAACATGATGCTGCCACAACCATGTTTCGCAGTGGGGATGGAGTGTTCAGGGTGATGTGCAGTGTTAGTTTTTTGCCACACATAGCGTTTTGCTTGCAGGCCAAAACGTTCAATTTTGGTCTCATCTGACCAGAGCACCTTCTTCCACATGTTTGCTGTGTCCCCAAAAGTCTTCTTGCAAACTGCAAATGGGACATCTTATGGCTTTCTTTCAACAATGGCTTTCTTCTTGCCACTCTTCCATAAAGGCCAGATTTGTGGAGTGTACGCCTAATAGTAGCCCTGTGGACAGATTCTCCCACCTGAGCTGTGGATCTCTGCAGCTCCTCCAGAGTTACCATGGGCCTCTTGGCTGCTTCTCTGACTAATGCTCTCCTTGCCCAGCCTGTCCATTTAGGTGGACGGCCATGTCTTGGTAGGTTTGCGGTTGTGCCATACTCTTTCCATTTTCGGATGAAGGATTGAACAGTGCTCCATGAGAACACAAAGCTGGGATTTTTTTTTATAACCTAACCTTGCTTTAAACTTCTCCACAAATGTATCCCTGACCTGTCTGGTGTGTTCCTTGGCCTTCATGATGCTGTCTGTTCACTAATGTTCTCTATCAAACCTCTGAGGGCTTCACAGAACAGCTGTATTTATGCTGAGAATAAATTACACACAGGTGGACTCTATTTACTAATCAGGTGACTTCTGAAGGCAATTGGTTCCACTACATATTAGTTAGGGGTATCAGAGTAAAGGGGGCTGAATACAAATGCACGCCACACTTTTCAGATATTTATTTGTAAAAAATAAAAAAAAAAATGTTCCTTCTAGTTCACAATTATTTTCCACTTTGTGTTGGTCACATAAAACCCCCCAAAAAATAAAATACATTTACATTTTTGGTTGTAATATGACAAAATGTGGAAAATTTACAGAGGTATGAATACTTTTTAAAGGCACTGTATATTGAAAATACTGGATCAATCCGAATTCATTGCGAAGAATAGCTAGTTTAATTCTATTCGGAATTCGAATTTCGGAAGACTGCTATATTCTTTCTATTTTATTCAATTCTATTATATTCTATGTTTTTCTATTCTTTTATTTTCTATTCTATTCTATCCTATTCTTCTCTATTCTATTCTTTTATATTCTATTCTTTTCCTTTATTTTCTATTCTGTTCTTTTTTACTTTATTCTTTTCTATTCTGTTCTGTTTTTTCTATTCTATTCTTTTTGACATTTGAATCTTGAAAGATGGGTATATTTATTCTATCATTTTTTATTCTTTTCTACTGTATTTTATTTCTTTAGTTTCTTTTCTATTTTGTACTATTATTTTATTTTCTATTACAGTCTATTCTGTTCTGTTTTACTCTATTCTATTTATTCTATTCTCTTCGAATTTCAGAAGATGGCTATATTCGAGCACTAATACACATAGTCTTTGAAAGAAATCAGAAATAGTCAGCAATATGTTTATATTTCAAATTTGTTTTCGAATTTGATTTGAATTTCGGACAAAATTTAGTTTCATTATTTCGGATTTGTTTACATTCGTTCTCCAAATAACGAAAATTTCATTGGAACAAAATGAACCGCACATGTCTAGTAACAAATCAGCGGATGTGTGGGACAGATTTCCAAACTTTACTGGTATGTTTTGCAGTGTTTGCATGTTGGTACACGCTAGGCATCAGAGCGATAGTAAATCACATTTTACAGTGTACTTTGGTAGTATATTCTTGTCAGTATTTACCTGGCATTTTTTATAGCTGAACCAGGGGCGGCTTTTTTGAGTTTGGGCAAGGACACAGGGGCCCCATGAGTTGTCAGTCCGCCCCTGAGCTGAACCTAGGCAGATAAGGAAGACTTTAGCACATTTACCAGGCAAAAATGTATTGCAAAGTTTTGTTTAATCTATTTTGAGGCTCCGTTCATATCAATGCATTTTTTTTTATTTAGTGCTTTTTGCAGAAATGTACTAGAGTCCATTTAACATGGTTTCGTATGGGAAATGTTCACATCTATGCTGTTTTGAACTGCTGCATTTTTGGAAAAAGTCAGGGACTTTTTTAAAAGCAAAAAGCAGTGTTTTTGCTACAATAGAGTTCAGTGGAGAAGCTGCTGAAATGCATGGTAGTATATTTTTGCCACGTTTTTTCCACATTTTGCATTTTTATTCTGTCCAGCAACAAAAAAAATTCCACTTTAACAAAAAAAAAAAAAAAGCTGAACAAAATGCAAAACATGGTAAAAACACATCAAAAATGCATGTAGAAAAACGCAAAACAAACTGCAAAAAGTACTAGAAAAAGCATCAAATGCTAAATCCATATATGTGAACCAAGCCTAACACAGGATTAGCTAGGCAAGATTTCTGATTACCTGGGCTTCAGTTAGCTCTCCCCTTTCTTATTAGTCAAGATATTTGTTGTTGTTGAACCTGCTATGATAAGGTATTTGCTGAAGGCTAATCTTTATTATAACCTTTTTTTGAGCACTTGCATATGAAAGAAATGTGGAACACAACTTAAAGCAGACCTTCACCCACCAGAGAGAGGAGAAGCGAGAAGGAGTCGCTGACCATCAGCCTTGCCATCCTGTTCAGCGAGATAGTCTGCCAGCAGATGACCTGGAGAGCGGCAACTGGACAAATGCTGCAAATGAGGCTGGAGAACTTGTGGGGGCCCCCATCCTCTGACAGAGAGAGACAGCCATGACCAGCTGGAAGCCACCAATCGGGTGAGAGAATTCCATACATCGGTTAAGCAAGAGAATACTGACATTCTCTTCATAACTTCTACTACCTGCACACAATTGTGGACATTGCATTCAGGTAACAGGTGTTGTATCCTAGTTCCCATAGCCGCTACTGTTGAACATATTTACAATACGGTCAAATCATCAGAGCTGATCGCAGTGCAGACCTCCTGCAGGCCAGATCACATCAGTGCTCCCTGAACCATTGGCCTATCTTCCTAAAGGAACTTCTTCCAACATTGCTATTGGTCACTGTGTCCCAGAGTGGAGTTGCCCTTTTGCCAACAAGCATATTTGCCAGTTTAACACTTTATTTTCCTAAAAGCTGCTCTTTTCCCAACACATTAAAAGATATAACACCCAAGTCAAGTGTCACTTAAATGGAAAGTCCTTGTCCTTTCTTCTACCCCCCTTCTTCACCCCTTTGTATCAGTCCTGTCAGGACATATCACCTACATCACTGCCTACTTGTGCACCAACTGGGCCCCAGTGAGCACGCAAAGAAATCCTCTTTGCATTTAAAGGGACATTGACTGCCCTGGTCAAAGAGCTCTTCTACTTATAACAGAACATGCAAACTCTACGTGGGTACTGTCATGGTTGGGATTCAAACCAACAACCCCAGCGCTGCCAGGCAGGAGTGCTAACCACTAAGTCACTAAGTGGGCTGCCCTGCGGGTAAGAAAAAAAATACCTGCAGATTCTGGTAAATATATTCCACGGTAGTAGGCAAATGGGCCAACTAAGAGTAAATGAAATGTGGTTCTTTTTTTGTATATTTTTTTAAAAAGGTTATGCTTTAAATACAACATACACTACTTTATTAGATAATTCATTTAAATGCTAAAGGCCCACTGTACTTCTCCAAATCAATTCATCCAAACTTACACACAAAATATAGTTACATAGTTAGTCTGGCTGAAAAAAGACAAAAGTCCACCCAGTTCAACCAAAAAAAAAAAAGTTATAATTCTATACCCACAGTTGATCCAGAGGAAGGCAAAAACCCAGCAAAGCATGATCCAATTTGGTCCTGTAGGCGAAAAAAATCCTTCCTGATCCCCCGAGAGGCAAGCCGATATTCCCTGGATCAACTTTACCTATAAATGTTAGTATCCAGTTATATTCTGTGTATCCGAGAATGAATCCTGGCCTTTTTTAAAGCAATCCACTGAGCTGGCCAGAACCAACCTTTCCATGTTTGGAGATTAAATCTCTTTTCCTCCAGATGTAAAGAGTGCCCCCTTGTCCTCTGTGATGACCTCAGGGTGAATAGCTCTACACAGAGTTCACTATATGAACCACTGATGTATTTATACATGTTGATCATATCCCCCCTTAATCTCCTCTTCTCAAGAGAGAATAAATTCAGTTCCTCTAATCTTTCCTCATAGCTGAGCTCCTCCATGCCTCTTATCAGTTTGGTTGCCCTTCTCTGTACTTTCTCAAGTTCCCCAATGTTTTTTTTGTGAATTGGTGCCCAAAACTGAACTGCATATTCCAGATGAGGTCTTACTAATGATTTGTACAGGGGTAATATGATATCTCTCTCTCTGGAGTCTATACCTCTTTTAATACAAGAGAGAATTTTGCTCACTTTAGAAACCGCAGCTTGGCATTGCATGCCATTATTGTCATATTGTAATGTACAGCGCTGAGCGAACTATTGGCGCTTTATAAATACTGTATAATAATAATAATATTGCTTAGGCTGGTCATAGATGGAGCAAATTTCTTTTTTGAAACCTGAAATTCGCTCGACTCCCTCATCAACACAGACAGTGTTAATGGGGGAATCCCTCCTGTGGAGCCATTGTGTTCTCCCAGCAGGGGATGCCATACCTGCTGGGAGAGCACAGTGAATATTGCTAGTGGCTATAACAGCTGCTAGCAATTATTGCATGAAAAATCCATCAGGCTGGTTGTACCAAGTTCATCGATTGGGTACATTTAGCCTGCCCCTGCATGATTCGAATCTTAGCCAATGCCTGCTGAACCGGTCAAGATTCGAACTGTCAATGGCCAGCTTAAGTTTACTTTTCATAGGCAGTTCAGATGTGACTTTAAACTTCTTGTTAGAGAATAGAACAAGATGTGCTGCTCCACTGATATGCAGTCATAGCAGCTGAAATTTTCCAGCAAGGCATGAAGCCAACAAAGCAGTTGCCAGCCACGTGTTTTGTCCTCTCAGCTGTTTGTCAACACAGCCTGGACTTGGAATAAGTTGAGAATCAGCTAATTATGCACGTGAGACGAATTTGCATGAATGCAGGGCATAATTACAGTTGTGGCCAAAATTATTCAACCCCCACTGAAATTGAGTGTTTTGGCCAGTTTGACATTGCTTTTGATCATTCAGTCATCTTGCTTACATTTACATTAAAGAGGCACTTGTAGGTCAGACAAATATAACATAACAGTTATAATGAAATAACCACAAATGTCTTTTCTGTGCTCACAGCATTATCAGTTTTATTCAACCCCCAAGTGACATTCAATCTTAGTACTTAGTACAGCATCCTTTTACAGTTATAACAGCTTTTAAACGTGAAGCATAGCTTGACACAAGTGTCTTGCAGCGATCTACGGGTATCTTCGCCCATTCTTCATGGGCAAAGGCCTCCAGTTCAGTCACATTCTTAGGCTTGCGCACTGCAACTGCTTTCTTTAAGTCCCACCAGAGGTTCTCAATCGGATTTAAGTCTGGTGACTGCGATGGCCACTCCAAAATGTTCCAGCCTTTCCTCTGCAACCATGCTCTAGTGGACTTGGAGGTATGCTTGGGATCATTGTCCTGTTGAAAGGTCCAACGTCTCCCAAGCCTCAGGTGTGTGACGGACTGCATCACGTTTCCATCCAATATCTCCTGGTACTGAAGAGAATTCATGGTACCTTGCACACGCTGAAGCTTCCCTGTACCTGCAGAAGCAAAACAGCCCCAAAGCATGATTGACCCTCCACCATGCTTCACAGTAGGCAAGGTGTTCTTTTCATCATAGGCCTTGTTCTTCCTCCTCCAAACATAGCGTTGATCCATGGGCCCAAACAGTTCTAATTTTGTTTCATCAGTCCACAGAACACTATCCCACAACTTTTGTGGTTTGTCCACATGGCTTTTGGCATACTGCAGTCGACTCTTCTTATTCTTTGGAGACAGCAAGGGGGTACGCCTGGGAGTTCTGGCACGGAGGCCTTCATTACGCAGTGTGCGTCTTATTGTCTGGGCTGAAACTTCTGTACCCACATCTGACAAATCTTTTCTCAGTTCCTCAGCAGTCACACGGGGACTTCTCTCCACTCTACGCTTCAGGTAGCGCACAGCAGTCGAAGTCAGCATCTTCTTTCTGCCACGACCAGGTAGCGTTTCAACAGTGCCCTTTGCCTTGAATTTGCGAATGATGCTTCCTAAGGTGTCTCTTGGTATGTTTAACATCTTTGCAATCTTCTTATAGCCATTGCCCTTCCTGTGAAGAGAAATCACCTCTTCTCTTGTCTTCCTGGACCATTCTCTTGCCTTCACCATGTTTGTAACCACACCAGTAAATGTCTAGAAGGAGCTGAGTATCACAGTCATTTTAAAGCTGCCTAATTGGTGCTTATTATGCTTGATTGCTGCTCGGTGACATCCACAGGTGTTTTCAATACCTGATGGAAAGCACCTGTATGAACCTCTGTTCTTCAGAGTGGTAGTCTTTAAGGGGTTGAATAATTGTGGCAATGAAGAAACCACATAAGAACCATTTACTACTGTATTACATAAACAATTGATGTCATTTTAGTTGCATTTGGGTAGTTACAACGTCCTTGTAGGATTTGATTCTGAATACAATTCCAAATGTACACTATAGTCCCTAAACCCCTTTACAGCATTGGGGGTTGAATAATTTTGGCCACAACTGTATCTCCCCCCTGTCTGTTGTTCATCTTGTGTAAAAGTATACTGATAAACCATGAAGATCCAAGCTGTAATAAGAATCAAAGATGGACTGGTGGACATAGAGACAACCAAGTAGTGGTTTCACTGGGTCAGTTGCATATATGCCATCCTGGATGAATATGTATAGTTGTCCCGGTCAGAAAAAAAGCAGCTGAATGTGATCCAGAGGAGAAAAATGGGATATAAAGACTGCCTATTGACGTGGATCCACTAACATATATCTAGACAGATACCTCCCTCATGTATAAAGCAGCTTGGAGCTGTGTATGCTCCTACTTGAATGGACATCAATAATGTCCTATTTGAATGGACATCAATAATGCAGATGCAAAAAGCAGGCACAATTCCCATCAATGGTGCACAATCGATGACCACACTTCATTTCATTAGTTCAAAGTATTGTCCCTCTTTTAAAAGTGTGAGCGAAAAGTATACTTATCAATCCACGGTATATAGACACATCATAGATCCAGGTACGACCAGTGACCCCGCCTGACCGGTTTCGCTGGACCCCCCCGGCTGCATCAGAGGCTGAATCAATAAAAGTTCATTATTGCAATCAATGACCTCTGTCAATATTTAAATCACATTAAGATTTTTCTTTTGATATTTCAATTGTTTTGGGTTTGAGATGTTGAGCCAAAGCCAATTTTTATGTGCAGAATATTTTTGACATTAGATTTTGTGTTGAACTCTCCTTCCCTCATCTACTTATTCATAAGATATAAGCCTGGTAGGATCATTTTTTCTTTAAATTTTTGTATCAAACGTAAGGAGTATGCTGAGACTTGTACAGGTTTTTAACTTTCAGTAACATACACAGGAATTAGAAGGACCAATGATCATGGATCAAGGCACCGTAGGAACATGAGGTAGATAAGCACAGTCCTATTGCAGTGCCTGCAAAGCAGCACACCTTTTTGCTCACTTTCAGCAAAGTGTAGGTTCACTTCAATCAAATGTGTTTTCCCCTTAAATAGCACCAGCGGTCAAAGTGGATTAAAGAAATGTTCATGGTTTAAAAATCAGATGGCGTAGAGGTCACTGCTATAAATCTATACTATGTACCCAGCAATGTGCCAACAGTGTGACTTTTAGTAAACTCTGGCATACATGAAGCCCAAAGAGAAACAAAATACATTCTTTGACTGAGAATCAGCATTGACCCTTAGAAGGAAGATGTACAGTTGTGGCCAAAATTATTCAACCCCCAATGCTGTAAAGGGGTTTAGGGACTATAGTGTACATTTGGAATTGTATTCAGAATCAAATCCTACAAGGACGTTGTAACTACCCAAATGCAACTAAAATGACATCAATTGTTTATGTAATACAGTAGTAAATGGTTCTTATGTGGTTTCTTCATTGCCACAATTATTCAACCCCTTAAAGACTACCACTCTGAAGAACAGAGGTTCATACAGGTGCTTTCCATCAGGTATTGAAAACACCTGTGGATGTCACCGAGCAGCAATCAAGCATAATAAGCACCAATTAGGCAGCTTTAAAATGACTGTGATACTCAGCTCCTTCTAGACATTTACTGGTGTGGTTACAAACATGGTGAAGGCAAGAGAATGGTCCAGGAAGACAAGAGAAGAGGTGATTTCTCTTCACAGGAAGGGCAATGGCTATAAGAAGATTGCAAAGATGTTAAACATACCAAGAGACACCTTAGGAAGCATCATTCGCAAATTCAAGGCAAAGGGCACTGTTGAAACGCTACCTGGTCGTGGCAGAAAGAAGATGCTGACTTCGACTGCTGTGCGCTACCTGAAGCGTAGAGTGGAGAGAAGTCCCCGTGTGACTGCTGAGGAACTGAGAAAAGATTTGTCAGATGTGGGTACAGAAGTTTCAGCCCAGACAATAAGACGCACACTGCGTAATGAAGGCCTCCGTGCCAGAACTCCCAGGCGTACCCCCTTGCTGTCTCCAAAGAATAAGAAGAGTCGACTGCAGTATGCCAAAAGCCATGTGGACAAACCACAAAAGTTGTGGGATAGTGTTCTGTGGACTGATGAAACAAAATTAGAACTGTTTGGGCCCATGGATCAACGCTATGTTTGGAGGAGGAAGAACAAGGCCTATGATGAAAAGAACACCTTGCCTACTGTGAAGCATGGTGGAGGGTCAATCATGCTTTGGGGCTGTTTTGCTTCTGCAGGTACAGGGAAGCTTCAGCGTGTGCAAGGTACCATGAATTCTCTTCAGTACCAGGAGATATTGGATGGAAACGTGATGCAGTCCGTCACACACCTGAGGCTTGGGAGACGTTGGACCTTTCAACAGGACAATGATCCCAAGCATACCTCCAAGTCCACTAGAGCATGGTTGCAGAGGAAAGGCTGGAACATTTTGGAGTGGCCATCGCAGTCACCAGACTTAAATCCGATTGAGAACCTCTGGTGGGACTTAAAGAAAGCAGTTGCAGTGCGCAAGCCTAAGAATGTGACTGAACTGGAGGCCTTTGCCCATGAAGAATGGGCGAAGATACCCGTAGATCGCTGCAAGACACTTGTGTCAAGCTATGCTTCACGTTTAAAAGCTGTTATAACTGTAAAAGGATGCTGTACTAAGTACTAAGATTGAATGTCACTTGGGGGTTGAATAAAACTGATAATGCTGTGAGCACAGAAAAGACATTTGTGGTTATTTCATTATAACTGTTATGTTATATTTGTCTGACCTACAAGTGCCTCTTTAATGTAAATGTAAGCAAGATGACTGAATGATCAAAAGCAATGTCAAACTGGCCAAAACACTCAATTTCAGTGGGGGTTGAATAATTTTGGCCACAACTGTATATCAATACAGCAGCTGCATTTTTGGTGGCCAAGATTTCCTATATATCTCTTTACTCTCTATGTCTTCCCTCTTCTCTGAGAGCTCTCAGTTCAATCAATAGTACATCTATAGAACACAATCATTAATGAAATATATTATATATACATGACATTTGATTCAGTAGAGCCATGGTCACTATCTCTGACCCATAACATTCTTTTAATATTGAGTTTATGTAACTGTGTTTGTGTGTTATTTTATTCAATAAAAGTTCATTATTGCAGTCAATATTCAAATCACATTAAGATTTTTATTTGATATTTCAGTTGTTTTGGATTTGAGATGTTGAGCCAAAGCCATTTTTTTATGTGTGGAATATTTTTGACATACTCCTCACAACCCTATGTGACAGTGGTCAGGTCTGACAATTGACCACTGAGGGGCCTAGCATTGTATTCAGGCCTGACAATTGGCCACTGAGGTGTCAAGCATTCCATTACAAGCTGGGCAACTGGCTACTGAGGTACCAAGCATTGCAGTATGGGCCTGACAACTGGCCACTGAGGTGCCAAGCATTGCATTACAGGCCTGACAACTGGCCTCTAAGGTGCCTAGCATTGCAATATGGGCCTGACAACTGACCATTAAGTTGCTAAGCATTGCATTATGGGCCTGACAACTGGGGTGTCAAGCATTGCATTATGGGCCTGACAACTGGGGTGTCAAGCATTGCATTATGGGCCTGACAACTGGCCACTGAGGTGCCAAACATTGCATTATGGGCCTAACAACTGACTACTGAGGTGGCAAACATTGCATTATGCAGGGGAAGTGCCACTTGTTCAGTGAGATTACATGATATTTCTCTGGGTTATAGCTGAGGATGACATAGGAGAACAGGGAGCACAATTCTATTTCCATACCTATGTAGCGCTACCCCCGAAGGAGCCACTGTAATTTAACTGGTTCTTTCCCAAGATTAGTGTAGAGGTAGCCAGACACTCAGCAACAGTTCATTCACTCCAGCTCATTAATCAGTCTAGAGGAATTTTTCTATAATCTTTTTGCTAAAGACCTTGGAGAGGGTGTAGTAGGATAAAATGGGATACTCCAGAAATACTGAATAATAGCAGGACACTTCAATTTTGCTAAGCCTACTTGAACAGTCTTTATGCATAAATAAATAAAGATGACCAGAACTGAGTCCTTGTAAAAGCTATCTCAGTGACAGCTACCACTGGCGCCTCCACCCAAAAGAAAACAGCACATTCACTATGACCCTGATCTCCGATCAGTACTCACAATGTGACATGATCACCGGATTCCTCCTTCCAGTATCCACTGGACACTCTTCAGTGTGGGAGAGGTCAATGCCTACAATGCCACAGGGCAGCCAGACCCTTTGCAACTTCCACTGGGCACTCTTCAGTGAGCTCTCTAGACAAGGCTCTTTTGTGAAATCCATGATTAGCTCTAGAAGAGGATTTTAGAAAATAAGCCCCCCAGCTATGTTCTCGATGAACATGCAGCAAACATCAGCAATCTGCCCAAAGTGGCAGAGCCCCTCAGACTGGGGACTTCTCCTGCAGGACTAGACCCAGGGGTTACCACCCCGGTTGCTCCAGGCTTCAGGCTATTTATGTGCTGTTAAGCTACGCACTGGGCACACCTCCGCAGGGAGTGGCTGAAGTCTCAAGAATTCAGACTGCTTGTTTGACCTACCAGCCCACTATGATTCTAGAACCCTCTAGAACAGGGGTCCTCAAACTTTTTAAACAGGGGGCCAGTTCACTGTCCCTCAGACCGTTGGAGGGCTGGACTATAGTTTAAAAAAAAAAAACTATGAACAAATGCGGACACAGTACAGGAGATGACCAGAGACTGCGAACACAGTACAGGAGATGACCAGAGACTGCGAACACAGTACAGGAGATGACCAGAGACTGCGAACACAGTACAGGAGATGACCAGAGACTGCGAACACAGTACAGGAGATGACCAGAGACTGCGGACACAGTACAGGAGATGACCAGAGACTGCGGACACAGTACAGGGGATGACCAGAGACTGCGGACACAGTATAGGAGATGACCAGAGACTGCGGACACAGTACAGGAGATGACCAGAGACTGTGGACATAGTACAGGAGATGACCAGAGACTGCGGACACAGTACAGGGGATGACCAGAGACTGCGGACACAGTACAGGAGATGACCAGAGACTGCGGACACAGTACAGGAGATGACCAGAGGCTGCGGACATAGTACAGGAGATGACCAGAGACTGCGCACACAGTACAGGAGATTACCAGAGACTGCAGACACAGTACAGGGGATGACCAGAGGCTGCGGACACAGTACAGGAGATGACCAGAGACTGCGGACACAGTACAGGGGATGACCAGAGACTGCGGACACAGTACAGGAGATGACCAGAGACTGCGGACATACAACAGTGGCGGGAATACTGGGCAGGCCGCTCCATAAGACACACAGACATTTCCCCCCAAGTGTGTCTTATGGAGCGAAATAGTGCCCCATCATTGGTGTCAGTGGGAGGAATAGTGCCCCATCATTGGTGTCAGTGGGAAGAAATGTGCCCCATCATTGGTGTCAGTGGGAAGAAACATGCCCCATCACTGGTGTCAGTGGGAGGAATAGTGCCCCATCATTGGTGTCAGTGGGAGGAATAGTGCCCCATCATTAGTGTCAGTGGGGGGAGGAATAGTGCCCCATTGTTGGTGTCAGTGGGGGGAGGAATAGTGCCCCATCGTTGGTGTCAGTGTGGGGGGGGGGGATAGTGTCCAGTCATTGGTGTCAGTGGGGGAAGGGGATAGTGTCCCAACATTGGTGTCAGTGGGAGGGCTAGTGATCCATCATTGGTGTCAGTGGGAGGAATAGTGCCCCATCTTTGGTGTCAGTGGGAGGAATAGTACGTCATTGGTGTCAGTGGGGGGGAATAGTGCCC
Source organism: Staurois parvus (assembly GCF_062004578.1). Lineage (NCBI taxonomy): Eukaryota > Metazoa > Chordata > Amphibia > Anura > Ranidae > Staurois > Staurois parvus. The sequence continues at coordinate 10,381,350 of NW_028317914.1, read as the reverse complement.
CGTCATTGGTGTCAGTGAGGGGGGATAGTGTCCCAACAGTGGTGTCAGTGGGAGGAATAGTACCCCATCATTGGTGTCAGTGGGGGAAGGAATAGTGTTCCATCGTTGGTGTCAGTGGGGGTTGGAATAGTGCCTCATCATTGGTGTCAGTAGGGGGGAGGAATAGTGCCCCATCGTTGGTGTCAGTGGGGGGGAGGAATAGTGCCCCATCGTTGGTGTCAGTGGGGGGAGGAATAGTGCCCCATCATTGGTGTCAGTGGGAGGAATAATGCCCCATCATTAGTATCAGTGACACCAATGATTGGTCACTATTCCTCCCACTGACAGCAATGACACTTAACTTGCTGACCCCTGTTCCAGCATGGTGCTGCTGCAGCCAGCATACCTGGCTGCAGCAGCACCATCTGCACGGCACTCTTACTTGTCAGCTGTCCTTCTTCACTCCAGCCTCTCCCTCACTCGAAGTTCGCGGGGCCGCTCAGCTCCGCCTCCTCGCAGGTGATCGGCCGCCTATGTGCCTTTCCTGAGCTACAATTCTGGCGCCCAATCATTGGTGAGGAGGCGGAGACGAGCGGCAGTGCAAACATCGAGTGAGGGAGTGGCCGGAGTGAATGAAGGAGCAGCAGTTCCTGGACTGGATCGTCGTGAGACTGGGATATGGAGCCAGGTAAGATACAGCAGCCCCCTGCCCGCCCCTGTACTTAGTGTCCCTTCCTCGTGGCAAATACACCCCTGCCGGCGGGCCGGATAAATGTCCTCGGCGGGTTGCATGTGGCCCGCGGGCCGTAGTTTGAGGACCCCTGCTCTAGAATATGGGGGAAAACAAACTTGCATCCCAAAGCAATCAACAACTGCTCTATTGATTACAGAGAAGCCAAAAAGAACTAAATTAGCCTAACATCCTAGTAGCCTAACTAGGAGGGAGCTACATTGATACACAGCATACAAAAATGTGACATTTGTTATGGGCTACCTTAGCTCACTCCCAGACAACATCCAGGAAACCCTTTACATGCTAAAGAAACATACCAAATACGAAATTATACATTTAAATATACCTTCATGAATGTCACACAGGCACAGGAGGACTATTTACACCACAACACTGAGCTGCAACGCATGTGTGTTGATGCACATTGCATTATATAGTCAGTTCAAAATGAGGTGTCCGTTTATGAAAGAGAAAAGCTGAGATCCTGGTGATCACAGCTAACCTCTCAGGTGTGCCAGTTCATGAAGCTGAGGTGAGGAGCGGAGAACATTTTCTTCACTACTCATCACAGTACACACCCTGCTGCCATTTACTTTTACAAAGATTGCCAGTTTATGAAGATGAGATCTGAAGATCTGAAGTTCTCACTGGCCATCTCTTTAAAACATTTCCATCCCAGATTCTAAAGCCCAGAGCTGGAGAATCTTGGTGAGAAGCTTCTGTGTTCATGTAGCCAGCATAATTTTATATAAAACAATATATAATAATATAATATATATTCCATTATCAGTTGTATTCATCAGTAGAATAATAATTGTTATTTTATATTAATCAGTATTCTGTCCAGACTTTATTGTCCCTGTGCACAATCAAGGCCACATATCAAACCCATGTACACTGCATTCCAGTGGGTCAACCATTTCTCACACTTTCCTACAGAAATATATTTTTGGTCAGACTGACCCAAACAGTCCTATGACATTTCACACATTTAACAAGTGATTGTCAAGTTTACCTGTGTCCTGCATCTAGACAACTCTTCTGTGTACTTCGTTCTTTGATCCTTAGGTTTCATCATCCTTCTGATTGGAACTGTATCCATTCCTCCAACTTCCCAAGATAGAAAAGAGGGGCACCATACCACACACAGTACTGTATGTGCTCAAGGGTCACACACCTACCAAGATCCCAGCTACAGACCATGAAGAAATAATACGCAAAAACAAATTGGTTGTCATCAAAATAAAAAATGCAATAATTTATATAAAAGATTAAAGGTTTAGTGTAGTATAACACTTTGTTATCTAAATAATACTTATAATACTTTTATTCTACCTGTATAAAGAGCAGGAACAGAAGGATGTGGTCCTAAAATGAGGGACAGTTTGGCATTATGCTGCATCTGATCTCCTGAAATATATGCCTCCATTTGAATACTAGTTAGTCATTTAACAGTAGGCATATTGTTTTCAATTCTTTGGGAGATTTCTTGGTACAGGACACATGACAAAATCTAAACATCTAAACAGCCCATTTCTGAGAACAAAATCTAAACCAAGTGTGAAATTGCAATGTATAACATATAATTTGTTCCCCTGGTGTATTCAGCTCTTTAACTTTTTACTTGTCGCTGTTTTATTATAGCTAAGACAAACAAATTTGTTTCAAATCATTTAAGTGCTATTTCCAGCCCTGCAAAACTCTCCAGAGACCGGCACTGTATTTGGCAGCCTCCATTGACTGCAATATCCTGCAGAGAGGTAATATCCCTCTGTGCTCATACAGCTGAAAGGAAAGTTACAAGCTGGAAATACTGTATGCTAGAACATGTAGACTGATCATGTACCAACCTCTCTGCACTATTTGCTGATATGGAACCCAAAATCTAAGGTAGAAGATCTGCTGATCGCTGGTGCAATGCTTTAGAGGCTCCAGAAACAAATAATAATAAATGCATATTTTTTTTTACTTTAAAAAAACTGTACATTTATTATTTTTTGTTAAAAGGTGACCTTATCTTCTAAGTTGCAGGTTTACTACTGCTTTAAGGCCTCATTCACATCATATGTGCAGAAAAACTGAAGCGTAGATTTAACTTGCAGAAACATCAGTTTACATCAGTTTTCATGTATGCTTAGATGAGTTTTATACACATTGCAGATTCTTGTGCAGAAAAACTCTGCACACGATGCCAGTGTTGTGTTGTGAACAGGGCACATAGAGAACAATGGATTTAGTTGTGCCCTTGCAGAACGCATGCAGAAAAACTGACATCTCTGCACCATGGTGTGAATGAGCCCTAACACTCCCCCTTCAGGCTAGGTTCACATCTGTGCGGGTGGTGCAGCTGCGGATCCACACAAAAATACATGCAGCCGAACCACCCTCACAGAGGACTGCGGACCTGCGGACGGGTGCCATTAATTCTAATGGCACGCCGCCCGCATTGGAAATCGTCATCGTACTGGGAACCTCGGTTCCCATGCGGGCTGCTTTTCTGAAGAAGTGCAGGGACTTCTTCCCTGAGTGTCCCGGGGCACGGGAGTCCATTCAAATGAATGGACTCTCGTGCCCGTGCAAAACGCGGCCCGCACGGAGGCAGATATGTGAACCAGGGGTTAATGCTAAACAGCATGGATGGATGAATCTGCAATGCTGGCTATTGTATTCTGGCATCCAATGCCCAGGGCTGTCAGTACAGTGCTTGCATCCAATTGGATGCAGGTGCTGTTTGGACAAAAATGTTTCTTCTAGCCCCTTCAACAAAAGTCAAATGAAGTAGAATTTATATAGGATTTTTGGGACTATCACCATCTTAACTAAGTTTACACGCCCGACCCAAGAGACCCTTCCCCTTGAGAGTCTACTCAACTCATCCTATATTTCATTTATTACTGGAATATAGTTCCTGCAGTATTATTATTTATTATTAGTGTTTATTATTTTATGTAGAGTTACTGAAAGGTCCACTGAGAGGCTGAACCAGGTGTCGGTCCAGGTTTCTGGGTGGATCCTGACCATATGGTTGGGATCTTTTCAGAGCCTGTACTGGGTCTGTGACATCAGCTGACAGCAGCCTTCAGCAGGTAACAGGAGTGCAGAACTAACTGCACTCCTGTGATCCATAGAAGAAGTGTAGCCAAAAAAGCTTTGGCTATACTTCTCCTTTAGGTTTTTTCACCTGTTAATACTGCCAGTAACACACTTCCTGTCCTAAAGTTAAAAGGTTCACTTAAGCCTCATTTTCACTTGTGTCAGGGGAGGTAGGTGGGTTAAAAATATTCAGTTAAGCTGTGTTTTTACTGACCCCCCACCACTCCTTTGTGAAGTAGAATGGGGGGAGTACATATGCAAAAAATTATCCCAGCTGTCATATTCAACAAACAGTGCAGCCTGCTGAACACAACCCATTCAGCTGGATTTCGGGGTAAATATAATATGAAAAAATGATCAAATAAGTGAGCGCTATAACATTCATGAGCAGCCAATGCACCAAAGGTAAAAAACCTGCACAATGGGCTTCCTTCTTTTTGGCTCCCTGTGAGCGGATACTTGCACAAAGCCCATCCCGGAGAGAGGCCTTAGGTGCTGCTAGCTGCCCAGGGGAAGGGGATCCACAGCGGTTTATGACCAGACCTGGCTGACCCGGTTTTGAAGGATGTTTCCAGCAGACATCCTTGGAGCTTAATATACACATATGCGCATAAAGGTTGCGCATCTGGTGAGTGCGCATTCTTAACAATTTCATGGCACGTCACCAGAATGTTGTAAGGTGCACAGACCTGGGACTCCCCCATATGGATTTTCACCTCCATAAGCACTTTATGAACTATTTATAGAACTGTGTTTGATCATGAACACCTATCACATTGACAGTGCTCACCAATATTACTTGTATTTTGCATTGTGCATGTTTGTCACTTTATATCCACCATTTGGGTATATATGCTATTATATTGTATTCATATTGGATTTTAGCCATCTTTAGCATCGCACCTTTTACTTTTTCTTTGGATTTAAAGGGTCACCGCCTGTTAAATGTCCTCTGAAGAGTGATCCACTGTTAATTGCTCTTCAGGGTGCAAAGCATGTGAAACAAGCCCTTACAGTACTCTATCTATGGAGGAGCAGGATGGAGGACTACAGAATATCACCCCCTCTCTTCATCTTCATAACATCTGTAGTGGATAGAACTACAGGACAGAGTAGGTAAGAGAATTCACAGGACGGTACTGGATTTCTGGCAGGTTTAATTGGTATTGTTTTGCATAGGCATAAAAAACCCTACAATCAAAATGGCAAATTTATCTTTATAAAATCCCAGAGTTCTTTCACACTATTGATTTAATTTAAATCATCAAGCAGCATTAGCTGTCCCCTGTACCCTTAAGCCTAGTGCACATGATAAGAAAATCGTATGAAAAACCCCGCTTTCGAAGCGATCCTATGATAATCTGATCGTTAGTACACAGCTTTCGTTTGTCAAGGGACAAACGCAAACATTTTTCTCCTACGATACCAGATCACATGATTTTTGTGTAACCAGTACAGTTTTCATCCGAAAATACAATACATTACATCACTTTTGAATTTTTATTCTGTCGTACAAGATATTTCCTAACTTTAGTAACCTCTTCACTTTTGATATGAGACTAGCATGCAAAAAAAAAAAAGTAAGATCATTGGTCCGATATTCTCATTGTGTGTACAGTGCTTATTTCAGAACATATTAAACTGAGATAGCATCACGTAGATAACATCTCATTCTAATCATGTCACACCCCCATAGACAGTCCATGATTCTGTCATTGTCCACGAGATCTATGTCATCAGCCCCCTGTGACAGCGTTCGGCATGTAGGGGAGACCTGCCAGCACTTGTATTTGTCTAACAGGACAAAAGACATGGCAAATTGAAAAAGAAACTCACTAAAATGAGACTGACATGGTGTATCAATGACAAAGAAATGTTTCGTAATGGTTTTGAAAGATTAATTCAAAAGCCTAGTTCACTTACTGTATTTCATGGCATCCACTGCCACCCATTAAGTCCTTTAACTTAACTTTTCAGATGACTGCTAATGGCCTTCAACAATATGATCTTTGACAGAACACAATCACACAAATTACTATCACTTGTACAAAATTCAAATAAGAGCTCAATGCAGCAATAGCATATAAGCAATCCTACCTGTAACAATAAATATACAGATTGTTCACATACTGCTCATCGTAAAGCTGAAACATTCGGCTGGTAAATGCTTCATATGATTCGATTTTGGACTCCAGCTGAGCTCTTAAAAAAGCAATTTTAAGAGTAACTCCACTTTTGCTGAGAAAAAAACATTTCCCTTTGGGTGATCAATGTCCATTGCAAGGATTTTAGCAAACTTTGTAGCAGATTTCTATGAAGAGTGTACAAGTCAAACCGGGACTTTTGAGTTTATATAATAAAAGAACAAATTTCAAGGAGTGGAAACTTCATTTATTTTTTGACATACTCCCCTGCTATATTTATACACTTATGCCAGCATTTTACTAATGCCTGGAAAGCTTTGGTGTGGAAAGATTTGTCAGTCTGCCTCGCCTGGACCATCCGAGGACAGCCTGCTTCACTTCGTCATCATTGTGTTCACTGTTTCCACAGAAAGATTCATCTTTTGTGCAATTTCACGACAGTTTATGCATCGATTATCCAGGATCAGGCATTCAATGCACTGAATGTTCACAGGAATGGCTGCTGTTGGCCGGGAACCATCACGGCTGGGATCGTCACTGATGGAGTGTCTCATCACTGTACTGTGCTTGAAGTCTTCTGTAGATATCCGTGGGTTTTACACCTTTGTTCACAAGAAAGCTTCATCGCCACACGCTGTTCCATGCACGCACTAACACTGTTGTCTACCATCCAGGGGCGGACTGACAACTCATGGGGCCCCTGGGCAATAGGGGATCATGGGGCCCCTGTGTCCTTGCCCAAACTCAAAAAAGCCTATGAAAAAGGTACCAGGGGCATCTCATAGGGCCCTCTACTTACCCCGGCCCTCTGGCAGTGCCCGAGTTTCCAAACGGTCATTCTGCCCCTGCTACCATCTAGAATAACGGTCTCTGGACTGGCCCGTGACATGTGTGCCGCCTATCAGTAATAGGACACACTTGCCACTTACTACTACATGTAGTACTGCCACGCTTTTTATAACTGTAAAATGAAAAGTCCCAATTTGACTTGAACACCCCTCATACCTTTTGTTGCTCTGAGGAAATAGCCATTTGTTTCACCAATCTGCTTGCAGATTGATTCTGATTGGGGGTACTTGCTTCATTATAATAAGCTGGTGCATGCTCAGTGTTCTAATGAGATTATCAACACCCTTTTAGAAGTGTCTATCCATTGCGGAATATCTTACTAAAACTATTATAAAGGGTGCCTAATATTTGACTTGTATCTTAGTGCAGACTCTTGGGAAAATCAGTGAGCCAATCACACAAGAAGATTGCTGTGTGGCTTTGAATTTTTCAGAACATTACATCAGCTTCAGCTTGGAAACAAAAAGGTAATTTGTAATCACTTCCTGCCCGGTTTATATATCAGCCGATGTCCTCCCAGGATGGGGCCGCGCTGCAGCGTGATCAGTCACCTGCTGTGTCCACTGGATTTTCTGTCCTGTTGACTAACATACCCCTCTCTCTTGTTTATGGGTGTCACAGGGACAGGACGTGAAGGGAAATCTTCCTGAGAAGCCTGAATTGTGAGTCCTCCCCATTCAATCCAAAATTTTAGAAAAATGGTTCTTTAATGGCTGTTAAGCTTTAAAAGATAACATTTCCACATTCCAGATATACTATAACATTTGCTATTAGGCCTCATTCACACTGTCACAGGATCAGTGCCAAATTACCAAATGAGCAGAGTAGGCACTGGCCTATGGGCCCCACACTGTTAAAGGGTCCCGCAACAACTGATCTAAATTATATTGATTTGATCTTGAAAGAAAGCTACAATGAATCTTTATTAAATTGTTTAAAAAAATGAATCAACTCAAAGAAACAATTGAAAGGAAAACTTTACATTTAAGACTCTATAGAGAAAATACTGTAATAATGTAACATACCCAATACCAACTTAACCAATTCCCACCTGGCCTATTGTAAAATAGGGTGGTACCTTTATTGTTCTGGGTGGATGTCATACAACATCCTCCTGGAATGCATCTCGCGTCACGCTCTTTCACCAGCTGTGTCCGGATGACTTCTCACTGTACCAGACTGCTGCCAGTACTATGTGATCACTGGGACCAATCACAGCAGATATATTTAAACAATGAATGGCTTCCTTTCATGCCATTAATTGTGTACAATTGTGTTGCTAGCTGTGATTGGTCACAGCGATCACATGGTACAGACAGAGCCAATCACAGCTACTCACAACAATACACACTGAAAGAATCAATTTAATCCAGTAAAAATGGTTGCTTATACCTGTGAAATTCACTGGTATAAGAAATCATAATTTGTTAACAAAAAAAATCCTGACGCTTACTATGGTAACATTATATTGCTGTGGTCACATTGTGTTAAAAAAAAATAATAAAAAAAAAAATTAAAAAAATTTAATAAAACAAAAAAATTTGAAAAAAAATTAATACGTTTTTTTCCTTTTTTTTCTACATACTGTCAATGGTCAGCATCCCTGATAACTGCCTCACCAGTTATATGATGATGCTGAACATGGTAACAGTATGTTAAAAAAAATGTGATTTTGTTTTTAAATTTCTTTATTTTCCAAATAATTATGACAAAAAAAATTACAACTTCAAAAAACTTGCCATGCCTCTTACTAAATACCTTGGACTGTCTGCTTTCCAAAAAGGGGACATTTGGGGGGTATTTGTACTGCCCTGACATTTTTGGGCCTCAAGAAATGAGATAGGCCGTCAGTACATCATTACTGATTGATTTTCAGATATATACCATAGTCTCTGGACTCTATAATTTTCCTACAGACTTAATAATATACTTATTTTGACCTACATTTATGAAGAAAGGTTATTTATTTATAACAGAAACAAAGAAAAATGCATTTTCTTTCATGATTAAATACCAACCAAAGAAATCTCTATTTGTCATTCAAAGTGCTATAACACTAAAAGCTGAAATTTGGCCTGGGCAGGAAGGGGGTAAAAATGCTCGGTATTGGAGTGGCTAATATCGTCTTGCTCACCTATAAGGCTCTTCATGGCTTGGCACCCCATTATCTCTCTGAACTTTTATCAACTTACTCCCCCCTCGTAACCTCGGCTCCTCCAATTCTGGTCTGCTGTGTGTCCCCCCTACTCAACTACACTGCTGCTTTGCTCCAAAACTCTGGAATACACTTCCAAAGAACGTCAGAGTCATCGTCTCTCAAATCATCCTAATCAAATCTAAAAACATTTTTCTTTAGACAAGCTTTCATGTAATTGTGCCCTTTTTCCTTTTTTGTAATACTCTTTGAGAAGCTATCTTTAAGTCTGGGCCCACACTAGTCCGCATGCCTGTGTGAATTACATGCAATGACTGTGCAGTGCGATTTGAGCCGTACGTTTGTATGGCTCAAATCACATTGCATTCACACCAAAAAGTTGCAGGAGCCTTTTTTTTTATCCACACCTGTATCGCTTTGCATGGGTGTTCTCACCCATGCCGTGGGATTTATGGCAATCACATAGCGTTTTGCGATCTGTTTTGGGGTGTCATTAATTTATCAGTGACACCTGCACCAGATCGCATGAACACCATGCGACTGCAATGCGGTGTGGGAAACGCACAGGAATCGCAGCGTTTCCCAAACAACATTAGTGCGAGCCCGGGCTAAAGACGCTATATAAAATAAAGTTTATTATTATTATTATTGTATTACCTAGATTTCACTTTACTCACATCAGAACATAACATGTCTGCAACAATAGGAAACAAATTATTACAATTTTTACATTTTGAGCTTTGGTGCTGGCCTGGGCATTGGTAAATGTTTTTCGCTGTAGTTCTTGAGTTCAACAGTACTTCATTTTAGCCCTCATGCACACTGGACGTTTTGATAACGCTGGTAACGATAGCTGTGTAAAGTCACGTTAAAAGCGTGAGTTCTGCAGCTTTTTTAGTGTTGTTTGACCAAAAAAAAAAAATTGGGGGGGGTCAAAAAAAGACCAAAAATGCCGGTTTGCAATGTTTTACCGTGATTTACCGCGTTTTTTCAGCATTAGAGAATTTTTACAATTTTAAAAAACTCCTCTAGAAACCCACTAGTTCTGGGGTTTTTTCCAGCTAGAAAACGTTGATTCCAGTCTATGTGTGCATGGACACATAGGATAACATGCTGAGGGGTTTACTAGCTGTAGAAAAAAACATCAAAAAAGATCAAAAGCCAAAAACAGCAGCTGTAAAAATGTCCACTGTGCATGAGGGCTAATAGTGTCAGCTATTCCAGCTTAAGCTGGCCATACATGGGTCAAATTCCAAAAGAATTTTCTTTTGAAAATCTTTTCTAAGAATTTTCGTTCAAATTTCGCACCATTTAGTGGGCCACATCAACGGCCGATTTTTAAGCGACCATTGAATTTGAGTCATCAGGCATGTTGGAGATTTTTTTAAAAATTAACGGAAAATTAACTAATTTCTAATCAATGATGGGAGAATCGCGCAAGAAATGTAATTGATAAAGAAATGAGCATGAGCTGTGACCTGGAAAGAAAAGAAAGTTCTTGGCCACAAAAGTTCTTTTCTGTAACAATATGAGGTGAAATTAAAGGCTTGGTTGGTCAAATTTCAAAATCAATGGTGGCGTCATCGGATTACAAAATGGCAAAAATTTCCAATTTTCTGAAGAAAATTTGTTCAGAATTTGATCCTTGTATGGCCTGCATTAAGGTGGGAATGCACAATTAGAAAATCGTCCGATCGGTCATCCGACGACCGAGAGGCGTTCGCTCGTTTGTCGAAATTGTGGCCCATATTAACCAATCAAAAAAAATTGTTCGCTGGGCAATACGTAGTGTTGACGTCTTCCGTACAAGTGGAAGTGATGCAGTGTGCATGTGACCTTGTAGCCACACCCTTCCGGCCAGAACGAGCGATAGACACAACAATTACCAGCAATGAGTATAATATCGTTTATTACATAATCTATATACATAATAGTGATACATAAAATATAATCTGCAGAATTCTGGTTTCATTATCTCATTAGGCCAATCTACTTTTAACATTTGGATTTTTCGTTCGTGTTTACAAAGATTCCTTGGACATAAACATCCGGGTCATCTTCTGTTTCCGCTCATGCGTGATAGCACTTGATAGATTTTTTCGTACGACCGTCATACCACCACATAGAAAATCGGTCGTTCGTATGCGAAATTACAAAATTTTTCACTGTTGTTCAACCGGATTTTCTCGTTCACAATATCATTATCGGTTAAAACATCCTGCTCATCAACGAAGAGAAAATCGTTCGATCAGTGGTTCTGCTAAATTTTTCGGGCATTTTTATTATCGTGTGTACGGGGTATTGGTAACCATTGTCCTTCCCTTTAATGACCCCATAAAATACGTCCTATATTGTTATGGGAAGGATGTGAAAAATCCAACTGCTAATGTCCACTGTGACAGGTGTATGCAATTTATGAAGCAATGAGAGACTGATCTTAACCCTGCGTCTGCTTACACAGCTAATCTAACAGTATTTTTATTATGTAAGGCTGACATTGTGTGCAGTCCTGTCATATGTTCTCCTCCAGCCAGCCAATCAGCAGCTGCCTGTACTCTACTTTGGAATTCATTGCAACAAGCCAAAGCTTCATGGGAAATGTTTAGGAAACCCCATGCAAAAACAAAATGTACTACACTGATGTTCTTCACTACTTTCTTTATTGTGCTTCATCATGGCTTTACATAAATGTTAATATACTCAAGGAAGTAGCAAAAAAGTGCCTTTACATCACTTAACATAAGTTAACTTTTTTTTTCTTTCGTTGAGCCTGAGAACTGGGCTTCTCTCCTAAATAACCCCTTAATACCACCTACTGGCAGCCCTTTAAGTGAACTTTAATGCTAACTACTGTGAGAGCCAATCACAGCAGTCACATGATTGGAAGCCTGTTCTGCTGGCTCCTGATCTGAAGCCTTGAACAAGAGCTGTCAGCGACAGCTCGATGAGTGTGCTTACCATGGACACATATGTGTGGTGCAGAGCTGGATTTCTCATTAGACACTGTTGGCATGTGCCTACAGATGCCCTTCCTAGAGGGGTGCATGCCCATCCATCCTTCCCTGGTCATGTACCAGCATCCATGTGGCCACAATCTTCCTGATGTAGAGGAGGACCTCCCTCTGCACACACTTGAAGTAGTTGGCGGACGGGCAGGTGGTCTCCTCAGCTTTCAGCGTGGACCAGAGGACTCAGTCAGTGAGGAGGTTCTGGTCCAGGTGAGCCCTCCAGTTGTTGTCCACCTCACAGCACAGCAGCTCCATGTTGGTGTGATCCCCTCAGAGGAGCCCGCCATGTCCCCAGACTGGTAGGAGGAGAGGAGGATGTTCTGAGTGGAGATGAAAGAAGAATGAGAGAGAAAAATGAGCTGGGCCTGGGAGAAGCTTAAACCGAGCCCTCCCTCTACTCCATCCCCGAGCACAGCCAGACCGGGAGAGGAGAGACAGACACTGAATACAGGGAGACTGGAACAGGACTGGGGGAAAATGTGAGGGGACAGTGGGGCGAGGAATAATATGAGGGGACATTTAGGAGGGGGACAATATGGGGAACACAGTGTGGGGGGGCAATTAGAAGGGGACACAATGTGAGGGGACACCAAGGTGACACAATGTGAGGGGACACAGGTGGCACAATGTGAGGAAACAGTATGGGGGAACACAATGTGGGGGGGCATTTAGGAGGGGGACAATGTGAGGGGACAATATTAAGGGACAAAATGTGAAGGGACATTTGGTGGGACAATATGAGGGGACATAATGTAGGGGAGAACACAATGTGGGGGGGCACAATGTGAGGGGACAATATGGGGGGACACAATGTGAAGGGAACACAGTGTGAGGGGAATACAGTGTGAGGGGAAACCAAACACCTCACCAGTCTGATCCCAGCCTGGTCCTTGGAGAACTTCAGGCAGTGTGTGGGGGATGTGATCGGAGCACTGCCACTGTCCCGGAGGGAATATTGAGCGGTATGCGGCATGGATCCAGTACTGGAGGGAGTACAGAGAGGAACCTGATCCCTGGGGTGTAGAGCTGCGAGCCCTGGACACCCCCAACACCAAGGGAAGTCCCCATTACAGACCCGCACTGCTGAACTCTCTGTATATTTGATATGAAGGATGATGTGCCTAGTCTGTGTATAGAGACAAGGAGCCAGGACAGCCTGAATCTGATCTCTGGAGTAGGAGACCTCTCTCTCTCCTCTCTTTGGCCAATTCCTGCTGAACCAGCTGAATTTTGATATGTGTATACCCAGGTTTAGACTACAGGAAGATATACAGTGGTGTGAAAAAGTATTTGCCCCTTCATGATTTTTTTTTGCATATTTGTCTCACTTAAATGAATATTTTTTTGAAAGCTGGGTTAAATTCCACTTGCCACACCCAGACCTGATTACTGCCAGACCTGTTGAATCAAGAAATCACTTAAATAGAAGCTGTCTAACAAAGTGAAGCAGGCTAAAAGATCTAAAAAAAGCAACACATTGCACTGTGATCTAAAGAAATTCAAAAACAGATAAACTAAGCCATTTCTAAGGCTTTGGGACAAGGACATAAAAGAACCCAGAACAACAGCTAAAGAACTGCAGGCCTCACTTGCCTCAGTTAAGGTCAGTTTTCATAATTCAACAATAAGAAAGAGACTGGGCAAAAATGGCCTCCGTGGGAGAGTTCCAAGGCCAAACCCACTTCTGACCAAAAAGAACACAAAGGCTTGTCTTACATTTTCCCAAAAAAATCTTGATTATCCCCAAGACTTTTGGGCAAATTGTCTGTGGACTGATGAGACAAAAGTTGATCTTTTTGGAAGGTGTACATCCCGTTACATCTGGAGTAAAATGAACACAGTATTTCATAAAAAGAACATTATACTAACAGTCAAACATGGTGGTGGTAGTGTGATGGTCTAGGGCTGCTTTGCAGCTTCAGGACCTGGACAACTTGCCATAATTGATGGAACCATGAATTCTGCACTCTACCAGAAAATCCTGAAAGAGAATGTCCGGTCATCAGTTTGTAACCTCAAGCTCAATCACACTTTTGTTATGTAACAGGGCAATGATCCGAAACACACTAGCAAGTCCACCTATGAATGGCTCAAAAAAAAGAAAATTAAAGTCTTGGAGTGGCCTAGTCAAAGTCCGGAGTTAAATCAAACTGAGATGCTGTGGCATGACCTTAAACAGGCCATTCATGCTTGAAAACCCTCCAATGTAGTTGAACTAAGACAATGCTACAAAGAAGAGTTGGCCAGAATTCCTCCACAGCGATGTGAAAGACTCATTGCCAGTTATCGCAAATGCTTAATTGCAGTTGTTGTCAGCAAGGATAGCACACCAGTTATTAGGTGTAGGGGGCAATTACTTTTTCACATAGAGCGAGGAAGGTTTGGACAGCTTTTTTCCCTTAATAATCATTTAATAAATTAATAATCATCATTTAAAAACTGCATTTTGTATTTACTCGGATTATCTTTGTGTAATATTAAAATATGTTTGATGATCAGAATCATTTAAGTGTGAAAAATATGCAAAAAAATTTAAAATTGAGAAGGGGGTAAGGTATCCAAAATATTTCAGGGGCCAAACAATTCCCTTTCATCAAGGCCACAACAAGACATATCAAGAGTCATGGTGAATATGGAAAACAGGATTCAAGGACATGATCCTAAAAATAAAACATTAAAACAGAGTGTTTTTGTACAGGCATTTAGGAGTGGTTAGCATTTTTTTCTGCCAGAAAACTGCTCTCAAAAATCAGAAGGGATTTTTTTTTCTGTCTCTAAATTCTGAGCTTAAAATATGCCTCTAAACGTCCTAATGTGCATAGACACATAGGACAACATTAAGCTGCTTCTACAGGCAAAACACAAAACTCCTGCAGAAATTTTCAAATGACAGTCATCAAATATACAAAATATTTTCATAGGGATGTTCATATGAATATTCTTGTTCCAAAATCTATTTGTGTATGGCCAGCATTAGTGATGTGCATGACAAACCAAGAAATGTCAAAACTAACTAGAAGGTAAGTGAGTAGAGATGGGTGGGTGGCTGCCAATATGTGAAAACTGACGTGAAGTGCTGAAAATAGGACACAATGGAACATAAAACTACCAAATGAGTGAAAAAAACAATGTAATTAAATGAATAATTATAATAAAAAAATATATATTATACCTAATAAGAATAAAGCACAATAAAACAATATTAAAAAATTACAAATCAAAATCAACATACAAATTGAGTAGAAAACAATAAAAAGAAAGTACTAACGAAGATATAAAAGTGACCAGTGAAAACAGCAGTCTACAACTGGATTTTCAGAGCTGTGAATATTTCTGTTATTTTGCTGACATATACCATAGAGCAGTTTGCATTTGTTCTTATCGTTATGCAGCATGGTCGGTGTATACAGAACTTTTAAGTTGACTGTGTTTGATTAGCTATATAAAAAAAAAAATTAAAAAACTGAACACCACTCTCCTGCTAAACGTCTGTGACAACTGATATTAGCTATACAGCTTATGACATACACGATGCTCAGCTTCGTAAAAGACAGGAACCATATTCTACCACAAGGTGGTGACACATCACTTTATAGAAGTATATTTTAGGTACAGGTTGCTGAAAAAACAAGAGATTTTCATTTTAGAGATTTCTAACAAATTATAGAAATCTTTTTGCTTAGAAGATCCCTACATACTTTCAAATCCATCTTCTCCTGCAATATTCTGTCATGTAATCACCATAAAAGTATCAGCAAAAATTCACATATGTCATGAACGAGTAGTAAAAGCCTTTTACTTGGGCACATGCGGCCGGAGGGCAGTAAAACCCAGTGGTTGAGCTGAAGTTTTAACACACCCTGACCAGCCACATGAACACTGAATTACAGCCACTCACAGCTGTACACATACCACGTCAAGATGCTGTGCTTCATAGGCAATGCAACATTTAAACAGAATGTCATTTTTGAGCAGGCGTTGCCACCCCTGAACATAGCTAATGCAGGTCTAGGGAGCTGTGCCTACAACAGCACTACAATGACATACAATGCAAGTAATTGTGGTGCGGTAGTATGGCAATTATCGGTTTAAATCAGGTGGTGAGGAAATTACATATCGCCCACTCACCACCTGTCAAACTCCTTTAAGAGCAATCTGAGCATGGATTGCTTTTCAGAGGAGCGGCAGACCCTGCTACGCTTGATTCCAGGTCAGCCCAGGTTAGGATGGATGACTCAGCAGGTTGGGCCTCTATAGCCTCTACCTGGATCTGGAGTTCCATGGAACCTTCCAGAAGCTAGTGGGCAGAGGAGTAGGAACCCGGATTTGCATATTCATGGGAGTCTGACCAGTCCCAGCCTGGAGGCCCTGGTAGTGTAGCAGACTGCCTCTGGATATAAGAGGCCATCTCAGCAGGAGTCTGGAGTCGGGTGGAAGAGGGATTACTGAAGGTACTGCTGTGCAACCTGGGAGAGGACCCTAGCAAGGGGGGTCTGCCCCCAAGCTGAGAGGTGATGTCACTGCGCACTGCTATCCATCATTGCCAGCAGCAGGGGTCTTGTTGGTTTTAGTGGTCTTATTTCCATGTAATGAGCCTTCTATTTAATATGGAAAAGATCATCCCACAGAGCTGCGATGGACTGCATTAACTAAGTACGCCTGCAGTCAGCGATTGATCTGCTTGTGTTGCTACTCTAAAAGAGGCTATACACTATACAATCGGATTGTACAATGTCTGTATAATCTCCTCTATATTTATCAAAACTCTCTGATAGGATAACATCTATATATGCAATCAATCTGTATCAGATCAGGCAGGGCTTTGCACTACACAGTTGATGGTCAATTTACTGTAAAGGAGTTTGTACAATCAGATTATATAGTGTGTGGTGAGCCTATGTGAAAGGTTTTACTACTTCTTCACAACATATGAGCATCTTTGAGTTTTCTATGATGCTTTATATTGATTATGTAACACAATGTTGCAGGAGAGGATGCGTTTGATAGCATGGGGGATTTGATGGGGATGGAGGATTTATATATATTTGTGTTTTTCTTGGACTGTTTGGAGGATTTTGGTTGTTTCAGTACAGCTGTTGCCTAAATTTGTGTGGTTCTCTTCTCCTTTGTGGTGCTGTAGGATCACCTTGTCACCATAATATAACAATGTCATCTTGTAGGTAAACCTTCATACATAAACTCCATAGAAGTTTTGGTATCATGGTATCATGGTCCAATGAAGAAGTATTGATCAATGATTCAGAACACAGTAGGTGCAGTTAGCCAGTAGGGATGAGATCAGACGTGTCCATATCCTAGTCCAGTGGTCTCCAAACTGTGGCCCGGAGGCCGGATGCGACCCTTTGCTTGCCTTTATCCAGCCCTTAAGGCACCTTTCATCCCACTGATACAAGACACTATTCCTCCCACTGACAACAATGGGGCCTAATTCCTGCTACTGACACCAATGGTGAGGAACTCAAACTGACACCAAAAATAGGGCACTATTCCTTCCACTGACACCAATGATGAGGCACTCAAACTAACACCAACGATAGGGCACTATTCCTTCCACTGACACCAATGGTGAGGCACTCAAACTGACACTATACAAGAGGGCACTATTCCTTCCACTGACACCAACAATAGAGAACTATTCCTTCCACTGACACCAACAATAGAGCACTATTCCTTCCACTGACACCAGCAATAGAGCAATATTCCTTCCACTGACACCAGCAATGGTGCACTATTCCTTCCACTGACACCAGCAATGGAGCACTATTCCTTCCACTGACACCAGCAATGGGGCACTATTCCTTCCACTGACACCAGCAATGGGGCACTATTCCTTCCACTGACACCAGCAATGGGGCACTATTCCTTCCACTGACACCAGCAATGGAGCACTATTCCACCCCCTAATACCAAAGATGCATTGTTTACTCCCACTGATACCAGGACAATTTCATCTCCCAATGGCCACAGACCGGCCCCCCTAAAGTCTGAAGAAAAGTAAACTGGCCCTTTGTTTAGAAATTTTTGCAGACCCCTGTCATAGTCTGAACCCAACTGAATGAGCCTGCCAGGAGTTGTCGCTGTACTGGCTCAATCATAAAAATCTGAGGCATTCATTGCCTGCAGCCGCATGTATATACATCCCTTGTATACCTGCTGCTATGGGCGGGGAATGCCTCAGCCCCCTCGTGATTGGCCCAGTACCGCGACAGCTCCTGGCAGGCTCATTCAGGTGGGTTCAGATTAGGATATGGACACATCTGATCTCATCCCTTCTGGCCAGCCAAGGACTCCCAAAATGGGATAATTAGTGAAAGGTGTAGCTAGGAAACAAGTAGAATGTAATGCACCTTTACATATCTCATAGATAAATGAAAGGTTTGTTATTTTGATAAAAAACAGAATTATGGTACCGCGTTTTGCGTTTTCCAGCGGTCAAAACATTCCTATCCTGAATGTGATTCTTCCATACTCAGGAGGCAGAGGTTTAACCTCACCTAAACGCAGCATCTCCTAAACTCTGCTAAAAGCCTCTGTGTACATGGACACGTAGCTTTAACCTCACCTAAACGCAGCATCTCCTAAACTCTGCTAAAAGCCTCTGTGTACATGGACACGTAGCTTTAACCTCACCTAAACGCAGCATCTCCTAAACTCTGCTAAAAGCCTCTGTGTACATGGACACGTAGCTTTCATGGAGCTTTGGCAAAAAAATGTTTAGAAGCTGCCAGTGTACATGAAGCCTTGTTTATAAAACACCACTCTCCAACTACACAAATCTAATCTAATCTCTTTGACACAAAAACTTGCATTTAAATATACAGTATATAAGGATATAGATTCACTCTGAGTGCACCAAATGCCTCTGCAAAACGAGATATTATCTTGTAAAGTAGCATGACACCACCACTGTGTTAGGGCTCATGTACACGGGGCGTTTTAAAAACTTTTCTGAACTCTGGAAAACATAGGTTAAAAACGTCAGTTTAGCCATGTTTACCTACCACGTTTTTATGTGCGTTTAGCCGCCTTTGCGTTTAGAAGCGTTATTAAGATAACCTCAGGAGACCCTCCCAAATGCCCAGAATGCACTGAAAAATAGTAAATTAAATATTTCATACATTTTGTAAGAAATAGAGAGAGCAGTAGCAAAGAGAGCACTACTTTCTGATGGGTGTTGCAACTGTAGCAAAAGTGGCTTGTGAAACATGCTTGGCACTGTGGGAGGAGCTACATAGTGCTGTAATGCCTCTGGATGCATTCTGGAGTGCACATAACACTCCTTGTGCTGTTTTGCTGTGTTCCAGTACAGTTCTGTGCAGAAATAATGCAGCGCGTTCTACCATTTTTTCCTGCACAAGAAACCTGGAACTGACTGCGCTGGTGTACTGGGTCCATATGAATACATGGAAAATGCTGTGCATGCATTTCTGAGGATGAAAAAAGGCTCTGGACAGCATCTGGATATGGACCAGTCCAAAAACACGTCTAAACGCAAACGCGCATAAATTAGTTTACAAGCGGTTACAAGCATTTGGCGTTTGAAATGCTGGTAAACTCTACTCCTCAACACGATTTTTGTGCTTTCAAAAAACTTCCTGTAACCTCAACTGCCTGTAAACGACTATGTGTACATGGACACATAGGAAAACATAAAGGAGAGTTCAGGAGCTGCTGAAAAAAAACGCACAACGGCTCCTAAACTTCAGTTTAGCAGCTGCAGTGTTCATGAGCCCTTATACATAGCATGTGCAGAGAGCAGAGTTGTGGGAGGGACCCAGCAGGCCACACCTACTACAAGCTGCCTGCAGAAAACTACAGGAGGGGGCGGAGACAAGACCAGTCACTCTGCACAAGTAAAGAGAACAGCGGTGCTGGTCTTTATTACAGGAAGCTTCTACACAGAGGTAAAGCGTCACACTGGATTTCTAACTAATCGAGTGTGAAACTTATGCAATTTTTTTATTATTATTATCCGCATGACATGAAAACCCTCAATGTAAATAGGGGCTTGGGCTAGAGCTGCTCTTCATGTCATAGTAAGTACATCATTTCAACCTCTTGCTGACCATGTAATGCTAATATACAGGAGCAAGAAAAATGGGCTTTAACACCCAGACGCTGTACATATGCATCCATGATTGCGTGAAGTTATGTACTGAGAGTACACTCACTGAGTACTCTAATCACAATGACCGAATTGTCACCGATAGGCTCCCGATCATGTGATTGCACTGAGAGCCAATCACAGTGCACACGTGATATAGAAGTCAAACCTCCTCCTGGACATTAGAGCTCACCTACAGGGCTGTAGAGAGGCAATGTTAAGGGGTTAAACTAACTGACAACCATCAACTGTATGCCATAGCTTGGCTCATTTTATTGTATTTATTATTTAATCACTTCCCGCCTGCCCCCAGTACATGTACTGTGGGCAGGCGGCACAGGCAGGCTAAGCGACGTACTTGTATGCCACTTAGCATATGTGCACTCGTATGTCGCTTAGCTTGTGTGCAGATTGGGGATCACAGTAACCATTTGCTTTGAGCAACTGGGATGTCTATGTGATCACATGATCTCAGTGTCAACACAACTGTTATGAATAGGTTTCATTCATAATAGTTGTGCTTAGTATTGTGATGCTGTGATTAGCCCACAGCTATCACATTGTACATTCGGCCACTCATAGCACCCTGTACCATGTGATCACATTACAAAGCACTGTTATGAATGTAACCCATTCATGATAGTTCAAAGCATTGATGTTACAATGATCATCACTATAACAGCAATCAAAGTGTTAAAAAAAAAGACTCTGATGACAGTATGATAAAAAAAATTGTAAAAAAAAAATTAAAAAAAAATGTTTTTTGTAAATGTTTAAAACTTTTAATAACATTTTTTTTTTCACCAGTCATCACCAAACCAGTCATATGATGACTCCGTTCTGCACTGGTGACAGTATGTAAAAAAAATTGTGAAAAAAACTGATTTTATTTCGTTTCTTCATTTTCCAAAAAAATTGGGACAAAAAAATAGCAATTTCAAAAAACTTGCCACGCTTCTTACTAAATACCTCAGACTGTATTTTTTCCAAAAAGGGGTCATTTGGGGTAGGGGGGGGGGGGTGTTTGTACTGTCCTGGCATTTTAAGGGCCTTAAGAAATAAGTACATTAGGAATGATTATTTTCAAGTATATATGCCATAATTTGTAGACGCTATAACTTTCACAAAAAACAATTATTATACTAATACATTTATTGGGATTGTTTTTTTACCAAATACATGTAGCAGAATACATTTTGCTCTAAATATATGAAGAAATTAGATTTTATTGGATATGTTTTATAACAGAAAGTATTATTTTAAAATGTTGTGGAATTTTTTTGTTTGTATAATAAAAAGTATAAAAACCAAGTGGCAATCAATTACCAACAAAAAAGCTCTATTTGTATGAAAAAAAAATTATATACATTTAATTTGCGTATAGAGTTGCATGACCGAGCAATTGCCAGTTAAAGTAGAGCAATGCTGAATTGCAAAAATTGGCCTGCTCATGAAAGAAGTAAAAAACGTCCGGGGGGGGGGCAAGTGGTTAAAAATAAGAAAAGAGGCTGTCAAGCCACATATCCCTACAAGCCTTACGCCTCTATGATCTCCTGCAATGTAAAGTTAGCCTCCAATCCCCCCACAGTCCACTACTGTCCTTTCTTCACACCCTTTATTTTACCCATTGATAGAGTCGCCATAATCTTTTGCTTTATGGTCTGCCTTGAAACTCACTTGCCTCTACGAATTGGCCGATCAAATAGGGCTCCTACCTTTTCTTTTTCCACCTTCTACCAAAACTGTAAACTACTTCGAACTGAGGTGTTTTGGAGTATCTACAAGTCAAAAACCTCTACCCTTCTATGATCCGAACACCAACTTCACTTAACCAGCTCTCATTATTTAAGGGTATGTGTTTATTATGTGTAGAGACTGCCACCCACCTGGTCGTATCTCATGGGTGTAGTCCCATATATTTGCTAAACTTTCCTCCCTCTTATGTTCAGAAATGAGCTACTGACATCAGTGTAGATCTGGAAACCAAGGACTGGATGGACACATGTACAGCAGACCATGGCTGCTCTTGAAAATTCACTCAAGGTTCTATAGCAGTGATATTTGCTCCCTGCACATATACACAAGCTGCTCTCCTCCTGCTTGCTTTGGGGGGTTGTGGGGAATTGGGTACTCCCCTTCCCCACATAATGTGGATATGTCCCCTAGTATTCACTTTCTGGGCTGAAGTTTTTGGGATGCTTAAGACACTTTTCAGTATATCACTTTCCCTACGGTTGCTCTACTTAATAGAAACCCCTTTGAGCTCTTTGAAAGGCCATTTATCTTCTCCTGCAGTTCACAACTGCTGCTAAACAGACATTAGTGAAGGCCTGGAAAACACCTAAGCTGTGCATTACCGAGAGTAGGAATAGCCAGGGGCATATTTACCACAAGGCAAACAAGGCACTTGCCTAAGGCGGCATTTTTCAGGGAGGCAGCATCTCCCCCCAGAAGAAAGGATGAAAGAAGGGACACGCGTGCCATGGGAACCAGGTGGATCCAAGAGAGGCGGAGGACTGCTTGATGGTGTATGTAGAGCATGACTCCCATTCCCAGGGATGTCCGGAGCTTTGAATATGAGTGTGGAAGGCTCTCCTGAGTGGTGGGCAGGGGTGTTGTTGTTCGATATCAGGCTCTCTCCGCAAGAGGGGGAAGAGGGGATGGTGTTGTTCAGTGTCCATTGGGTCAGATGATTTTTGTGTTGCCTAGGGCAGCACAAAACCTAAATACACCACTGGGAATAGCCACACAGGCCATGAGCCATGGAAAGATGGAAAATACCTAGTAAGCTAGGGTGAGTTGTGGCAGCCTTGGATTACACACTTTCTTCCATCAGGTTTTGACGAGTCTTTTTTGGGGCCTTGGCCTGTTGATAAGTGAACTAGCCTTTTGTTTTTCCACCCTGCTTTGATTGGTAGAGCAAACCCCGGGAACCCTTCCCCTCTTTTCATCCCCTTCCTACTATTTATAGAAATTCATGTTCTACCCCATTAGCCTCAGCCTGTGGATACTAGGGTTCAGGCACTTGATATTACCGAGCTTTTATATTTTTATATTGGCAGTATGCACAGACTACAGCTGTACCTTTTGTTATTGTGTTCACTGCTTTGTGAAAATTCAATAACAATTATTGAACTAGAAAAATAAGAACAGAACTACTTTAACAACATGAATCAGAAACTTGCATTCATGTATTCATTTGCCAGTCTGCACATCTCTGACCTTTTATCCTTGTTACATGTATAGATAATTTTTAATACTCCGCAGCAATTATTTTTGCCGCTTGCAATCTCCCTGGAGCTTCGCGCAATTTCAGAGGATTTTGAGCATGAAATGTTGGCATTTCTTCCACATTTCTCTGAATGTAACAACAGACCACCCCACATTTCCTCAGATGTTAGTATTCAATATAGTCACACCTCAAAGTGATCCTTAAATAGAAATAGTATGACTTGTTCTCCTTTATCTCACATATTTTCCTCAAGAGCAATTGTTTCCACTCTCTCTACCAGCATCCTAAGCAGAGATAATAGATATGCCGATAACAGAATCGGGAATAATGAAAAGGTCAGGCTATACTGTACACTGCAGACCAGAAAACACAATTTATTATGGACCTTAGATTGTAAGCTCCTTGAGGGTTAGGGGCTGAGTGTATATTATATATGGAAAGCGCTGTGCAAAGGCGGCGATGTATATATGTACCGGAAATAAATTAATAATAATAAAAAGGAGTAACTAACTGCATGGAGTATAACAGACTAGCAAATTGACACAATGAGGACTAACTACTTGAGTTTCATTAATTACCAGCATCATGTGTTGAATTATACTGTACATTTACATCAGAAGTGAGTACTTACAGGACATCCATCCACTTCATAAATCACATCAAATATCTGCCTCTGCCCTCCAGTTAACCTTTGTTAATATGACTGTCAATCTGAAAAAAGAATGGATTTCTATCCAGTAAATCATCACATCTCTCCAGATTTAATTGCTTAACCGCTAGCCTACTGGGCACTTATACCCCCTTCCTGCCCAGGCCAATTTCCAGCTTACAGCACTGTCACACTTTGAATGACAATTACGCGGTCAAACAACACTGTGCCCATATGAAATTTTTATCATTTTTTTTGTGACAGACAGAGCTTTCTTTTGGTGGTATTTAATCACCTCGGGATTTTAATTTTTTCTTAAACAAACCAAAAACCACTGAAAATTTTGAAAACAAAAAGTTTTTTCTTAGTTCTTGTTATAAAATTTTGTAAATAAGTGATTTTTCTCCTTCACTGATGTGCGCTAATGAGGCTGCACTGATGGGCAATGATAGGCTGCACTGATGGACACTGATAGGTGGCACTGATGAGGAGGCACTAGTAGGTGGCACTGATGGGCATTGACAGGCATCACTGATGGGCACTGAAAGGCAGCACTGATAGGCAGCACTGACTGGCACTAATAGGTGGCACTGACTGGCACTCATAGGCAGCACTGACTGGCACTGATAGGCGGCACTGACTGGCACTGTTAGGCGGCACTGATGCACACTGATAGGCAGCACTGACTGGCACTGATAGGCGGCACTGACTGGCACTGATAGGTGGCACTGATTGGCAGCACTGATAGGTGGCACTGATTGGCATTGATAGGTGGCACTGACTGGCACTGATGGGTGATACTGAAAGGCAACTCAGATGGGCACTGATATGTGGCATTGATGTGCACTGGTAGGCACTGATATGTGGCACTGATGGGCACTGGCTTGTGGCACTGATGAGCACTGACAGCTGGCACTGATGGACACTGACAGGTGGCACTGCTGGGGCTACACTGATCATCAGGGCACACTGATCATCAGTGCCCTGATGATCAGTGTACATGTCCCCTCCGCAGAAAGCCGATTACCGGCTCTCCTCTCCTCTCGAGCTGTCAGTGTGACAGCTCGAGTGGAGAGAAATGCCAATAACCGGCATTTCCCTGTTTACATGTGATCAGCTGTGATTGGACACAGCTGATCATATGACCAAGCCGACATCTTCGGCTCTTTCCGTGATCGGTGATCCGCTGTGTCCGAGGGACACAGCATACCGCCGATCGTCGTGCTGCGCGCTCCCTGAGCCGCGCATGCGCAGTGAGAATGGGAGGACGTCATATGCCGTCCTCCCGGAACGAGAGAACCACCTTGCGCCCATCATATTACTATATGGCGGGTGGGAGGTGGTTAAAGTGGTTGTAAACCTCAGACATGAAACGTGCAAAGCATATAAATGTGTGAATGTGAGTAAGGAACCTTAGATTGTAAGCTCCTTTAGAGTTAGGGACTGATATGGATGTACAATATCTATGTAAAGAGCTGTGTAAATTGACTGCACTATAAAAGTACCTGGAATAAATAAATAAAATGGCTGTGGGTGGGGAGGTGACGTCTCTGTACTCTAACAGAGAAAGTGATGCTAAAGGTTGCCATCTTTTAGTTTATAGAAAACTGAAGAGGTTTGTTGGAGGCAGGGCTGTGGATAAGGGGATACCACCAGTCCTCCTGTACGGAGCCCAGGCAGCTGAGTGAATGAGATGTGGGCAGGGAGGGTGATCGGCACAGCAGGGGTGCAATTACTGGAACCTATCCCCTGTATGGCTCTCTCTCTGCAGCAGCTGAAAGCTGGCTTCTTCTCCTCTTCTTCCTGCTTTCAGCTGCTGCAGAGAGTCATACAAGGGATTGGTTCGCATAATTGCACCCCCTATCCACACCACATCCGTCACCCTCCGTGTGCATGATGCATTTTCCTCTTCTGTCCAGGCCCCTGTGTGTGCCCCACCCTGCAGTGCTGTAGGCTTTCCTCCTCTTCTTCCCACCAGCAGTTTTAAGCACAATAGGATCCTTCAGGATGGAGAGTGGGGGAAGAGTCCAGTAAATATGTCACATTTACCAGTCCCTTCCTTTCCGGAATGAACACAATGAGTTATCGGTAATGGTCACTCGCTGTGTTCATTCATAAATTAAAAATAGTAAACTAGGTTTTTTTTGGGGGGAGGGACCCTGTCAGGTTGGCTGTATAGGGGTTCCAAACAGCAGCCCTGGGTGGAGGGGTACTAAGACATGCCTTCTCTTACCAAACTGCACATTTTATGTGATTTAACCAGCTTGTAACAACATTAAAATGATAGTTCTAGACTAAAGCAAGCTGAAGTTACTTCCATATCATATAAAAAGTTGTTTTTCTACAATTTTATCCATTTTTAGTTTGAAATCACAAAAAGAATGAGCGGAGAAAAAGAGTATCAGTGGGTGGGGTGGATGCCTCCACCTGCTATACGTGCTTTCTTGGAGTCGATGACTCACTGTGCTGTGGAGGAGGAAAACAAATATCAGCTAAAGACCATTGGGCCTTCTATGTCAGTTATTGCTAAATTACAAACCTGTGGAAGAATGAAATGGTGGCAATCAGCAAAGACCAACGCAAGGCACCACTGATCTATGTTAATTAGAGATGAGCGAATTATTCAAAAATTCGATTCGGCTGATTCGGCGAATTCACGGAATAAATTCGATTCGAGTCGAATATATTCGCTGCGAATTTAACTTATAAAAAGGGTGTTTCTAGGCTTCAGAGAGCCTTTATATTAGTGCAGAACACTGTACCTTTAATTTAAATGCCCTTGGAGTCTGCTGGGGAAGAGAAATAATACTGTCAGTCAGTATGACATGCAGATGAGTGCCGTCGATCTTAGAATCACCGCACACTTCACTCATTTGGGCAGTCACGGGGCCAAAACCAGAGTGTGGAGCCACAGTGTGGCGGTGGAGGCAGCAGCAATGGGAGGCCATACAGCACCCTATGAAAAAATGGAACCCACCAGCAGTGTGAGGAGACCTGAAAGTGGCACATGGCAGAGTGTGGCGATGGAGACAGCAGCAATGGGAGGCCGTACAGGGACCCATGACACACTCTGGACCTGGCAGCAGCATGAGGAGGCGGTACAGGGGCCCATGACAGATTACGGGCCTGGCAGCAGCATGAGGAGTCGGTACGGGGGCCCATGGCAGATTACGGGCCTGGCAGCAGCAATGGGAGGCTGTACAGGGACCCATGACACACTCTGGACCTGGCAGCAGCATGAGGAGGCGGTACAGGGGCCCATGACAGATTACGGGCCTGGCAGCAGCATGAGGAGTCGGTACGGGGGCCCATGGCAGATTACGGGCCTGGCAGCAGCAATGGGAGGCCCGTAATCTGCCAGCACCCTATGACAAAATGGAACCCACCAGCAGTGTGAGGAGACCTGAAAGTGGCACATGGCAGACTGTGGCGATGGAGACAGCAGCAATGGGAGGCCGTACAGGGACCCATGACACACTCTGGACCTGGCAGCAGCAAGAGGAGGCGGTACAGGGGCCCATGGCAGAGTGGCGAAGCGTAAGCAGCTTAAATTGAAGGCCATACAGAGGCCTATGTTAAAAATAATAACATGTTTGGGGCATGATTCATGGCGGATTTAGTCAGTTGTGTCAGGAACTGGTGGTTTGAAATCCAGACTAATCCATGCCTGATTCATTTTCACAAACGTGAGTCTCTCCACACTTTGGGTGGACAGTCGTGTCCTCCGCGGAGTTACAATACCTCCTGCCGCACTAAACACGCGCTCCGATGCCACGCTACTGGCCGGGCATGACAGCCTTTCAAGGGCAAATTCAGCTAGTTGGGGCCAAAGGTCAAGTTTCGTTGCCCAGTAGTCAAGGGGATTGTCTACCTCGGTTGGCAGGGTGCTGTCCAAGTAGGCCCAAGCCTGTTGTTTGAGGTCCTGCTCCAGGTCCACCTGATGCTGCTGCTGCTGCGGCTGGTTAGTAGTTTCCTCACTGCGCTGGTGAAGAAAGCTACTCATCATCGACTGCAGACTGAGGCAGCCGCTGCTGGTGGAGCTGCCACTGCTCCTACCACCCCACCCCTCCCCTGCTGCCATGGCAGCGGAACGCGAGCGCACAGGGCCCACAGTGTCTGAGGATGGACGTTGGCGCAGAAAGGCAGAGACCAACTGACTACATAGGTGGTTTTTATAGTACGTTATTTTGGCCTCCCTCTCAGCAGGTGTGAAAAAGGCCACCATTTTTGAACGGTAGCGAGGGTCCAACAAGGTGGACAGCCAAAAGTCATCCCTCTGTCTGATGGTTATTATTCGGCTGTCGCTACGCAAGCAACCGAGCATGCTATGGGCCATTTGTGCCAAGGAATGCGAGGGACTCCCTGCCTCCATCTCCACAGCATACTGCCACGGTGCGTCTGGGTCCTCTGTCTCCTCCTCCTCCTCTACCAGATGCTCCTGCTCCTCCACTCCTGTCCGCTGAGTGGAAAAACCACCCATTTCACTCAATAATTCCTGAGCACCAATGTCCTCCTCTACCTCCTCCTCTTCTTCCTGTCCTGCCCCCACAGGGGTCATGTGGCATTGAGATCTGTGCGCCACGTCTACCGCACCCTGACCAGCCATTGTTAACAGCATTTGTTCCAGGACGTGCAACAGAGGAATGACGTCGTTCATCCCATAGTCCTGCCGACTCACGAATAGCGTGGCCTCCTCAAAGGGCCTGAGCAAGCGGCAGGTGTCACGCATGAGCTGCCAATGGCTGACATCTAAGTTACACAGGGGAGTACCTTTATCCGCTTGTAACATCAGGAAATCGGTGATGGCCTTTCGCTGTTCGTAAAGGCGGTCTAACATGTGTAGGGTTGAATTCCACCTTGTTGCAATGTCGCAGATCAGGCGATGCTGTGGAATTCCGTTCTGCCGCTGCAGCTCAAGGAGGGTGTGCTTTGCGGTGTAGAAATGGCTGAAATGCATGCAAAGTTTACGTGACATTTTAAGGATGTCTTGCAGTGGGATGGTGGATTTTAGGAACCGCTTGACAACCAGATTGAACACGTGAGCCATGCATGGCGCATGGCACAACCTTCCTTGATGCAGAGCAGACACCATGTTCTTTCCGTTGTCGGTCAACATGGTTCCGATTTTCAGTTTGCGCGGAGACAGCCATCTGTCGATTTCTCTGTTCATTACACTCAGAAGTTCCTCCCCTGTGTGACTACGTTCGCCAAGGCATACCAGGTGCAGCACAGCGTGACACCGTTGCACCCTGCACATGTGATATGCCGGTCGGGTAATGGGACTTGGCACGGGGGTGGCGGCTGAGGACACGGCGGAAGAAGAGGTGGTAGAGGCGGACATCTTTGCTGGACCAAGGACGTGCAAACGTGGAGGCAAAAGCGGCGTGACCTGTCCAAGTTGCTGGTGCGGCTGTGCCGGCACCACGTTCACCCAGTGGGCCGTAAATGACATGTACTGTCCCTGACCGTAGTTACAGCTCCACACGTCGGCGCTGCCGTGCACTTTGGCAGAGACTGACATGCTCAAAGACTGGCCCACCATCTCTTCTACATGTGAATGCAGGGCTGGCACTGCCTTTTTGGCGAAGAAATGCCGGCTTGGCACTCTCCACCGTGGCTCGGCACAAGTCATCATTTCTCGGAAAGGTGCTGAGTCCACCACTTGGAAAGGGAGGGACTGCAGCACCAGCAACTTGGACAGGAGGACGTTCAGCTTCTGCACCGTCGGGTGCGTGCTCGCAAACTGTTGTCTCTTGGAAACGGATTCCAAGAAAGACTGCTGACGGAATCCGTGTAGCAGGAGAAGGAGCATCTGAACGAGCGGAAGATGCCAACGAGCAACAACTCCCCTCAGCAGAGGTGTTGGAGCCTTGACTGGCTGATAGAGGGCGATTGATGTCAGGTGACGGAGCAAGTAACGGAGCGGGTGATGGAGCGGGGGCTGGGGCAGGCAGAACCGCCGTATCTTTATCACGGTTTTCCCAGGCCACCGAATGGCGACGCTGCATATGCTGACGCAACGCTGTAGTCCTAACATGGGCCCCCTGGCCACGCTTGACTTTCTGGCCACATAGTCGACATACGGCTACGTTTACTTCCTCGGGCGGCTTCACGAAAAATTGCCACACCGCCGAGTAGGAAACTTTGCCCCCGCTACTCCTCACTGGCTGACTGCTACTTCCTCCGTGCACACCGGCACCACTACTGGCCGTGGTGGTAGGCTGCAGTGGAGCTGGTGCTCTACTCCGTGGCCGTTTGCCTCCACTGACACTGCTGCGACCCTGCTGCCTCCTGGGCAACCCACCGACTGTTTTGCTCGCTGCCAAGCTGGCACCCTCTTCTCCTGATGATGCGGAAGCAATAGCCTGATGACGACGAGGCTGCCAAGTGCGATCAGCCTCATCATCATCAATTAGGGTCTCCGCCTCACTACTAGCCCCCTCGGCTGCGTGTGGGTCAGGAGACAGACCTGTCTCTAGACCGGCTACCGAGCCACTCTCCCCCCGTTCCTGACCGCCCTCTGTTAGCTCTTCCTCACTGTACAGTGGGGCTGAGCCCACAGCATGCGATACTTTGCTTGGTGAGGGAACACCAAAGGACAGGGGCAGGTAGAGGACACGTGATTTCAGTGGGCTTGCTCCCGGGCCATGCCAACTAACGGTTGTGTCTGACGTACCCACCGACCGTTGGCTGTAGGTGTCAGAGGTGACCTGGGAAGAGGAAGACGACCGAGCCAACCAATCGATGACGGCAGGGTTGTCGGTGGAGACACGACTGCTGGATGACACCGGGAGCACTGGCCTCTGGCTACGACTAGTGCTGCCTCGACCCCTTCCTCTGCTGCCACGTCTGCTCGCTCCTGAAACATTGCCTCCTCTGCCACTCATCTGCGCTGTTTTCTGACATACTCTTTAATTCAACGATTCTGTGTCCCTGAGTAATGATTCTGTGTCCCTGAGTAACGATTCTGTGTCCCTGAGTAACGATTCTGTGTCCCTGAGTAACGATTCTGTGTCCCTGAGTAACGATTCTGTGTCCCTGAGTAACGATTCTGTGTCCCTGAGTAACAATTCTGTCTCCCTGAGTAACAATTCTGTGTCTCTGAGTAACAATTCTGTGTCTCTGAGTAACAATTCTGTGTCCCTCAGTAACGATTCTGTGTCCCTCAGTAACGATTCTGTGTCCCTGAGTAACAATTCTGTGTCCCTGAGTAACGATTCTGTGTCCCTGAGTAACGATTCTGTGTCCCTGAGTAACAATTCTGTGTCTGTCCCTGAGTAACAATTCTGTGTCCCTGAGTAACAATTCTGTGTCCCTCAGTAACGATTCTGTGTCCCTGAGTAACGATTCTGTGTCCCTGAGTAACGATTCTGTGTCCCTGAGTAACGATTCTGTGTCCCTCAGTAACGATTCTGTGTCCCTCAGTAACGATTCTGTGTCCCTCAGTAACGATTCTGTGTCCCTGAGTAACGATTCTGTGTCCCTCAGTAACGATTCTGTGTCCCTGAGTAACAATTCTGTGTCCCTGAGTAACGATTCTGTGTCCCTCAGTAACGATTCTGTGTCCCTGAGTAACAATTCTGTGTCCCTGAGTAACGATTCTGTGTCCCTGAGTAACAATTCTGTGTCCCTTAGTAACGATTCTGTGTCCCTGAGTAACGATTCTGTGTCCCTGAGTAACAATTCTGTGTCCCTGAGTAACAATTCTGTGTCTGTCCCTGAGTAACAATTCTGTGTCCCTGAGTAACGATTCTGTGTCCCTGAGTAACGATTCTGTGTCCCTGAGTAACAATTCTGTGTCCCTGAGTAACAATTCTGTGTCTGTCCCTGAGTAACAATTCTGTGTCCCTGAGTAACAATTCTGTGTCCCTGAGTAACAATTCTGTGTCCCTGAGTAACGATTCTGTGTCCCTCAGTAACAATTCTGTGTCCCTGAGTAACAATTCTGTGTCCCTGAGTAACAATTCTGTGTCTGTCCCTGAGTAACAATTCTGTGTCCCTGAGTAACAATTCTGTGTCCCTGAGTAACAATTCTGTGTCCCTGAGTAACGATTCTGTGTCCCTAAGTAACGATTCTGTGTCCCTAAGTAACGATTCTGTGGCCCTAAAGTCTCTGTGGCCCTAACTCTGTCCCTAATACACAGAGGTCTGTCTCTCTTGAATGACCGGATGCTAATGGAGAATTCTAAGATGGCCGCGATTTATAGCTCCACCATTACACAGTGCTGGCTGGCTTGCTGCTGATTGGCTAATGCGATCACATGTCATGAATGAATGCATTATGGGTCAGCGCGCCTTGTCTGCGCGCCTTCCCAGAGATCCCCGCTCCGTCGCCACACATGTCGCCGCCATTTTTGGGAAAATTCGATTCGTGCATCCGAAGTTTGCTAATTTTCGGATTCGGCGCGATTCGAATATTTCCTAATCTTCGAAACGAATTCCACTTCGTCATGTTCGATTCGCTCATCTCTAATGTTAATGACTGCAGTAAAAGCTAATAGTTACAGTACTGGAGATCAGATCTAGATAAATGTCAGTATATTAAAGCAGTGCTGCTCCAATGCTGTTGGTTTCCAAATTATCAACATCACAATTTTGTTTCGAATTATCACTATCAGTTGTCTAACATTTAAAGTGATACTAAACACACACTATTTAATTTACATTGTCACGTCTATTTTGGTATATGGATGATGGCGCTGTAATTATTGGAATAAAAAAAAAAACATCTAAGTACCTTTTTCCTAATTGATATAAAGTTGTCACATGGCCTAGCTCTTTCCCAGGTTGTCTGCAGGGAAACATAATCGGGAGGAGCTTCTAGTCCTCTGCTGCGGGTCACATGCGCAAAATAAAAAAGCGGCCTTCAGGGTACAGAGTAATAATTAATTATTTATATCAATAGACTGTTTTAAATCATCATACAAATATACATTTGAAATCAAATCTTTATAATTTTTGGCAATAACATGGTGTGGGTGGATTTTTACCAGTCACAGACTGTGTCACACCCCTCCAGCCTGTGTCTTAGATTAACAAGGATATGAAGCCTCCGTCAATCAAGATGTAATATCCCACCCCCACTGTGTTTAGCTGGTTAGTGGGCATGGAAGAGGAGGGATACAAAAATAAACGGTATGGTGAAATGTCCCACCATTTTAAACTGTTTTTGCCAACATCACAATGTATATAGACCAAGAAGAGCTAGAAATATTACCCTGGTACCTTGTATGGCAAAAACCACAATGAGTATACAGAATACTAGGAACACGTGACGTCAGACGCATTAACATTGACAGGAAGTGCGATCGCGGCCATCTTGGAAGTGGGAACATGTGGCCAGTGTTCCCTAGCTTGTCTGCTTGTACACCTTGATGAGGAGAAGTTGTGTTCCCTAGCTTGTCTGCTTGTACACCTTGATGAGGAGAAGCTGTTTTACTCTTACTGCAATGTAAGTTGTTGAATAAAGTCTGTCATTTATTTGAATCTACCATATGTAACTTGGATTTTCTTATGAGGAGAATGGAAGATATAATACTTTATTGGACCTAATATTGGATGGATTTCTACAGCTAAGGAGATCTATATCTAGCCCTGTCTGTGGTTATAGAGGGTAATTATCCATCTTACACAAGGAGTTGGAGATCACGGTTTTGGTTGGGGATGTGTGTTTAATCACTTATTGCAAGTGTGGTGTCACGAAGTTGCAGTGTCATAAGTGTCACAGACTCACATAGTGGATGTGATTTGTATTTGTCACACTGGTCATAGATTTGGTGACACGGATACCTATATTAATAATATAGGCTGATATTCACATAGAGAGTTAATATATATATATATTTTTTTTTTTTTTATTTATTTTTTTTTCCCTCGTCTGCTTGAGTGTTTTCACAAGTAGTGCATGGTGCACTGTTAAGGGCACGTGTGTTTTGATTTCTAAAAAGGTATGACACTATGTTAAGTTTTTTCTTTTTGAGGTATATGGGCATCAGAATGTACGGGTGTTGAGAAAAAGGATTTTTTCGTGGAAAAGAAGAATAAAAGAGACTTTATTGAACATTTGTTTATTGAATATTTGTTTATAAAAGTGGGGTGTGTTTTGAGATTTTGGACTTTTTTAAGAAAAGTTTTTTATTATTATCTTTAACCTTCAAGGGTGGAGGTAGACTACTTTTCTGGGTTTTTATTTGGTGTGCTTGTTTTTGAGAAATATATATAAAACAATGTTTATTACAAAAGATTAACATAATAAATGAATCAAAAGATTCGATATAGTAGCTTATGCTACAATGGTTGATATATCACATACCGAACATAGATAGTGTGCATAAAACCTGACAGTCTGTAATGCATCAACTGGCAAGTGGGTTGACAGCCCAAAAGAACTTATACAGTGATGTTGTTTAAACACCTCCAACGTGTTTCCTTCTTCAGGGACTAAATATGCCAGGTCTAGAACATAACATCATATCAAACAAGTGTGAACAATATAATACATAATATTATTTTAAAATGTATATAGGAAAAAGCTGGTTACTTAAATGCTTACAAATTGCACCACATCTGATAATAAGTGACAGGTAGTTATAGAAAATTGACTGAGGATCACTCCAAATGACACGTCAGGGAGCGGGCAGGCAAAGACGCCCCAGCAAGCCATCCCCAGCGAGGACCACATAGCAGCAACCAATGAGGGGATTTAACAAGTGTAATAGAAGCCATAAATGAAAAAAATAAAATATAAAATATAGTATTTGCTATTTGGCACATGAAATGAAATGTTTCATGTGCCAAATAGGAAATACTATATTCTATTTTTGAGAACAAAGGAAGTCCGACTGGCTGCACTCCAAGCAATCCACTTTACTGAACCAAGATAAAACCAATACAGACAGTGGATATACAGTGGGGGGACTGGCAGGTAAACACATTTCACGCTAAAGATAGCGCTTATTCATTGTGGTAATTGTTTGGAGTGCAGCCGATCGGACTTCCTTTGTTCTCATCTATGCAGCACACGAGCTGGGCTAGCAATTACAGGAGGAGTTGTGCTTGAGATTGGGGGTCTCCCTACCTTGAGCAGCGGTAAACATTTATATTCTTATTTTTAGTTTTATTTTTTTCATTTATGGCTTCTATTACACTTGTTAGATCCCCTCATTGGCTGCTGCTATGTGGTCCTCGCTGGTGGATGGCTTGCTGGGGCGTCTTTCCCTGCCCTCTCCCTGACGTGTCATTTGGAGTGCATCCTCAGTCAATTTTCTATGAATACCTGTCACTTATTATCCAATCTGGTGCAATTTCTAAGTGTTTGAGTAACCAGCTTTTTCCTACATACATTTTAAAATGATATTATGAATTATATTGTTCACACTTATTTGATATGATGTTATGTTCTAAACCTGACACATTTAGTCCTTGAAGAAGGAAACAAGCATTCCCAAACACATTGGATGTGTCTCAACTACGTAAGTTCTTTTGGGCTGTCAATCCACTTGCCAGTTGATGTATTACAGACTGTCAGGTTTTATTCACACTATGTATGTGCGGTATGTGATATATGAACCATTGTATCATAAGCTACTATATTGAATCTTTTGATTCATTTTATCATGTTAATCTTTTGTAATAGGCATTATTGTTTTATATATCCTGTATACACATTGTGGTAATATTTCTAGCTCTTCTTGGAGCAGGAGGGAGGGAGTGGGCTGTCATTTACCACTATGTATATGCCCACATGTGTGACTCTATAGCCACATGGGCTGCTCAGATGTGATAGGGAGGAAATGCTCAGCATAGAAACTCACCGAAAAATGAGCATGTGCAGAGTTGAGAACACTGCTCTGCAAAATTCCCAACTGCAATGGGGACATGGGCAGGAGGAGGAGATAGAGAACAGCAGAACCAACCAGTTTTTTTGCAGAATACAGAAAACCAAATTTCCTTATTGACTGAGTATGAACAGCATGCAATACAGCATTTATTGATAGTTTTTTTATTATGTGGGTTTAGTGACACTTTAAAATATATGTGTGACTTATGCAGGGCCATAGATATTTTTTTTCTTAGGAGGGGGTTTGACCTTGGGCACCCAGAGCACTGCACACGCCATAGCAAATTATGGGTCTGGAAAAATTGTACTTACAGTGTGAGGGACCTAAAACCTGAGCCTACACAGTAAGGGTTCATTTATACTTGCACTGGACTCTAAAACATGATCTGTGGTGGACTGCTTTTCAGAGAATGGAATAGAAGAAGCTGCCATACATTCAGGAGGTGATAACAGTAAAGCATGAGGGTGTTGGTGGCGAAGGGATACAGGAGAATGCCCTGGCTGTGTCACTCCTTAAAGCAGCCACCAGCCAGGAAACTTTGGGGGGGGATGTTTGGACCCCCATATCTCCCCCTTATCTATGCCCCTACTTGGGTCATTGGAAGACATGACCTGAATTTATAAATATTTGCATGTTTGGCTCTTGGAAAAATAGCTGGGCGGAAGTCAGAGAAAGTAGACTATATTCAATAAAAAAGTACCTTTGCAGTGGGGCCCCCCATACGTAAAGGGTTCAATATTCACGACATCTAGGGGTCACACCCCGATCCCATCAAGTCTGGCTTTGAAATCGTGCAACTTACAGTGAAATTGCACGATCTCAAAGTCGGGGGACATGCCGATTTCAGGTGCAATTTGTAAAATATCTGACGCAGATGTCCATGCAAATCGCACCAAAAGTAGTACATGACTACTTTAGAAATCGGTGCGGCTCCAACTAAGTCGGAACTGCACTGACTTGACCTCTGTAATTGCGGACAATAGGGTGTGACTTGGCATACGATTTCCAAGTCGCATGGAATGCAAATCGCTGGCCAAGTCGCACCCTTTGTGACTGGGGTGTAATTCTCACCTTATTTCTCTCCTGGCAGGCTCTCTCCATCTGTGTGACAGGTCTCCCAAAGCCTCCATTCTAAGGTGCTCCATTTAATGTGAGGTCATCAAAGGCCCACTCATTACTCAGAGAAGAGGGAGAGATGGACCCTTCAGAGCAAGGGATAAGGTAAGTATTACAGCCTTTTTTTTTTTTACCCCCAGGCTCAATGAGCATTTAAAGGCGTTTTTACATCCCAGCTATAGGGAAACACATACGGTGTTGTTCAAGCAAGACATGATTCATCTAACATGGAGAAGCCCAATAAGCCAATAGAAAGGATCAGGGTGATTGACAATGCCAAAGTCTTTCTATTATAACACATTTAGACATCTATTCATCAATAAGATTTAGGTGAAGGTTGTATCGTTAAAAGAAGTATCTTGATGTTGCAAGCAAATCAAACATGACCACAATAAATCCTTTTAAAAGACTGATAGCAGAAGCAAACCATTAATTATCACTGTTAACAGTAACACATTTTCTACTTGTAACATATTTGCAGCGAATTTTATTTTCTAATTTACAATTCATTATCTTTTCCTGCTTTCTCATACTTCACTATTGGAATGCTCAGAACATGCTTAAGGTGCACCATCATATTTTCCAGATGGCTGCGGGATCATTCATAAAGCGTAGCGTGGGTTGTGCGCAATGAGAAGCCGGTAAAGCCACAAGGTATCACAGTAAACATGCAGGGGCCTGAAGACTGGTGTAGAACGGGTCTGGGTGAGGACGGAGCTGGATCCCTGGACAGGTAAGTGTCCTCTCTTTAAAAGTCAGCACCTACAGTATTTGTAGCTGCTGACTTTATGTTTTTCTCAAACAGACTGAAGCTCCTCTTTAACTTTTCAGTTAAAGTGATACTCCAGCCACAACTTTTTGCTGTTTTGCATAGAGAAGAGTTAAAGTGGTTGTGAAGAATGAAGGTTTTTTACCTTCATACATTCTATGCATGAAGGTAAAAAAATATTCTGTGTGCAGTATCCCCCCCAGCCCCCCTAATACTCACCTAAGCCCCCTCTCGATCCTGCGATGTGCACTGGAGTCTCGACTATCCTGGAACTCCCTCTGTTCATTGGCTGAGCCAGCAGTGGGAGCTGCTGTGATTCACAGCAAGTGAGCCAATGAGAAGAGAGAGTGGGTGGGGCCGAGCCGGGGCTCCATGTATGAATTGACACATGGAGCAGCGGGTGCACCCATAGCAAGCTGCTTGCTGTGGGGACACCCGACAGGTAGGAGCACCCAGGAGAGCCTGCAGGGGACCTGAGATGAGGAGGATCCGGGCTGCTTTGTGCAAAACCACTGCACACAGCAGGCAAGTATAGACTTGTTTGTTTAAAAAAAATGCTTTTAGAATCACTTTAAAATCTCTGCCAAACGGTGAAAAAAAAACTTTTTATTGAATGGAGTTCTTGTTTTAGGGTTTTCAAGTCTAAAACTGCCTGTAGCTGAGTGCTCTCCCCCCCCCCCCACACACACACACACACTCTCTCCACGCTTGCCCCCCCACCTCACAAAAGTATAGAGCGGCTGGAGGCTGAGCGCACCTGTGCCAGTTCTCCTCCTTTCTTTCAAATTCACCCACTGTGTGCTCATTTATGTTCTACTGCCGTTTATTCTAACCTGTATCAATAGATGAAGCGCATTTATCACTAAACGAGTGTGTGTGTTCATTTCTGATAGTGGCCCTCAGCCAGGTTAAAGCTATTTAGGTATACTTCTGTCTTTATACATGCTCGCAGTGATTTGTATTCAGACAGGTGTGTCAGAGGGGCTGAGATTGTTCTTGGGTTGAAGCACAAAACAGAGAACTCAAAACTATTAAGCGGCTCCTTTGGGGTTGGTGCTACATACCTTTCATGTAAAAATACACGGGAAAGTTCTAATTGTCCAGCTGTGTCAGAGCTGATTTCTGTGACAAGAATAACTGATCAATACGGAGCTGACTCAATCCTCCTCCACTAGGCATCATTGCCACTTTATGTTCTCAAGGCTCTTTATGGCCTCAAGGCTCTGTCCTTGGGCCCCTTCTCTTCTCCATCTACACCTCCTCCCTTGGCCAACTCATACACTCTCACGGCTTCAACTACCACCTCTATGCCGACGACACACAAATCTATCTCTCAACCCCCCACCTCACCCCTTCGGTCTCTGCCCAAATCACACACCTACTGAGCGACATATCAGATTGGATGTCGCTCCACTTCCTTAAACTGAATCTCTCCAAAACCGAGCTCCTTGTCTTCCCCCCAGCCCGAACCCCACCCCCCATTGACTTCTACATCACATCCAACAACGTCAATATCAAACCCGCTCTGCAGGCCAGAGTACTTGGTGTCATTCTGGACTCCAACCTATCCTTCCAGCCCCAAGTCCAATCTTTAACAAACTCGTGCAGACTCCACCTCCGCAACATCGCCAAAATCCGCTCGTTCCTAACCCCAGAAACCACTAAACAGCTCATCCACTCCCTCATCATATCACGACTCGACTACTGCAACTCCCTCCTCACTGGCCTGCCTCGCCGCTGGCTATCCCCGCTTCAGTTGATCCTGAATACGGCTGCCAGACTCATTCACCTTTCCAACCGCTCCATTTCCGCCACCCCCCTCTGCCAATCCCTCCACTGGCTTCCGATTGCGCAACGGATCAAATTTAAAATCCTAACACTGACGTACAAAGCTGTCCACCATACTGCCCCGAACTACATCACTGACCTAATATCCAAGTACCGCCCAGCACGCACACTCCGCTCCTCACAAGACCTCCTTCTCTCTAGTTCCCTGGTCTCCTCCTCCCATGCCCGCCTCCAGGACTTCTCCAGGGTGTCACCCATCCTCTGGAACTCCCTGCCCCAACCCATCAGATTATCACCTACTCTCCTCTCCTTTAGGCGCACCCTGAAAACCCATCTCTTCAGGGAAGCCTACCTCACCCCCTGCTAACTTGCTGACCTCCTCCACTCTTCCTACCACTCCATCCCCCACAGCTATCTCCTCCTGTACCACTATCCCATCCCTTCTAGATTGTAAGCTCGAAAGAGCAGGGCCCTCGATCCCCTCATGTTTTGCATTGTATTGGTATTGTTCTGTCACATGTTCTGTCCCCCTTTGTAATGTACAGCGCTGAGTGAACTATTGGCGCTTTATAAATACTGTATAATAATAATAATAATAAATAATAATGTTCAGCAATGGAAGGGTCCATGTCACGTACCTGATGGGAGACTGAAATGACGAGGTCGGCCTCACTTGTGTCACTAGCCCTGACCCCCACTGGAGTTGGGACAGAGGGAGTCTAGGACCCAGGGGAACAAGAGCGCCACTAGTTGTTGTTTGCAGCTCTTGCAGATTATGACCTTGGAAGACCGATGATCTTCTGATCCAAGCACAGTAGTAACAAGCAGAGCAGGTCTTGTAGATTACCAGGCGTGCACCAGAGCAAGGCAGGTAGTGAGGGTAAGAGACAGGAGCAGTGTCATAGGAATAGCCAGGGTCATCAACAGTCGGGCAGCACGGTACAGAATCAGAAAGAAAAGCCAAGGTCAGGAGCAGAGCCGAAGTCAGGAACCAGTATCAATTAGGAGAGCAATCAGAATCAGGTGAGGAACAAGCCAGGTCAGCAACAAAGGAATCATACAGGAACAAGCAGGACATGGGTGAGCTGAAGACCAGTCA
This sequence comes from Staurois parvus, assembly GCF_062004578.1. Classification (NCBI taxonomy): domain Eukaryota; kingdom Metazoa; phylum Chordata; class Amphibia; order Anura; family Ranidae; genus Staurois; species Staurois parvus. The sequence continues at coordinate 10,340,771 of NW_028317914.1, read as the reverse complement.
GCACTCAGCACATGCAGAGGCACTTCTTAAATAGTCCGTCTGGCGCCAATCTTCACAGTGCGTGTGCGTGATCACATGCGCACATCTATTCACCAGCCGTCTCACGGGAATTCCCTTACAGTCCAGATTGTCCTTCATCCCCTGATGGCAGAAGATAAAACATATTTTAACATCTGGACACAGTTTTGTAACTTTGACATGTGTTTGTAAAACTGTAAATATCATTGTACCTACTCAGTGTATCCAGGTGAATTATACATTGTTCTTTTTCAGGACACATTGGGATTTTGTTTTATTGCTAAATGGTAATGGATATCTCCTGAAATTGTTTTTATCAAAGGAAAAACTGGCACAAGATAGTAAAATAATTATAATTTTGTAAAATGTAGCTGTATATTTCTTACTATTAACATAACCTACCACCAATACCAACCCTCAAAAAATAAATTCCCCTGCTCCTGACGATGGCAGTGATACCACATATGTGCTCGTTAGTTGTCTGTACCCTTAGTAGAGCCCAGAAACAATAGTCTGCATTTTGATTTTTTTATCCTACCTAAAACACACTGACACTAATTTAAAGCATTTTTTTTTTTAAATCTTACCTAAAATACACTGACCCTAACCCTGGCCCTGACCTAGATCAAACCCTGATCTAGTTTTTTTATAAAAAAACACACACTTTATACTCTTCTCCTATACCAAGGAGAAAATGATACCATTCAAGAGGAGAAAGCAACATTGCGATGGCTGTACAGTAACTGATCACTATAATCAATCAGAGGCTATCACAGTGATCAGGTGATTGGTAACTGGGCCTCCTGGTTCCCGATCATTAGTACAAGACCCAGGGCTCTCACTGTCAGTCTGGTTTCTGGGCTGGGAGCACACTGTGCAGCGCACTCTCAGTACAAACATAGGTACGCATATACAGGAGAAGACCCATTTCCGTAAGGCCACATACATGTGTGCAGTTGGCGGGAAGGGGTTTTAAAATGAAGGCATAATGGTTTATTTTTTTTCTAAAATTTAAATGGTTTACAACATTAAAGGTGATTTATTCCTAAAAAGCAAGTACACCTCTGCACACTGGTACTGACTAATATTCCAGCGTCTCGCTTCTCCCTCAGTCTCTCTCCTTCACTCAGCTAGTGTGACCCCAGTGCTGATGGAAAGGGGCAAACAAGGGTACAGGCACCCTACATCCTCCTAATCAACCAATGGCATTGTTAGGATACCAGCAGTTGGTCCACATGGTGCCCAAGGTTGTAATGCTGCACAATAAAATCCTTTGGCTTTGTGTAACAAAAAGGCAGGCTTGGTCCACTCCCTGGCTTGTTGACAATTTTGGGGCAAATTTTTGGCATTTTTCCAAGGCACCCTTAAAGAACCCAAAAGGCACACGAGTGTGACACAGTGCCCTGGTTGAAAAAATCTGGTATAGCTTTTATGCAGGCAGCAACCTAAAACAGAGGTGTAGCATAACCCTAATGGTAACTTACTATTGGTCCATCATTGTGATAGTTGGCTTCACTGACTAATAGTGAGGTGCAAAAGTGGGAGGGGGCTTGACTGAAAAGATTGCATTCAGCTGTAGAGCTAGCATATTGTGACCATCATAGAGAGGCATTGGAGTACACCATGGCTTTACTTGTGATGGGAATGATGTGAACACATTTCCACGATTCTGGTCAGTGTCTCATCTTCATAAAGCCCTGTGATATCTCAATGAATGGTTATGGTTGTACTTCAGACTTGCTTCTGTCCTTCAGGTTTTGGTGAAGTGTTTACATCCTGCTCATGAAAAGGTGCTCACGTAGCATAAAAGCTTATGAATAGAATGGGAAGAGAGCTACTTAGTATATATCTGCGGGTCTGAGTGAGAGTTCCATTAAAAACGATATCTATATAACGAAGAAGCAGTTTTATAAGCAGGGCGCATCAAAACCATTCTGACTCACAGATAAAATGCCTACATTAAATAAAAAGGTTTTCCACGTGCATCTACATAGTACAACCTAAGTGAAACTTCAATCTAAGTAACAATTGGGTAAATGGGACTTTAGCAGCACCAGTAGAAACATGCACAAAATCTAACCTTTGTTTTTACATAGGATAGATACAGTATGTCTAAAATCAATGGCTGATTTTACAGAAAAAGCATCCATGCTCATCAACATAATATTCCGAGGTCTTAGTGATGGAATGTCCATACCATGACAAACATAAATACTGTAGATTGCGTATATATTGTTACATAGTTAGTCTGGCTGAAAAAAGACAAAAGTCCATCCAGTTCAACCATAGAAAAAAAAAGTTAGTATCCAGTTATATTCTGTGTATCTAAGAAACAATCCAGGCCTTTTTTGAAGCAATCCACTGAGCTGGCCAGAACCAACTCTTGAGGAAGTCTATTCCACATTTTCACAGCTCTCACTGTGAAGAAACCTTTCCATGTTTGGAGATTACATTTCTTTTCCTCCAGATGTAAAGAGTGTCCCCTTGTCCTCTGTGATGACCTCAGGGTGAATAGCGCTACACCGAGTTCACTATATGAACCACTGATGTATTTATACATGTTGATCACATCCCCCCTTAATCTCCTCTTCTCAAGAGACAATAAATTCAGTTCCTCTAATCTTTCCTCAAAACTGAGCTCCTCCATGCCCCGTATCAGTTTAGTTGCCCTTCTCTGCACTTTCTCAAGTTCCCCAATGTTCTTTTTGTGAATTGGTGCCCAAAACTGAACTGCATATTTCAGATAAGGTATTACTAATGATTTGTACCGGGGTAATATGATATCTCTCTCTGGAGTCTATACCTCTTTTAATACAAGAGAGGATTTTGCTCGTTTTAGAAACTGCAGCTTGGCATTGCATGCCATGATTAAGCTTGTGATCTACCAGAACTCCCAGATTCTTCTCCACCATTGATTCTCCCAGTTGTACCCCTAATAGTATGTATGATGCATGCATATTCTTAGCCCCCAAGTGCATAATCTTACATTTACCAACATTAAACCTCATTTGCCACATAGATACCCAATTAAATAGTGCATTAAGGTCAGCTTGTAAGTTGAAGACATCCTGTAAGGACGCTATTCCACTGCACAGCTTGGTGTCATCTGCAAAGACTGAAATGGGATTTTTAATCTCAGACCCTATATTGTTTATAAATATGTTAAAAAGTAAGGGTCCCAACACTGAACTTTGGGGTACACCACTGACAACCCTAGACCTTTCAGAGTATGAATCATTAACCACTACTCTCTGAATATGATCTTTTAGCCAGTTTTCTATCCATGTACATTTTCCAAGCCTGCAGACTTTACCTTACACATTAGCCATGTGTGGGGAACTGGGTCAAACGCTTTTGCAAAATCCAAGTATACCACGTCCACTGCCAACCCTCTGTCCAAGGTTTTGCTCACCTCCTCATAAAAAGAAATCAGATTTGTTTGACAACGTCTGTCTTTCATGAATCCATTCTGTCTGCTGCTTAAAATATTTTTTTCCAGCAAGAACTCATCTATGTGGTCTTTTATTAAACTCTGCAGTATCTTCCCAACCATAGAAGTTAAACTAACAGGTCTATAATTACTTGGTAAAGATTTTGACCAGTTTTTAAATATTGGCACCACATTGGCCTTACGCCAATCCAGTGGTACTATGCCAGTCATTAAAGAGTCCCTACAAATTAGAAACAATGGCTTTGAAATGATAGAGCTCAATTCTTTAAGGATCCATGGGTGTGTTGTTGATCTGATGACCAACGACTGCAGAAAACGTTACATTTTCCCAACATGTTTCGAGTAGCTCTTCTTCAGGAGATAAGACTTTAGAATAGAAAAACATGATATGCAAAGGTCAAAAACTGTCCAAACTATGGATTCGGTGAGTACCTGGCCAGGTTGCATGAGCAAAGGAGGAGCTCACAAGAACCCCAAGACAGATGGTTAGGACTGCTTAACACAACTTGATATGGGTATGCCATGAGGAACAGACTGCCCTGCTAGAAAAAAAGAATTGCCTGTGATAAGTGAAACTTAGGGTTAGAGCTCTGCTCAGGGTTTTATTGCTGCCTATAATACACAGGAGAGATTTCACTTCTTGTGAGATCACAGGGACAGGAAATGAATGGAAATTCATCTAGTGAGAACATACAACAAAAGAAGGTCTGTTTCTAAAATAGAGAAGGAATAGAGCTTCTGCTAGATGTTTATTAAAGTTGGTTTCCTGAAGTCTGTCTGTCTGTCTATTCACAATAACAAATGGTTATAATGATACCAGGATGGTTCAAATGGAAAGAATATACAGTATCTACCAGCACAACTTCCTCCAACTTCCAGTTGTGTCTACAAGACTGGAGCCATTTTGGCTATAATTACAATTAGCATTACAGGGCTTAGACAGAAAAATGTATATGCTACTTGATTTGGAGGTGTGAAAGTGACCACATTTGTGTTGAAAGCGGAAGTGATGTAACATTATTTTGTTTCCACTGTGTGATGAGACACCTAGCAACAGGTGGGAAGCCTCACTTTCATCATTCACTGCGTGCTCTGCTAGTAATATGGAGTCATGTCAGAGCTTACTGAGCTCAAAGAGGGCACATTGTTGGTGCTCTCTTTGCTGGTGCCTCTGTAACTGAAGTTGCCAGTTTATTTGCCGTGTTGCGAGGTACAGTATCAATGGTTATGACGGCATATACAGTTTCCAGGAAAACATCATCTAATAAGCATAAGCGCAGTGGAAATGGTCAACTGACCGACAGACACAAAAGGACATTGGGCAGGATTGTGACCCAGAATAAGAAAACAACTGCTGAAAAAGTGACTGCAGAGCTCAATCTCAGTTTTCACTGAACGCCTGTGTTTGCTAGATGTGTGGCTGCTAGAATTAATGGCACCTATGCGCATCTTCAGAAGGCAGTGCGCTTCCATGCAGCATGGGAAAACGTACACTCCTGCACATGTTCCCGCACACAAATGTGTGTGAATCAGCCCTCAGCAACTAGTGTGCAGGATCCTGCTAGCAGAAGCTGCCAGCCAGATCCTGCATATAAAAAAGCTCTGTACTTCTTACTCCTCACCTGTTTTTAATTTGCTCTTGAATAATTGTATATCTTTTATTTTACATGAAACTAAGATGTCTTGACCCTGTTCAATTCTTGACCTTGTTCAAGAGCCAGCCTATGTATCATTATTTTGAAAAGTTCGATAAACTTTATCTGTTTAAAAAATCGCTCTATACACATGTAGAATTTGGGCAACTTGACTACAGGGTTACAGCATAAATTGCCTTCTGCTGCTAGAAATCCACCTTGAGTCCTCCTGTTGCTAAGACACTGGCAGCTTCTGCCACTTAGCATACTTCTGTTGCTAGGATGGAGACAGTTACAGTACTGTGCATTCCAAAACAGTACAACTTTTACTTGCATGCAGCATAAAATACAGTGATTACACAGTACAACTTCATTGGTCTTTACGCAACTATGTGCATGGTCTAATAGAAAACTATGCAGCTGCATTCAGATCTGTAAAATAGAAACAAAATGGATAAAATTGTTGCAATAGCTTCTTGTGTGCATGGGCCCTAATGGTCTTGTGTTGACTTTCATTACATTTTTAGCTTATGAAATGTTAAATGGATATTGCATATCTGCCTATATACTGTAGATAAGTGATAAAACTCCTATTTTTTCTGCCAGAATATGTGCTGTGAATTCCAGAAGCATTAGGCTGGTCATAGATGGATGGCTTCCACCATCCATACAATCAAGGTGGATAGAGAACTCCCCCCTGCTGAGACATTGTATCCTGACAACAGGGACTCTCACTGATTGGGAAAACATTCCTAACAAGAATGTTCCACAGCAGTTGATTGTTAGATTTGTGGCCACACATGTATCCCCTGTGTTCAGGTGTTTAGATTTTTTTTTACCTTTGTCATGATGGGGGGTTAACTAATACCTGGTCATCCTTCCTGAAGGTCCTTGTTCATACACTTCATGTTATACAGTGACAACTCTCTGTGCCATCTTTACATGAGTTCTCACCCTGTCACATGGCCTTCTGCTGGAGACCACAAGTGGCTGCTTCAACACACATTACATGGGTATAGGCATGGGCCCATTGTTGTCACCATCAGGGGTGGACTGACAACTCATGGGGCCCCCGGGCAATAGGGGATCATGGGGCCCCTGTGTCCTTGCCCAAACTCAAAAAGCCTATGAAAAAGGTACCAGGGGCATCTCATGGGGCCCCCTACTGACCCCGGGCCCTCAGTAGGGGATCATGGGGCCCCTGTGTCCTTGCCCAAATTCAAAAAAGCCTATGAAAAAGGTACCAGGGGTATCTCATGGGGCCCCCTACTGATGCTGGGCCCTCGGGCGGTGCCCGAGTTTCCAAATGGTCAGTCCGCCCCTGGTCACCATTAACAAACCCACCCTGAAAAATGGCATGCAGTCACTGCTGGAATACATGTATGTAGGCAAAAAGTGGGGAATTAATGGTAGAGAATGTGCCATACTAACAAAGCTAATAGGGCTGTCAGAGTGAAATAAAAACTGGTGCAAGGTCTGCTCCTAAAAGTCAAAGGGAATGCAGATATTCAATATTGAAATCTGCCGCAAATCACCAGCAGGTGTACGGGAGATGAACTGTCAGTGATGGGCAGAGAGATCCGGAGCATGCAGCCCGAGCTGTACTGCTCTCTGTGCTGTGTCTAATGCCCCATACACACGATAAGAAAATCGTACCAAAAATTTAGCGGAACCACTGATCCAACGATTTTCTCTTCGTTGGTGAGCAGGATGTTTTAACCGATAACGATATTGTGAATGAAAAAATCCAGTTGAACAACAGTGAAAAATGTTGTCGCTTCACATACGAACGACCGATTTTCTATGCGGTGGTATGACAGGCATACAAAAAAATCTATCAAACGCTATCACGCATGAGCGGAAACAGAAGATGACCCGGATGTTTATGTCCAAGGAATCTTCGTAAACACGAACAAAAAATCCAAATGTTAAAAGTAGATTGGCCTAAGGAGATAATGAAACCAGAATTCTGCAGATTATATTTTATGTATCACTATTTATGTATATAGGTCATGTAATAAACTATATTATACTCATTGCTGGTAATTGTTGTGTATATCGCTCGTTCTGGCCAGAAGGGTGTGGCTACAAGGTCACACGCACACTGCATCACTTCCACTTGTACGGAAGATGTCAACACTACGTATTGCCCAACGAATGATTTTTCTAGATTGGTTAATGTGGGCCACAATTTCGACCAACGAACAAATGCCTCTCGGTCGTCGGATGAGCGATCGGTCGATTTTCTAACCACAGCATAGAACAGGGAGCAGATTAGTCCTATCTGCATGTGGGTTGGTTCAGGTTCACTAGCTGTAAGCCCAAAGGGTTCTTGGGTTAGGACAGGCAGTGGGCACTCGCTTTGCACATGTACCTATCTGTGTGTGCACACACTCACCAATGCCTTAGTCCTCATGCACACTGGACATTTTTACAGCGGCTGTTTTTGGCTTTTGACGTTTTTTTCTACAGCCAGTAAACCCCCCAGCACGTTATGCTATGTGTCCATGCACACATAGACTGTAATCAACATTTTTGGCTGGAAAAAAAACCCAGAACTAGTGGGTTTCTAGAGGAGTTTTTTAGCTGTAAAAATGCTCTAATGCTGAAAAACGTGGCAAAATGCCACAAACCGGCGTTTTTGGATGTTTTTTTACCCCCCTAATTTTGTTTTGGGAAAAAAAACTAAAAAAAATGCTAATGCAAAAACAATAAAAATTACTTTACAGAGCTAACGTTACCAGTATTATCAAAACATCCCATGTGCATGAGGGCTTATACTGGGTGGAGGCAAAGTCCAGGTGAAATCATCCTTAAAGGATAAGTTCACCTTATAGACAAAAATAATAAATGTATATTTTTTTGCAGGTAAAAAAATGTGCATGCTTTATTTTTGTCTACAGGAACCTGGAAACCATTGCACCAGTGATCAGTAGATAGCTGATGCCATGCAGTTCTCCTGCAGACCTGTCAGAATGTCTGCTTGCTGTACGGGATGTACAGCCAAACAGATATTCTGACAGGAAGCTTTAATGAATGACGTCCGTAAATGAATGATGTGACTGTGTGGGCGGCCATGCTGTTTTCAAATTTGACAGATAGTACGTGGAGACTTTTCCCCATACTATCTGTCAGAGGGGGGCAGTGGGAGGTGGCTGTGGCTATGGGAACATGTTACATGTTCCACCCTAAAAATGGGTGTAACATGTAACATGTTCCCAAAGGTGAACTTACCCTTTAAAGGATAAGTTCACCTTTCGTAACAAGTTACATGTTACACCCATATTCAGGGCCCACCACCCCCTTAATCCCCATTGAGACAGCTAGTGGGGGATCTTCTCCCTGCTAGCTGTCACAATTTTAGAAAAACGTGGCCGAGCAGGGCTCCGCCTGCCTGGCCGCGTCAGTCTTTCACAGTATTCTGTGAATGGGAAAACTACAAGTCCCAGCAGTCTTTGCAGCTATCGGCTTGTAGTTTTCAATGAACTACCACGGCGCTTCACGATGCTATGGTAGTTCATTGAGCCTTCCTATCAGTAAGTATCTGCTTGCCCCTACGGGATGTACGAGCAAGCAGATATACTGACAGGTCAGGGGGAGACTTGCATGGCACTAGCAGTCTGCTGATCTCTGGTGCAATGCTTTAGATTCTCCAACAAAAAATAATACATGCAAATGTTTCTTACCTGCAAAAAAATGTGCCTTTATAATTTTTTGTAAAAAGGTGAACTTATCCTTTAAGGCACGTACACTGTGTAGTAATTAAATGTACAGAGTTCATCTGTGAAGTGCTGCATCCCATGTCACTGCACACCTTACTGTAACTGTAGTATGTAAGAGGGACACTGCTAAGTATGTATGTAGTATGTAGGAGGGACACTGCTAAGTATGTATGTAGTATGTAGGAGGGACACTGCTAAGTATGCATGTAGTATGTAGGAGGGACACTGCTAAGTATGTATGTAGTATGTAGGAGGGACACTGCTAAGTATGCATGTAGTATGTAGGAGGGACACTGCTAAGTATGTATGTAGTATGTAGGAGGGACACTGCTAAGTATGCATGTAGTATGTAGGAGGGACACTGCTAAGTATGTATGTAGTATGTAGGAGGGACACTGCTAAGTATGTATGTAGTACAGTGGGGCAAAAAAGTATTTAGTCAGCCACCAATTGTGCAAGTACTCCCACTTAAAAAGATGAGAGAGGCCTGTAATTGGCATCATAGGTAGACCTCAACTATAAGAGACAAAATGAGAAAAAAAATCCAAACAATCACATTGGCTGATCTGGAAAGAATTTATTTGCAAATTATGGTGGAGAATAAGTATTTGGTCACCTACAAACAAGATTTCTGGCTCTCACAGACCTGTACCTTCTTCTTTAAGAGGCTCCTCTGTCCTGCACTCATTACCTGTATCAATGGCACCTGTTTGAACTTGTTATCAGTATAAAAGACACCTGTCCACAACCTCAAACAGTCACACTCCAAACTCCACTATGGTGAAGACCAAAGAGCTGTTGAAGGACACCAGAAACAAAATTGTAGACCTGCACCAGGCTGGGAAGACTAAATCTGCAATAGGCAAGCAGCTTGGTGTGAACAAATCAACTGTGGGAGCAATAATTAGAAAATGGAAGACATACAAGACCACTGATAATCTCCCTCGATCTGGGGCTCCACTCAAGATCTCACCCCGTGGGGTCAAAATGATCACAAGAACGGTGAGCACAAATCCCAGGACCACACGGGGGGACCTAGTGAATGACCTGCAGAGAGCTGGGACCAACATAACAAAGGCTACCATCAGTAACACACTACGCCGCCAGGGACTCAGATCCTGCAGTGCCAGACGTGTCCCCCTGCTTAAGCCAGTACATGTCCGGGCCCGTCTGAAGTTTGCTAGAGAGCATTTGGATGATCCAGAAGAGAATTGGGAGAATGTCACATGGTCAGATGAAACCAAAATAGAACTATTTGGTAGAAACACAACTCGTCGTGTTTGGAGGAGAGAGAATGCTGAGTTGCATCCAAAGAACACCATACCTACTGTGAAGCATGGGGGTGGCAACATCATGCCTTGGAGCTGTTTCTCCGCAAAGGGACCAGGACGACTGATCCATGTACAGGACAGAATGAATGGGGCCATGTATCGTGAGATTTTGAGTGCAAACTTCCTTCCATCAGCAAAGGCATTGAAGATGAAACGTGGCTGGGTCTTCCAATATGACAATGATCCCAAACATACCGCCCGGGCAACGAAGGAGTGGCTTTGTAAGAAGCATTTCAAGGTCCTGGAGTGGCCTAGCCAGTCTCCAGATCTCTCACTTTCAGGTCCCCTAGGGTCTTTGTTCAAGGAGAGGGGGGGGGGACCCTCCAGGGTCTCTTTGATTTTTCCGTTAACCCGGGCTCAGTGGGTTTCCTCTTGCCCTGCTTTGTACCCTGGGGGTCTCAGGAGAATAGGGGGAGAATGAACCGGTATCCGGCCATCAGGTCAGCTCTGCTCTCCCACCGCAGCACGCCGGCTGGCCGGCTTCCCGATCTCCCAGGAGTGCTTTGCGGCCGCTCACGTGATCGCGCTGGCTTCCCAGCGTCCAAGCGCCCTCTCGCCGCAAGTCTCCAGCCGCTCTCCACTCTCCTCCCGCGAACCTCCACCTCTCGTCCCGGGGAGCTGTCAGGCCAGGGTAAGACCCACGCCGCAAGGCTTTTTACATATCTCGGGAGGTACACAGGGGACCTGGGGAGGTCAGACCACGGAGCTCCGTCCGAGAGCTCCTACATTGAGCTCTCCTCTGCCGCCATGCTCAGGCTCCGCCCCCTCGCCAGTCTCCAGATCTCAACCCCATAGAAAACCTTTGGAGGGAGTTGAAAGTCTGTGTTGCCCAGCGACAGCCCCAAAACATCACTGCTCTAGAGGAGATCTGCATGGAGGAATGGGCCAACATACCAGCAACAGTGTGTGCCAACCTTGTGAAGACTTACAGGAAACGTTTGACCTCTGTCATTGCCAACAAAGGATATATAACAAAGTATTGAGATGAACTTTTGATATTGACCAAATACTTATTATCCACCATAATTTGCAAATAAATTATTTCCAAATCAGCCAATGTGATTGTCTGGATTTCTTTTCTCATTATGTCTCTCATAGTTGAGGTCTACCTATGATGCCAATTACAGGCCTCTCTCATCTTTTTAAGTGGGAGAACATGCACAATTGGTGGCTGACTAAATACTTTTTTGCCCCGCTGTATGTAGGAGGGACACTGTTAAGTATGTATGTAGTATGTAGGAGGGACACTGCTAAGTATGTATGTAGTATGTAGGAGGGACACTGCTAAGTATGTATGTAGTATGTAGGAGGGACACTGCTAAGTCCATGCCCTCTACATTTGACCAGGGTACCTCTGCCCAGTGGTGTATTTTGTTTTGTGCTGCCCTAGGCAAGACTAAAATCGGGCACCACCCACATCTATATTTGTCCCGCCCTTTCACCTGCAAACTCCACCCCTTCCTATTTAGGCTCCACCTCATCATTATTGTCCGTGTGTGAGGAATAGTGCCCCATCATTAGTGTCAGTGGGAGGAATAGAGCCCCATCATTGGTGTCAGTGGGAGGAATAGTGTCCCATCATTGGTGTCAGTGGAAGGAATAGTGTTCCATCATTGGTGTCAGTGGGAAGAATAGTGTCCCATCATTAATGTCAGTGGGAGGAATAGTGCCCCATCATTGGTGTCAGTGGGAGGAATAGTGTCCCATCATTGGTGTCAGTGGGAGGAATAGTGTCCCATCATTGGTGTCAGTGGAAGGAATAGTGTTCCATCATTGGTGTCAGTGGGAAGAATAGTGTCCCATCATTAATGTCAGTGGGAGGAATAGTGCCCCATCATTGGTGTCAGTGGAAGGAATAGTGCCCCATCATTGGTGTCAGTGGGAGGAAAAGTGCCCCATCATTAGTATCAGTGGGAGGAATAGTGCCCCATCATTGGTGTCAGTGGGAGGAATAGTGCCCCATCATTAGTGTCAGTGGGAGGAATAGTGCTCCATCATTAGTATCAGTGGGAGGAATAGTGCCCCATCATTAGTGTCAGTGGGAGGAATAGTGCTCCATCATTAGTGTAAGTGGGAGGAATAGTGCCCCATCATTGGTGTCAGTGGGAGGAATAGTGCCCCATCATTGGTATCAGTGGGAGAAATAGTGCCCCATCTTTGGTATCAGTGGGAGGAAAAGTGCCCCATCATTAGTATCAGTGGGAGGAATAGTGCCCCATCATTGGTGTCAGTGGGAGGAAAAGTGCCCCATCATTAGTATCAGTGGGAGGAATAGTGCCCCATCATTGGTGTCAGTGGGAGGAATAGTGCCCCATCATTAGTGTCAGTGGGAGGAATAGTGCCCCATCATTAGTATCAGTGGGAGGAATAGTGCCCCATCATTGGTGTCAGTGGGAGGAATAGTGCTCCATCATTAGTGTAAGTGGGAGGAATAGTGCTCCATCATTAGTGTCAGTGGGAAGAATCGTGCCTCATCATTCGTGTCAGTGGGAAGAATCGTGCCCCATCATTGGTGTCAGTGGGAGGAATCGTGCCCCATCAATGGTGTCAGTGGATGGAAGTGCCCCATCATTGGTGTAAGTGGGAGGAATAGTGCCCTATCTTTGGTGTCAGTGGGAGTAATTGTGCCCCATCTTTGGTGTCAGTGGGAGGACTAGTGCCCCATCTTTGGTGTCAGTGGGAGGAATAGTGTCCCATCTTTGGTGTCAGTGGGAGGAATAGTGCCCTGGCATTGCTGTCAGTGGGAGGAATAGTGCCCCTTCATTAGTGTCTGTGGGGGGGACTAGTGCCTCGTCGTTGGTGTCAGTTGGGGGATCGGTGATAGTGTCACAACATTGATGTCAGTGGGAGGAATAGTACCCCATCATTGGTGTCAGTGGGGGAAGGAATAGTGTTCCATCATTGTTGTCAGTGGGGGGAGGAATAGTGCCCCATTGTTGGTGTCAGTGGGGGGAGGAATAGTGCCCCATCGTTGTTGTCAGTGGCACCAATGATGGGGCACTATTCCTTCCACTGACACCAATGACACTTAACTTGCTGACCCCTGCTCCAGATTAGGTGCTGCTGCAGCCAGCATACCTGGTTGCAGCAGCACCATCAGCATGGCACACTTACCGGCCGGTCAGCTGTCCTGCTTCATTCACTCCAGGCGCTCCCTCACTCGTTGTTCGCGGGGCCACTCGGCTCCGCTTCCTCGCCGGTGATTGGCCGCCTGTGTGCCTTTCCTGAGCTACAGTTGTGGCGCCCAATCACCGGTGAGGAGGCGGAGCCGAGCAGCAGCGCAAACATCGAGTGAGGGAGCAGCCGAAGTGAATGAAGGAGCAGCACTTCCTGGAGTGGATCGTTGTGGGACTGGGAACGGAGTCAGGTAAGACACAGCAGCCCCCTGCCCACCCCTGTACTCAGTGTCCCTTCCGTTGGAAGGGGGGGGGCGGCCTTGTTTGTCTCTAGCGGCAAATATGCCCCTGCCTCTGCCCCCCCATTCCCAGTGACAGAATGGGGTCCCGCTGAGCATATAGAGTGGACCTCATGCACGTGCTTCCCTAACTCTTTTCTCTCTTCCATACCATGCGGCTAGGCTGAGGGTCTCCGTAACGTAGGTTTGGTCCCGATTGCAGTGGGAAACATACCGCTGAGGAGGGAGCCAGAACACCCCCCCCCTCGCTGCTGGTGAACTCCGCACCTTGCCAAGGTACCACTCTTGACGACAGGCAGTTGAAAGACTTTACACCGGTCCTTGGTTACCCATAGCAACTTCTCTCTTCTCCACTCTTGATGCTGAATTAACCCCTTGTAACAGACTTGCTTCACACCCTGTATGTGCATTAACTGACCCAAATACTTGTGACTGCCATTAACCTTCGTGCACCCATTTTGAATAACCTCAGACCAGGCTCAGGAAACAGTTAACAAACTACTGAAAGTCTTCTCGATGTGCAAACATAGTTAAGTACAAAAGAGTCCCTCACTAACTATTCCTTATACAGGGGAGAAACCATAAACTGGTGGAAATCCATAGACAGTTCTTCGATAAGCCAGTGCTTTGTGCAGACTGCAGGTCCCAGCAGTCCCCCTCCGTAGAAAGGTGTCACAGCATCTTTGGTTGTGGGTCCAAGAATGAACACTCCTGTACCAGGCCTTTCCCCTTATACAGTTGCAAGAAAAATTATGTGAACCCCTTGGGATTACGTGGAGTTTTGCATGAATTGGGCATAAAATGTGCTCTGAACGTCATCTAAGTCACAACAATAGAAGAACACAGTCTGCTGAACATAATACTACACAAACATTAGATGTTGCCATGGTTTAATTGCACATAACATGTAAGCATTCACAGTGCAGGGAGGAAAAAGTATGTGAGACCCTAGCTTAATGACTTCTCCCAGAGCTAATTGGAGCCAGGAGTGAGCCAACCTTGACACCAATCAGTGTGATGATATTGGTTGTGTTGCTGACAGCTGTCCTGCCCTTAAAAAACACACACCTGTTTTGGGTTTACTGGTTTCAAGAAGCACTGTCTGATGTGAACCATGCCTCGCAGAAAAAAGCTCTCAGAAGACCTACGATCAAGAATTGTTGACTTGCATGAAGTTGGAAAGGGTTAAAAAAGTACCTCCAAAAGCCTTGATGTTCATGTGTCCACGGTAAGACAGACTGTCTACAAATAGAGAAAGTTTAGCACTGTTGCTACTCTCCCTAGGCGTGGTCGTCCTGTAAAAATGACTGCAAGAGCACAGCGCAGAATGCTGCATGAGGTAAAGAAGAATCCCAGAGTGTCAGCTAAAGAACTACAGAAATCTCTGGCACATGCTAACATTTTTGTTGACACATCTACAATAAGGAAAACATTAAACAAGAATGGAGTACATGGGAGGACACTACGGAGGAAGCCATTGCTGTCCAAAAAGAATATTGCAGCACGTTTTGAAGTTTGCAAAAGAGCACTTGGATGTTCCACAGCACTACTGGCAAAATATACTGTGGACAGATGAAACCAAGATTGAGTTGTTTGGGAAGAACACACAACACTATGTGTGGAGAAAAAAAGACACAGCACACCAACATCAAAACCTTATTCCCACTGTAAAACATGGCGGAGGGAGCATCATGGTTTGGGGCTGCTTTGCTGCCTCAGGGCCTGGACGGATTGTTGCCATTGATTGGAAAATTAATTCCAGAGTTTATCAAGACATTTTGCAGGAAAACGTACGACCATCTGTCCGCCAACTGAAGCCCCGCAGAGGATGGGTGATGCAACAGGACAATGAGCCAAAGCATACAAGTAATTCAACAAAACAATGGCTGCAACAGCACAGAATACGTCTTCTGGAGTGGCCCAGTCAGCGTCCTGACCTCAACCCGATTGAAATGCTGTGGCATGACCTTAAGAGAGCGATTCACACCAGACATCCCAAGAATATTGCTACACTGAAACAGTTTTGTGAAGAGGAGTGCTCCAAAATTACTCCAGATCGTTGTGCAGGTCTGATCTGCTACTACAGGAAACGTTTGGTTGAGGTTATTGCTGCCAAAGGAGGGTCAACCAGTTATTAAGTCCAAAGGTTCACATACTTTTTCCTCCCTGCACTGTGAATGTTTACATGTTATGTGCAATTAAACCATGGCAACATCTAATGTTTGTGTAGTATTATGTTCAGCAGACTGTGTTCTTCTATTGCTGTGACTTAGATGACGTTCAGAGCACATTTTATGCCCAATTCATGCAAAACTCCACGTAATCCCAAGGGGTTCACATACTTTTTCTTGCAACTGTATATGCATCACAGGGCAGGAAGGCTGGTATCTCAAAAGCCCGGGAACCAGAGCAGAGCAATTTAACCCCTTCCCTTGCCTGGGCTAGCCACTGTTTCCTAACTATTTTAGGAAACCTGCCTACATGAATCTCCTCTGTTTTCTAAGTTTAGAAGACTGGTGTAGACCTTATGCAATCCCCACTCTTTATTATCCCACCCTGAATTATCTACAAGTAACAATTCTGTTATAAACAATCATTGTTTATGATACACAGTGCTTTACCCACTAAATGTCAGTTAGGATTAACATCCACTTTAAAGTGGTTGTAAACCTCACACATGAAATATGAACAAAGCATATCCCTCTATAGTGTGTGCTTGTCTCAATTAAGAGCACTAGGTGTCATTTCTGTCTGCTGTTTCATTCTTCTGCTATACATGAATCACTTCTGACAAGTTTTCCTTACACCAAAAAAAAAATGGTGACAGGGGAGGGACCTCCAGAAGATTGACAGCCTCAGCTCTCTCTGTTCCTGTGAGCTGTGTGGAGGGAGGCGTGTCTCTTCCCTCCAACCAGCTATCAGAGCTCTCCTTGCTGAGCTCTGCAGAGTGTAACTTCAACTCTCCACCCCCTTTTTTTCTGACCTCTCAGACAAGCTTTAAAATTCAGCACTTTGAACAGATGCAGAGAGGGGAAGTCTGCAGATAAACAGGTACAACCTATGTAGGAAGATTTGTTTCATTTTTGTGTATCATCGGAGTCCAGTCAAGTACTGGGTGTATGTAAGGCTTTACAACCACTTTAATATTTATTACGTAGTCTTATAAATTTGTATTGTCTGCAGTGATAATGCAGCTTGTACATAGCTGGATATATAGACACAAATAATGAGTAATTGCAGGTGTTTGCAGGCATACTTTACTATCACTGCACACTGTTAGTCTAGGTTCACACCTAAGCGGTTTCCGCAGCGTTTTGCAGAAACGCACAGCAGTCCATTTAACATGATTTCCTATGGGACAGGTTAACATCTCCGCGTTTTCAACCGGTGTGGTGTTTGGAAAGGGTCAGGGACTTTTTTAAATGCAAAACGTTGCTTTTTTGGTTCAATAGACTTCAATTGGAGATGCTGCAGAAAAGCATGTACTGCATTATAATGCATTTTTGACTAACTTTTGATGCGTTTTACATTTTAATCTGCCCAACAATAAGGTGGTGAAAAAAATGCAAAACGCTTCTAACACGTATCAAGAACGCATGTCCAAAAACGCACCGCAAAAAGCAATGCAGAAACGGATCAAACGCAAACTTCATAGGTGTGAACCAAGCCTTACTGCCTTGGTCCACCCCTTTCATTCTTTGGAGTTCAGGTCATTCATTCATGGAAGCTCAGCATCACAGGTGGGTAATTGTTTGGATGGTCTACATGCAAACCAAGCCTTAACTCCTCCCAAGATCCTTTCCACTGTTTAAATCAAGGGTATGGCTTACAAAAAGTAGTACTGAGACAAAGTGTGATGCTTTCAAGAAGCTATGTACAGCAGACCTGCTAGCCACTCCCACCAGCCATGATGTGCCTACATTGCATGGAAGCACAGAGATCATAAGATGATGTCTCTTGGTCTAAAATAAGCTAGGGTAATGAAAATGAAGAGGCTTTATTTGACAGTTTCATAGATAACGAGGAGAAGGAGGAATCAGTGAAGGCAAAATATAAGCAGATTAAAACTTCAGCTTTCATTTCAACCCAAAGAACAATTTATAAAGTACAGGAACCAATCAGAATGTCTCTCAAAAAGTTTATTGTACGACTGTACATCCAAGAATGGGCTGAAATGACTTTAATCCATCCTTTGTAACACATCCTACTATATTATTTGACATGCTACTGAGGACATGGTAAAATGAAATATGTGCCAAGAAAATACACATTGCAGTATTTTCCTGATCCAAAGTCATTCACACTTTCCTTTCCAACGACCTGTAATAAGTATGCAGATCAGGAGTTGCGCCTTTCAGATCTGCATGTTTGTTGCAGTCAGTGATTTAAAAAACAGCCAGGCAGATAGCTTTTCAAGAAGAAATTTAGCACACTTCCTTGGATGTGTGGACTCCTACTGAACTGTGTGTGTTGACTAGGGTAGAAGGCAGAAGGATCAATAATCTGACAGCTCTATGATCATGATAGGTGCAGTAAGGCTCCTATGGGACATTACACATCACTGTTGCTCTCACACTGCCTTATTAAAATTTAAAAAAAAGACTGATGCTTGCTTGAAAATAGCTGATAATCGCCACAGAACACATGCCTCACCTTAATGAGGGGAAAATGAGTTCCACTTCACAAGTGATAGATTGCAGGCTTAGAGATACAAAAATAAAACACCCATCAGTTTGTAAAATATAACAGATCCGGTCTAAAACAGAATAAATGATGTCCTATTTACAAGTGATAGATTACAGCAATAAAGTGGCATCACAGAAAACCAAATGTCTTCTAAAAACAGAAAGCCTAGAGAATAAAATAGTGGTCGTTTCAATTCTTTGTATGTTACACGATGTTAGCGCAATAACAGTAAAACATACACTAATGTTAATTTTAGGGAACACAAATGCAACAAATTACCTAATTTTCAGTAAAATATAAAAGATGAGTAAATAGATACCCAACATGTCAACACTTAAAATTGTGTGCATCCGTGAAACTCAACAAACTTTCGTACCCTATATTTTCCAAAGGCAGTGCTTTAAAAGCCCCTTCAGGCCATTAGTTTTAGAGTTAACCATGAATGAGCCTAGAATTGTTGCTCTCATTCCAGCATGCGCTGTGATATGTAACATGTGTAGCACAATCAATGTTTTCGTGTGTAAGCCCACATGTGTTTATGTTTGCACATGCGTCTGTGTGGGGTGGGAGGGGTTTAAGTGCTTGAGTGGAACTTACAAATTTTTTTAACAAATTTTTTTTTTATCACCTGATGTCTCACCTGCCTTGCAAGGAAGCTGATGGAACTCAGATTGTGTTCCATCAGCTTCTTCCCCACTTGACATGGAGGCCTGGAAGTGATGCTTTACATGCCTCTTCTGGGTCAGTAGAAGAACAGGGTGGCCTCCCTGCCTTCCATCTGTCTGCACCCACCATGCTCCTGGGTTCGCCAATGGGCCTGCATGGGAGATGTGGGGAATGGGGATGTGGAAGTGATTCAGCGGCTGCA
This sequence comes from Staurois parvus, assembly GCF_062004578.1. NCBI lineage: Eukaryota > Metazoa > Chordata > Amphibia > Anura > Ranidae > Staurois > Staurois parvus. The sequence goes on along the minus strand of NW_028317914.1, from coordinate 10,321,646 downwards.
CAGGTGCCAGATTGCTTCCATCTCACCGCTGACACCGTGTGATGTAACGCAGTGGCAGTGAAATGATTAAAGTTTTTTTTTTTTTTCAATTGTTACAAGCATGTAAAAACTTTATTTCCACTTTTGCAGCCAAACTGAGTTAACAAAAAAAAAAAAATAACTTTGCTGCTTATCTTTTTACTTGCACTTACATTTTACTCTTGAAGTGAATATTCCTGTGGAATGCAAGGGGATTGGGGAGAAAATGTGTAGCATATTTAACCCGGTCTGTACTGTGCTCCTTATCAGTTGGAAACTAGACCTCAACACTCTCTGTCCTAACAAAGAGTCAACTGGCCTCCTGCATTGCATGTTAATGAGGGATAGCTCAGTGTGTCCCCAGTCTGTATCGGGACAGAGAGATTGTGAGACTGTTCAGAATTGCCTGCAGTCAATCATGAGTCCTTCACATCAGAAACATCTAAACTGAAATACATTGTTGGATTACAATGTTCATGTACATTGTGTGCAACAACTACATTCGTATCAGTGTTCAGTAGAGATATATTCTTCAACCAGTAGATGGCAGTGTACATAAGTTTGTAGCTGTATCTATGGTTAAACTCTATGTCTTTTCTCTATAATAAAGTCCCTGTTTCCTGTTTTCAGGGAAGCAAGCAGATATACACATGTGGACTGTGCACTGTCAGAGATTCTGTAGGGCTATATACAGAATCTCTAACAGGTTATGAGCCCACACACGCAGCCATAGCCAACTACAGCAAAAGAAGTGCACGATACAGCAACAGAAAGAAGACTGCAACAGAATAAAAGAAAATGTCCAGCAACACAGCTGCAACAGAGCTTTCATTTACAAACCTGACAAACTAGAGCTACCAGTATTGGAAATTCAAGATGAAAATGCTGCTAAAGAAATGTGGGAAGAATTACAAAAAGTGTATGAAAGAGCTAATCTCAGCAATGAAATGTATTTGATTAGAAAGATATAGAAAGCCAAGGCGATGAAAGGCAAGGATTACATAAGGCACAATATTACATAAGGCACAATTTGGAAATGGTTGAATGCCGGAGAGGTTTTGGAGAAAAAAAAAAAGATTTTCATGTTGCAGCACTATTACTTAGTGGTTTACCAGAAAGCTATGAAACGTTTGTCACAGCATTTGATGCACGTCTAGATGATGAACTGACATTGAAACATGGTAAGGGCACGCTTGTGGATGAATATAAGTGTAAAACAGAAAGCATTAATAGTGATGGTGCTTTTATTGCAGTTTGCTTTAAAGATGAAAAATGGGAATAAAAACAGTAACATGCAACAAGAAACACGTGAATGTTTGTGCGAAAGAAACAAGGGCATTTAAAAGCAGATTGCAGAATCTGGAAAGCTAGAATGCAAGAACAAACTAAACTACAAAAGGCCAAAATCATGAAGAAAAAAAACAAAATTTTCTTCAGATAGTGAATATTTTTTCAATCCAAAAGTTGCACCTCATCATTGCAGGCATTTTTGGGGGGATTTACTAAAACTGGAGTACTCAGAATCTGGTGCAGCTGTGCATGGTACCAATCAGCTTCTAACTTCAGCTTGTTCAATTAAGCTTTAATAAAACCAGATTTTGCACTCTCCAGTTTTAGTAAAAAAAAAACCTGGTGTACTAATTCAGGAGCTACGAGTCACATGACAAATGACAGAAATGTCTTTATTGACCTTGGCCAGAGTAAAACAGAAAAAAATCAACACAGCTAATGGGCAAATAATGGAATTAAAAGGAATAGGAGACTTTTCTTTACTGTCCTATTTCCCAGAGTGTCACCAGAAAGATACCTGTGAAAAATGTCCTGTATGTCCCTGCTGTTAAAACTAATCTTTTGTCAATGCAGAAGCTCACAAAACAAGGCAATGTAGTGACCTTCCAAGGTGACATGTGCCATCACAAAAGGGGATATCTTACTTACAACAGATAACATTACAAATGAGCTGTATCAGCTGAACTGCAATTAGGAAAACATTCAAACTGCATTCACACATGGCACAGGTGACTTGGGCACATAAGTCCTGACATAATAAAGAAATTAACTGAGAATGACAATGCAAGTGGAATAAAAATAAGTCCATGTGATCAAACAATGAACTGCACCAGCTGTATTAAAGGAACAATGACAAGAAAAGCATTCCCAAAGCAAAGTAACAGCAGAACTAAAGAAAAAAACTAAATTATTATAAAACTTATTATACAGGATTTATATAGCGCCAACAGTTTGCTCAGCGGTTTACAATATAACGGAAGACAATACAGCAACAATACAGTCAGTTCAATACAAGAGGGAAAGGAGGGACCTGCTCCTTGGAGCTTACAGTCTTGGAGATTCATTCAGATCTTTGTGCTCAAATGGAAATATTGAATCCAGGAATTAAGAGGCATTTTCTCACTTTTATAGATGATTACTCCATGTATACTACATTGTATCTGTTACACAAAAAAGTTAAGTACCAGAGAAACTTGAACAGTACTTGGCTCAAGAAAGCAACAAATTTGGCAAAATGCAGAGTGTATTGCGCACAGACGATGGAAGTGAATATACAGGTGATGACGCACAGGTGTTTCTCAGCATGGTATATTTCAAACTACTGTACCATACAACCCAGAGCAAAACAGAGTTGCAGAAAGAATGAACCGTGCTCTAAAAAAAAAAAGGGGGGGGCCTAGGGAACAACCCAAGGGGGTTGGGACTGGGATCAGATCACCAGGGGCCTGACAAGAAGGCAAGTCACATGTCCATTAACTAAAAATGAAGAGAAGATCGCTCTGCTCCGGGGGGGGTCAGATGAATCAATCAGACAAGCAGGCGAGCAAAGGCTCCAGGATCGGGGGTTATCAAGGGAGGAAACCCATAATATAGCAATATTCGGAAGTCATTTGAAAGTGGATTTGACAGGCCCATTTGTGCGAGAATTCGGTCAGGTTGTCGCATGATGATTCGATGAGTTCCTCCATCCCTGCTACTCTATTCAGACGGATCAGCCAATCTCAAATCAATGGGGGTTGGGTAGACAGATAAAAGACAGAAAGTACCAAAGCTTCGTCTGTCAGAACAGCCTGATTCTCAGCCATGGAGGGAAGATTTAGGACTCCCATGATGCAGATATGTCAATCCAGGGAGCAGTTTACTAGGGTGCTCAAGTAGCAGTGTGACCAATCAGAGGTGCGGGTAACTCAGTTAATGAACTTGGTTTTCCTACAGAGTCGCTACACTGTATAAACACTGCAATCCCCACAAAAGGATTTCCCCATACATTATAATCGCCAAAATCTCAAAGTAGAGGGCTTACCAAATCCTCTTTATAATACGATAGTTGTTCTCGTGTACATATGCAGAAAGTTTCTAGTCATATGCTACATTTTTCTGTCCGTTTCTGGCTTATGGTAACTTATTCAAAAGCAGCTTGAGAACCACAGGTTGCTTTCTGGTCACCATTGCTTTTCTGGAAACAAATAGCCACTGCTTTCTCCCTGGAGATGCAGGAAATCAGCATGCATTCTACAATGCTGTGGAAATACTACAAATTTAGTTATGTGGAGTAGCAATGACTTTATTTGAAGCCAGGTCTGGCTGTATTTGTGTCAACCAGGTGTCTCCAAACTTTCCAAACAAAGGGCCAGTTTACTGTCCTTCAGACTTTAGGGGGGCTGGATTGTGGCCAGAGGGGGTATAAAAAGTCTCAGGGCCAGCATCAGTGAGAGTAAACAAGGTCTCAGGTGTGGTAATCAGTTGCATAGTGCCTGTGGTCAGTAGGAGGAGGAGTAGTGCCTCCTCATTGCTATCACTGGAAGGAATATTGGCCCATCACTGATGTTAGTGGATGGGATAGAGCACCATCATTGATATTTGTGGGAAGAATAGTGTCCCATTGCTGGTGTCAGTTGGGGGAATTATGCCCCATTTTTGGTGTCAGCGTTAGGAAGAGTGCCCCAAGGGCCAGATAAAGGCTAGCAAAGTGCTGCATCTTGGAGACCACTGGTGTAGACCAAAACCCTGTTTGAAATACTACTCTCAGGGAGATCAGCTCTGCACTTACAGCATCTCAACTATGGAAACTAGGAGTGCACTGACAAATCGTTAGGAAGGATGGGAGGAAGGGCAGGGGTTGGGTGGTACAAAAATCTTCTGTGGGCTGCTCTCTCCCCAGCACCCCCCCCCCCAATACTTACCTGAGTTTGATCTCGATCTGGCAATGTGCATAAGAGCAGTGGCTCTCTCAACTCTCTCCCTCCTCAATTGTTTAGAGACCGCAGTGGGAGTCATTGTGACAAGTCATGCTCTTTGTGTCAATGGACACACAGGGGAGGGCTTGGGAGTGAGTACACATGCCTGCCTCCATAGAGAGCAGTTAGCTATGGGGCACTCGGCAGGGTGGGCCGGGAGCTCCGGTGGAGGACCAGAGAAAAGGAGAATAGGGGCTGCTCTGAACAGAGCAGGTAAGTATGGCATGTTCGCTATTTACCCAATTAACGCCAGCCAATGTGCCTGTACTTCGCCCGACTTTGAGTGGTTATACCGGGATAATGCCTGCAACTCCCACCACTTTCTGTTGTCTTCTTGGGCTCTCCTGACCCACTAGGGAACCCAAGAGTGCAGCTAGCATTTTCAGTGGCTGACCATAGTTCAGATCAGGGATCAGAATGGCTCCAATCATCTCTATGGTCTGATAAACTGGAAGTTATGAGTATTTCATGACTTCCAGTTTCACTGGATGTCAACAAACTATTCTTGGTTTGAAAAAAGCATTGAATCATACCGATCTCTATCCGAAGCTTTTAAAGGCATAAGAGAGATCTGAGGTCTAATAGACCAGTGCAATAATTCTAGCACCAGACCTCTTGTGTAAATCTAAAATGGTAACCTGTAAAGGTTTTAAAAGCGTTGTTTATGGATAATAACATGTAAGTAGTTTGCACAATTTTAAAGCGTGACATTTTAGTATTTATTTACTTGGCATAACATCATCTTTTATATTTTACCAAATAATTGGGTATTATATTGTGTTTTTGTGCATTAAAATCTATTAAAGTGTAAACCACTGCACAAATACCGTGTTACATACAAATTGCAAAACCTACCATTTTATTCTCTAGGGCCTCTGCTTAAAATATATAAAAATAATAATTTTGGGGGTGGTCTAAGTAATATTGATTTTACATGGAAACAAAAAAAGTGTAAAAATAGGCACGGTCTTGAAGTGGTTAAAAAAAATTGCCATTTTCTGTAGAATTTATTTTTCTGCCACGTCAAGCCAGGAAAATGCAAGAAAATCAGATCGACTGATCAGGTGTTTAGGTGAAGGCTTGCAAAATCTGGGTAACTGTCTGAATAATACCTTCAGCAATTTGCCCTTCTTACACCTACCCAGTTATAGTGTCTCTAACAGTTGTATCTTGTGTGCTCCATGAAATTATACCCCAGTTCTTGTGGAATGGCTTGTTTTATTTGCTTTATTTCTCATTAATCAGTTCTATAGTGATGTTAGATTTTCTTTGCATTTTTTTTTTTTGCATTATACATTATCTCCTGCTGTGTTGACATGAATTACCATCACAGCAGTATTGAGTACGGCATAAAACATCATTATGTCTAAAAGTACAAATAAACACCTTCGGAATCTCAAGAAACTGACTCTTTCAAAACAACCTATAATGGCTTACATAGGAAGACAAAATTATTCCTTTATAAAAATTCTTAGAGGCACAAATGATCTTCCCATTAGGAGCATGCAATGTAAGGCCTATGTGTTGTACTTAAGTAATCAAAACATCTAAAAGCCATAATTTATTATACATATTGTGAATTTAATTGGATGACTGCTGATAATATTTAAAATTGAAAAAATAAGCTTTTCCAAAAACAGGATTTCTAGGTAAATGCCATTTTTACAGGACAAGTCTGTAAGCGACAGCCATTTTAAAAAGTTACACAGCTTTTGTCAAACCCATACATAAAGCCTACAGCAGTTTGGACCTATTGACCTTATCATCTCAGGGCTGCCAATTAGGGTTGCATGTGATAAATCACAGAAGTATCTTCATCCAAGAACTTAGTATAAAAAAAAAAGTATGTGTTTTTTGTGCATCAAACTAATGCTGCATCTCTTCCCCGCCAGCTAAGACCAAGAACTGAGCGATCAAACACCACTGACTGCTCAGTTCTCTGTCTTCAGGCTGCAGAGAGCAGTGACTGTCAGTCTCCAGCTTTCTGCTCTGCCCCTCCAGTGGTCACTGGAGCCCTAGGCTGTGGAGGGGGCTGGAAAGGCTGGCTCAGACTCTCAGTGGCTCGTTGAAAAACTGAAACAGCAGGCGGTCCAGGCATCTGGGTGTCAAAAATCTTGAAAGATTTGGGTACGGAATTTTTAGGCACGTACACTTCACACCATAATTTGATACAAAAAAAGTATATCTATTTATTGACAATTCATATAAAAGACATATTTCGACATATAATAAAAACTTTCAAAGGTGGAATGATGGCATATGCCCCAGACAATTAGCTGATGTGCTCAATATATGACATCTTGTCCATTAACATACGGTGTATTCCTCCAACTACAGGGGATTTTCCACCTTGAGTGTTAGTGCCCTACATGTTTCGCGATCAAAATTGCTTTTTCATGGGCTCCCGCTTGCTGTCTCAGCCAATGAGGAGGCAGAGACCCGCAACAACCGAGGCTGTTGTGCACATCGCTGGATCGCGATGGGGCTCAGGTAAGTATTGAGGGGCCTGGGGGCACTGCTGCACACATAAGGTGTTTTACCTTCAAGCATAGAATGCAGGAAGGCAAAAAACCTTCAGCCTTTACAACCACTTTAACAATGAAATATATAATTAACTACTTACTAATAAGTACAGATATGTGAACACACAATAAGTAAGGCGATGCCTGGGGACACTACTAGCGTAGGAGTGAATATAGCGAGTGTAGGGGCACACAAACAACAGCTAGGGGAGGAAGGATCACACCCAGGGGCGGACTGACCACTTAGCTACTGGGGCACTGCCCGAGGGCCCGGGGTCAGTAGGGGGCCCTGTGAGATGCCCCTGGTACCTTTCATAGGCTTTTATGGGTGTGTCTTGAGTGTGGATGAGGCCACAGGGCCCCCATGATTTCCTATTGCCCGGGGGCCCCATGAGTTGTCAGTCCGCCCCTGATCACACCATCAGAATCCAAATTGGATAACTCAATAGGCTATGAGAATCCAGTAGAAAGACATATACTTACTACACAATAACGGTTGGCTAACAGGCCTACTAGATATTTTCAAGCCCTCCACATGAAGGGATTGTAGCCAAAAGATAATGTTCTCATATACACTGAATCCATGGAGCTTCTGTAAATATCTAGATATTCAAAGATACCCAGGGGGCAGTATCCATGGTAACATGTACATAATATGAGTACCTTCAAGTAAATCAGTATTCAAAGCATCTCTATTAGGTTTATAACTCCCTCCATATGTTCGCTTTTCTGTCCATGCAGACTGTACTAGGGGAATGCACTTAACACTAAAGACTGGAAAGTGGCAGCTGGAATTACATAATTAAAGAAAACACCACCCCTTAATAAGGTAATACATACTATCCCCTGGGTTACCAGACACACATGGGAACCATTCGGCCACTAGAGTTTCATGGTATGTACCTGTATAGCAAAGGTTTAAACGCCAGGGTCACCGATTCATCAGGAAAGTGTTCCGCTGTTACAGCATATCCCCTCAATGTGCAAGGGGCCATACGAGCTGTATCCTCCTCCCCCACTATTCAAGCACACCCAGACTGGAGCACACATGCTGAGTTCCGGGATGTGACGTCACCTGGCCTGGCGCATGCACCTGACACTTGGCAAAAGGTCGAATGCTCAAGAGATGTTGACATAGCAACGCAGAAGAGAAACCACGCAGGCGCAGTAGTGAAGGGGCCAGCACGAAGTTGCCCCCACATGCCGTAGATGTGCAGCCCATACCAGCCCAACCACCAGACTGTCAAGCCACACATACCCCAGCTTTCCAGCCACACACTTACAAAGCCACAAGGGACCCCCGATGGCCCCCACATAGCCTTATAAACAAAGATTACATAGATAAAAATGAATTATATGACAACCATAGTAATAACACATAGCATTTAACAACATAACATTATATAGCTAAATTGGAACATACAAAAATGGCACAGGTCAGGAGATATATATTTCTAAAATGTATAGGTCCTCAACAGACACCCTTGGTCAAATCAGCAGAACAAAACAAAAAAGTGGCCAGGTTCCCAAGGTGTAGGTATATTGATGCATAGTCAGCATGGCACAATCATTATACAGTAGCAGTATATCATAGGTTATACAAATATGTATGTATGTTAAGAATGGTTTGTAAGATAGAATCTCATTAATACCGGAGAGTTTTGTGGCATTCAATCGTTCAATCCAAAGGGTTTACTTACATAGGATTCTCTTATTCCAATTTCCTCCATGAGGATCTTTTTTGACCACCTCTAACACAATACATTTTAGACAAGAGGTATCAAATTTATGATATAAGCCTAGGTGGCGGCTGATGGGGGTAAGCATTTTGGCATTGGAAGAGTAGTGTATATGGTCATGTATCCTTGAACTGATAGTCTTGCCTACATAAAAAGCTCCACAAGTACATAACATAAGATATATCACTCCCTGGATCTTACAGTTGGCATGGAACCCAGGTCCCAGTATCTTCAAAGGGTATCTATAAATGTAGACACTGTACTTATTACCCATGGGTCTTGGAAGGCTCGAGCTTTCATTTACCCAATGGTGAAATATTCACCCCATCGGTTCCATGCGCGCTCTAAACCGTAAGCAAGCAGTGACCTTCGCTTTTCCTGTGTGGGCCTCCCGTCCACAGCACATTGCAGGTGGGCCATCCACAAGTGGCTGAATGCAAATTAAAATTTCTTATAGTCCAAACGTTTAGAGCACTGTGGCATAAATCAATAAATAATGATCTGTAAATATGCCTAATTTTAAACAGAACATAAACCTACACAAATCTGCAATTGGCAGCAGCCATGAAAGTGATTTATGTTATAGGTGTTCTTATTAGGGTTGGGCTTAATGTTTCAGTCGAACATAAGTTTGACTCGATCATGGGCCATTCGTGTGTTTGGCAAACACACAAATGGTAAGGGCGTTCGGTGGGCTGTTCACCGGCCACTCCCCACAATGCACTGCGCCCTGACAGTGCATTATGATTGGCCAAAGCAATGCACCTGACCACAGGTCAGATGCAATGTTTTGGCGAGTCACAGCACATGATGACGTCACAAGGGGGTGGGACTGACCCCGCCCCCTTGTAACATCATCACATTATTTAAGAACCGTCATCCCGACGCAGCTGTCAGATGGTGGGAACCAGTGTCAAGAGCAGAACTGTTTTTTTTTGGGGGGGTCAGCGGTGGTGGCAGGCATGATTGACATTGGATCTGCATTGGGGGACTTTTTTTGTTTTTGTTTTTACACTACACTTTTTTTTTGTGAATGGGTAGTGTTACCATGTAACCCATACTCATTCACAGAGGGGGGCGGGATCTGGGGGCCCCCTTGTTAAAGGGGGCTTCCAGATTGCGATAAGTCTCTAACCCACAGACCCCCACAACCACCGGCCACACTTGGGGGGAAGAGGCCCTTGTCCCCATCAGCATGTGGACAAGGTGCTTTGGGGGGGAGTCCCCCTGCCCCAAAGCACCCCCCATGTTGAGGGCATGTGACCTGGTATGGTTCAGGAAGGAGAGGCGCTCTCTGACCTGGTAAAGGTCTGGTATGGATTTTAGGGGGATCCCCATGCCATTTACAAAAAAAATTGGTATGGGTATTGAGGGGAACTCCCACACCAGACTGGAAGGGCTTGATATGAATGGGTGGGGGGGACCCATCCCTTTTTTGGCGGGCAATGCCAGCAATTCTTTTTGCATTCAACTGTCAGCGGGGAACCCCACTGACAGCTGGACATTAAAGAATGTTCTACTAAAATATCACATGACTTAATAATATAACTCATGCGGTATTTTACTAGCTGTGCGGTATCTTACTGCATACTCAGATGGAGTAAGATACCGCTTAGTGATTTGTCCCTGTCCGAAGTGCGCAGTCGAACTTTCAGTAGGTTTGAATGTTTGACCACAAACAGCAGGGTGTTCGGTCCATCACTAGTTCTTATATACTGTGTACACACATGTATCTTCTCGCATGAATCTTCAGTGGAAAGGTTATGTTTGTCCCTGTGAGGTGCCACTGGTGCTGCTTATGGGGGAGACACCTAAAATGCAGCAACAGTGGGAAGGAGGAGCAAATCAAGGACTGTTGGCATCTTTGTTACACTGCAGTTCGGCTTTAAAAGAGAAGTATGGCTGTAATGCCTATGAAATGTGTTGGCCTTGGCCCTTTGTTTCTTGGGTAATTTTTACAATAAAGAATTGTTGCCCAGATGCCAGGAGCAGGAGACATTGATGTCATTTCTCTAGGCCCAAGGAACAGAGCCACAAGATATTAGACTGCTTAAAGCAGATAAAAACTTGTTTATGGGATTAAACGTGTTTATGACATCTAGAAATGTTACATTAGACTGCTTAAATTAGATAAGAACTTGTTTGTGCAATTATAGATATCTACTTGCTTGAGAAGTTAGCAATCTTTAAGTTTAGGGTAAATAAGAAGAAATCTTTAAATTTAGGGTAGATATGAAGCTGATTTGAAGAAAAGTGTGATATTCTTAGATAACGTTGTTTGTTCAGTGTAGTGGCTGGGCGTGACTCTGTTATCCTCACGGAACCTTTCTCCTAGCTCCTCCTAGAGTGGGTGTGACGCCCCCCCACTTCGGGAACGCTGCCAGAAAAAGGGTTTAAAATGGGAGCTTAGGCGTAATCAATTGGGAGCAGCCTTCCTATGCAGACAAGGATGCTCTGATGCTGGGACTCTTGCCAAGGCTATATAGGCTCATTGATTGGTCACGTTTATGACTTCCCCGCAACCCCCTGTGCATTATGGTTCCGATGAGGTCTGTTCTTTCCCATCTTCCCATAGCTTTGTTAATGTATTAATTCTATGCTGTGACGCTGTCAAAAGATGTGTCTATTTCATGCTGTAATGCTCACATTATTATTGGTATGTGTTATGCAGATTGTGATGTCTATAAGATACATCCTCCTGTGTGTCATGTGATAATAAAAGTGGAGGTTTTGACAGTCCAAGAATATTGCAGTTGGATTCTGTTCTTTCTTGCAGTGCCGAGTGAATGCTATGATGTGCCAGGGCAGGTGTTCATTTGGTAGAGGGTCTTTCACATTGTCAGGGTCCTGTCCACGGCAGAAGTTCTGGAAGATCTGGCATTTCTGCCAGTACTCTGCATGGCCACAGAAGCACATATCAGTCTCAGTTTGGTGCCAGACGGCCTTTATAAGTTGCTCATCACTTCCTCAAGTTGCTGGATGATCTCTAGATCCCCGTGCCCTGTTCTTGATTCCTGTGATTTTGACCTGTGATTTCCTGTTACTGACTCGGCTTGCTCCTGGACCTGTCTACTCTGCTTTAACCCTGATCTGACCTCGGCTTGGCTTATGGATACTCTCTCGCTCCTCTGTGTATGACCTCGGCTATCCCATCTTACTATGTCTGCTCCAATTCCCACCTGGTACCTGACCTTGGCTTGAACCGACTACCCAGTAAACATCTAAATCCTGGAAGGGCTTGCATACCACACACAGGCGCCTCCTGTCTGCAGACCTATCTCCGTGTACCAGCTGTGCTTCTGAGTGGACCACCAACCAGCACTCCTACAGGCGACCTGTGCAACTTTGGGCCAGACTCCCGCTGTCCCACTCTCAGGGCAGTCTGGAACTTAGCCGCAAGGGAAGCCCTCTCTCCATTGGCCTCCATCACCAGGTACGTGATACACATGCTTAAAATAATTAACGGTGTAAATGATGGCTAAATGTACCTGTGTGTGTAACTGTGTGTATATGACTTTCTTTTAGTTGTTGCATCCAGCATTGCATTACAATGGCCAAAGCTATACATGTGCTCTCCTGTGACCCAGAATCAGCCGACAATGGGCTAAGATTGGTCATGGAGCCACACCAACAATAATGGCAGGATCCACCCAGATGCCCAACCAGCAGATGACTCAGCCTCTCAGCACGTGGCTGAGAACCTGAGCCAGCTGCTCCTGCCCCCTCCCTAGCCCAATGCTCCAGTGAGTGCTGGAGGAGCAGAGAGCGGAGACTGACATCATCGGTCATTGGTCTCAGCTCCAAATGGACCAGAAAATGGAGCAACCAGAGGTCATGTGATCGTTCAGTTCTCCAGCTTAGAACCGGAAGGGGACAGCTGCTGCCTCACACCGATGCTGCAGCAGGCAGGTGAATATGAGTGTTTGTTTTTTCTATAGCAATCTTCTCTTTTAAAGTTGATCTAATCCTTAACTGAATAAGACATAATCTGGTGCAACTCTGCATAGAAATTGAACAGCTTTCAGGTTTTTTTGTCAGAACTTAATTGAACAATTACTGAGCTGAAGTTAGAAGCTGATTGGCTGCTATGCACACCTACACCAGATTTTGCACTCTCCAGTGTTAGTAAATCAACCCTTTAATTTGCTAACAATTCCTTTTTTCTTAAATAAAATGTTTACTTTTTTATTTTTTTTTTGCATATCAGTGACGTTGATCTCACGCAGCCTCTTCTTGTCTTAAACGGGACTTCAAAGCAGAACGATACTTACCTTCTATCCAGCGCTGCTGTGTCTCACAGCTCCCAACCACCTGCTGTTATCTTCAGCCCATCTGCTTCCTGGTATCGATCTCCAGTTGTTTTCAGTGGCAAAGTCAAGATGATGTCATGATCTTCATTTATCTTGGCATTGCAGAAATTGTACATGCAAAGTGTATAGTGCGGACAGGCAGCTAAGAAGCTTTAATGCAGAAGAGATATAATATGCAGTTTTTATGTTTGTTTGTTTATTTTACTAAAATTCCACTTTAACTAGTTGCAGACCTTGGGCATGCTACACACCCAAAAAAAAAATTCATCATTGTACACAGGATGTGTGTAGCACATCCAGTCTCTCTGCCCTGCTTCTAGGATCCCTCCTTCCAGAGTACATAGTATGGGTGGCTTTGGTTAATCAAAGTCGGCATTACTGTATACTCAAATAAAGTGTAGTCAGCTGTCAAAAAAACAGTCTGCATCAGTGTTTATAAATAATGCTGCTCAGATATACAAAAATACAAAGTAACATAATATTACTTTTGTATCATTCTGTTCATTCATCTGCAGATCAAAGGGATGAACTTAGAGCTGCAAATTATTATTTTCTTTTTTTAAATGTTCCTCTGTTTAACCCATTATTAACCCTTAGGTTAATGTAATCAACCCTTTTTAACTCCCTATTATGCTCTCCATCTATTATTTTCCTGCTGATGTTTTTTGTTTGTTTCTATTCTATTTTGTTTTGTTTATTAATATTTTTAAACATTTAACATATCTTTACACATTTCCCATTTTAAAAAAATTGCTAAATTAAAAAAAACAATATATGTACTACCTTGTTATCTTAAGTAAGGACAAAGTTATTGCAAAATAAACAGGTTTATAGCAGAAATGTAAAAATTGCTTTGGTCCATAAGGGGTGAAGAGGTGGGAAAGGTGAAATGGTTAAATCTGATTATTCTACACACTTAGATTGTAATAAGGCATCCATCAACCATATGTACACTGAAGGACCACAATTCCAAGCTAGGCAATAAAATCCATTATAGAAGGTTACAAATCTGCAGTGAGCATGTCCTTCAGGATTCACTGTACCAGGAATCCACCCAGTCTGGCCCTTTGATTCATTTTGCAGAACTGTATATGAATTGATAAAGAAGACCTTTGGATCCAATTACAGGCGTACCTCGGTTTACGAACGCCTCAGTTAAATTTTTTTTTAATCATCTCCCTGTACAGTACTATGTCTTTAAAGTGCACTTTATAAAGAGTTTTGAACAGATAAGACCATTTTTTACTTTTTTCTGACTTCCGGAACGGATTAATTGGTTTTCAATGCATTCCTATGGGAAACCGCGTTTCGGTTTACAGATTTGTCGCAATACAAAAAAAGTCCCGCAGAATGCATTAAATTCGTAAACCGAGGTACGCCTGTACTACCATAACTTGAAAACCCATATCCCTAGAGTATTTGTGATTTATGAGCTGTGAGTGGTTAAGAATAGATGGTGTTTGCTTCCTCTAAGGCATAATAGGAACAATGTCCAAATCTTCTTTAGCTTCATGCAAGGGCTAATGTAATGTACTTACCTAAGGCTTCATGTACACGAGTAGCTCCTTAACTTGAGTTTAGGAGCTTTTGGCATTTTTTTTGCCAAAGCTCCTAAACCCAACCCCATAAAAGCCTATGTGTATGTGTACACATAGGCTTTTAGCAGAGTTTAGGAGCTGCCGCGTTTAGGTGTGGTTAAACCTCCCTCTCCTGAATGCAAAAGAATCGCATTTAGGATAAGAACGTTTTGACCGCCAACCACAGAAAATGCAAAATGAGGCAAAACCATGGCAAAACGTGGCAACCGAGGTACCGCGTTTTTGCATTTTCCCGCAGCTGGTGGTCAGGGTAGGCTCGTGTTCAAGAAGCCTAAAAGTCCTCCTATAGTGTTTGAGTTTATTTCTCTTTCCACACTGCTAAAAGCTTAACCGTACACATAATAATACGCTAAGTGAATTAAACAATCAGACTTCTGTAATTATTAGGATGAAACAGAGCATAAGCATAAACAAGACTAATGTCATCATGGTTGAAGCAGCACAGCCATAATTATGTCTCCTGATGTCAAAAAACAGGACACCGACTGGGTAATTCAATCAGTGATCAGAGTTCATACTTGGCGGTGGGGATAAATCATGGATTGCCATCAGCATTTTATTATATTGGTATGGGGTCACAAGGATCCTTTTATTATGGTCATGGTCAGAATATTGATCATAAGGGCAGTTTGCAAAATATTTGCAAGGTTCAGTCTTTTTACTGGATCTGACCAATCTGCAGCAAAGTTTAGTAGATCTGTTCACTAATACCTAATTCAAAGCTCCAGCTGCAAAAGCAAACAAAATCAAGGATACTGGATTCTCTCAGCTGGGTCTTATGCATTAATACATGTGACTCACTTTGAGACCTGGCTCACACCAATGTGGTGCGGGAAACGCTGAGAATCCTGTGCGTTTCTCACACCACATTGCAATCACATTGCATTCTTTGATCTGATGAAAGTGTCAATGATAAACTAATGACACATCGAAGCAGGTAGAAAAACGCGATGCGACTGCCAGAAATCACATTGCATGGGTGAGAATACCCATGCGATTCAGGTGCAGATTTAAAAAAGGGTCCTGCACCTTTTTGGTACAGATGCAATGCGTTATGAGCCATGCATTTCTGTCAAATAATGTACCGCTTCGTCCAGAAAATTGTTGCAATTACAAATGTTTAGGCATTCTTATGTTTATTTCTTTTGTTTGTATTGGTATGACACAAAAAAGTGGAAAAACAAAAAGAAAAATTTTACACATTCCACGCAAAACCCCAAAATTGGACTGGACAAATTTCTTGGCACCTTCAATTTAATATTTGTAAGCACACCCCTTGGAAAACATAACTGAAATCAATGGCTTCCTGTAACCATCAATGAGTTTCTTACACCTCACTACTGGAATTCTGGACCACTTTTTTTCACTAACTGCTCCAGGTCTCCCAGAATGGGAGGTTCCTTGCCCAACTGCTGTTTTGAGATCTTTCCACAGGTGCTCTATGGGACTGAGATCTGGACTCATTGCTGGCCAGTTCAGTACTCTGCAGCACTTTGTATTAAACCATTTCTGGGTCCTTTTTGATGTGTGCTTTGGGTCATTGTCCTGCTGACCTCAGATGGAGACCCAACTTTCTGACACTGGGACCTGCATTGCACCCCAGAATTCTTTGGTAGTCTTCAGATTTCATAATGCCATGCATACAGTCAAGACATCCAGTGCCTGAAGCACCAAAGCAACACCAAAACATCAGTGAACCTCCACTATGTTTGACGGTAGGGACTGTATTCTTTTCTTTAAAGGCCTCATTTCTTTTTCTGAAACCAGTAGAATGATGAGCTTTATCAAAAAGCTGTAGTTTTGTTTAGTCTGTCAACAGCACATTCTATTGACTCAAAAGAAAAAAACTATTAGTTATGGACTCAACCAGATTGAAATGGGTTTTACAAATATTGTATCTACATTAAATATAAATATATGGCCAAAACACAATTATACAAAGATGCAAACATACATGATATAATAAAACACCTCCACATGCCTCTAGTATTATTGTATGGATGCCCCCTTGTATTAAACCTGTTACTCGGCCATATGGGTTCTATTCCAATATGACACTGCTCAATATAAAGATTTATATAATTTTTAAAGTCCATTACTTGTCAAACTTGATTTCTCATTATGCGATAAACTTTACTCCAGAAACAATTGATGGAACAAAGTGGATATGTTTGATGGCAAGATCTCCATATACAATAAAGTGTGCAGTTCAGAGGAGGATATTATACTTTGCAATACACACTCCTCAATTTCACCTCCCTCTTACACTGTAGGTGTATGTTTCAAAATTCCAGTAGATAGTGGGCTAATCAAAAAGAGGAAAATGGACCATGTCCACAATCAATCCTAAAAGTAGATGTAGTCCAAAAGGAGGAAAATTCTGATTCATGGTCCAGAAGAGGATCAGTATAGATGTATCTTTCAACCTCCCTTGTACTGTACACCTGTTATTTAATATCACACACCTCTGGATAGCTGGAGAGTTCATTCCATATACAGATCGTAATGTAGAGTAAAGTGAGCTGAAAAAGAAATGTCTATAGAAAAATTTATTATATCCATACAGACCATACTGTGTCCATAGATAAACTTTGGAGATCATTTAGGGCAGTGAAATGAAAATTCCCATTCTGATATGCATGGCCATATACTTATCATAGTGATCCAACCATCAGAGGATTATCGTAGTAGAAGGCAGTGGAGAATACGCCATATTTGTTTGGCATGCTTTTCATTTGAAGGTCAAATAAAAAGTATACCAAACAAATATGTTATAACAAAATTGGTGCTGTGCTCCCACACTTATACTTATATAAATATTTAAATCAAAAATGAGGTTTCAATTACACCCCTAGTGAATCCTCCTGTGTGTAATTATCCCAAACTCAATTCTTCATATTATTATACAATCTTATGCAGTGTTGTTTGATAAATCATATGAAATAAAAATAAAAATGTGCAAAACGCATAAAAACACAATACATAAACCCACTTGTGTCCCTAAACAGGGTGAAATCACAAACATGTATTAAACCACACGTGATAAAACGCTTGGCATAAATAAAGTCCCAAAGGTGCAGTGGAAATAGCCTGACAAATTGCACTATTGTAGCTATAAAACAAGCAACAGGATGGTCAGGATAAATGGACCCTGACTATAAGACAATCTACAAGGACTATAACAAATCCTTCAACATAAATGTGTGACCACCACTCAACAAGTGCCCACATGTACCAAAGTATAAATTGCCATGCTCTCGGGCAAACTTGGGATTATACTGCTGTATAAATAGCAGGAATAAATAAATACATTTAAAAAAGATAATTAAACAAAATATTGAGTGAATCCACAATTGAAAATCCAGTGACGCTATATGATAAACACATAACTTAGATTTATAACAAAGTCCACAAAAACACGTGCCACCAATTATTAATAAACAATGAACAAATCGTCCATGTGTGTATTCTTCAATATGGCTGGATATATAGAAACCTCCAGCGATCAATATAAATCTGGCAGGTGAACAAAAAGTGTAATCCTTCACCAGTAAGATTGCCCCCTCACCTTCATGAAGCGACCCAACAGGGTCAAACCGCATTTTTGTATTAAGCACAGCCAGGGGCGGACTGACAACTCATGGGGCCCCCAGGCAATAGAGGATCATGGGGCCCCTGTGTCCTTGCCCACACTCAAAGCGCACCCAAAAAAGCCTATAAAAGGTACCAGGGGCATTTTCATGGGGCCCCCTACTGACCCTGGGCCCTCGGGTAGTGCTCGAGTGCTTAAATGGTCAATCCGCCCCTGAGCACAGCAACCGCTCAATCCTCCACGTCAGATTCGGTATCACAAACAGTGGTGATATCCCCCTTCAGAACTTACAGGTATCACTTCTCCTGATATCTGGATGGTTTTCATATGATCTATTTGTGCCTCAGCTTCCTCATCGATGTTTATAAAACAAGAAGAAGAATCCTTCCATCGTGTGATATTGTTTCATTTATTGATATAAAAGAATACTATAAATGCTCACTCACATGTGTTATGAGAAAAAAATGCTCACAGATCCTCATAGGAACTCCTGGGTGTACTCCTATGGGTGTATCAAGATGGCCCTTCCGCTGGAAGTGATGTCACCACGTCTCCGTCTCTCGTCCAACTAGTTGCGTCACTAATCGCGTGACATCATCAGGAACACAACATCATCAGGTACCAAACAAACATGGTCTACATCTGATGCAATCAACTCTAAACAAAACCTAATGATTACTAATATAACCATATTACTACTACTACTGTGTGTTCATTAACCGCATGAAGACCATGAGGGTCGTCCTAAAGATAAAATCAGATAATAAATATCTAACTTTGTTCTTAATGTTGTGGGCCTTTCTGTATGTAACTTTGGTATGTCTGGTAGAGCAGTTTTGAGATGAGGGTCCCTTAACAAAATGGAGCAGTGCTTTTCAAGGATACCCGCCATTCTTTTGTATCGGCAGTAAAATTGGTTAGGGAATCTAACAATTTGAGAATCATCAGATATCATTTTTCTAGTAGATTCTTAATCTTGGAAATAAAAGGAATATGTATTCTCAACTAATTCACTAAGCTCACTAAAGTACCCTTTTTCCAGAATTTTTTTCTGAAGTAGGACACTCTGTGCAATATAGTCAATTATACTGTAATCGGCCAGCCATATATTATTCTGCACTTTTTTATAACTTTTATATATTTTTAACTGAGTTCCTATTGGTGTACTAATAAATTGTGTACAGCACTTACTGTACATGGTTGATGTGACAATTTCCTAATTCTCCTGTTAATATTATGTATATCTGCAGTTAGATATTTATTATCTGTTTTTATCGTTAGGGTGACCATTATGGTCTTCATGTGGTTAATGAACATAGTAGTAAGTATATGGTTATATTAGTAATCATTAGGTTTTGTTTAGAGTTGATTGCCATATTGTTGTTCAGCAGTTATATTTCATGTGCGGTCCCTTTAAATGTGTAAAAGTCTTTGGTGTGCATTGCGACCAGCCACATTGCCCATCCCCCAATGTATTGTATATATACAGTTGTGTTCAAAATAATAGCAGTCAGACATCACTAACCTGATCAATCACTATTTTTGGTAGAAATTATATTTCTACATGGCAAATAATTTACTAGCAGGTTTAGTAGAGTAATAGAAATCCAACAGTCATGACATGCATGCTGCTGATTCTGTAATTGAATCACTAATTGAAAGGGGCATGTTCAAAATAATAGCAGTGTGGAGTTCTATTAGTGAGGTCATTCATTCTTTGAAAAACAGGTGGCAATTATTGCCCTTATTTAAGGAAGGAAGGCAGCAAATGTTGTACATGCTGGTTACAGTGCATTTCTCTCTGAAATTCTGAGGAAAATGGGTCGTTCCAGACATTGTTCAGAAGAACAGCATACCTTGATTAAAAAGTTGAATGGAGAGGGGAAAACATATAAAGAAGTGCAGAAAATGATAGGCTGCTCAGCTAAAAGGATCGCAAATGCTTTAAAATGGCTACCAAAACCTGAAAGACGTAGAAGAAAGCGGAAAACTACCATTCGAATGGATAGAAGAATAGCCAAAATGGCAAGGACTCAGCCAACAATCAGCTCCAGGAAGATGAAAGAAGGTGTAAAGTTACCTGTGAGTACTGTTACAATTAGAAGACACCTATGTGAAGCCAAGCTATCTGCAAGAAGCCCCCGCAAATCCCACTGTTGAAAAAAGACGTGCTGAAGAGGTTACAATTTGCCAAAGAGCACATTGACTGGCCTAAAGAGAAATGGCGCAACATTTTGTGGACTGATGAAAGTAAGATTGTTCTTTTTGGGTCTAGTGGCCGGAGACAGTTTGTCAGACGACCCCCAAACACTGAATTCAAGCCACAGTACACTGTGAAGACAGTGAAGCATGGTTGCCCAAGCATCATGATATGGGGATGTTTCTCATACTATGGTGTTGGGCCTATTTATCGCATACCAGGGATCATGGATCAGTTTGAATACATCAGAAAACTTGAAGAGGTCATGCTGCCTTATGCTGAAGAGGAAATGCCCTTGAAATGGGTGTTCCAACAAGACAACGACCCCAAACACACCAGTAAATGTGCAACATCTTGGTTCCAGACCAACAAGATTGACGTTATGGAGTGGCCAGCCCAATCCCCGGATCTTAATCCAATAGAAAACTTGTGGGGTGACATCAAAAATGCAGTTTCTGAGGCAAAACCAAGAAATAGAGAAGAACTGTGGAATGTAGTCCAATCATCCTGGGCTGGAATACCTGTTCACAGGTGCCAGAAGTTGGTTGACTCCATGCAACACAGATGTACAGCAGTTCTCAGAAACAGTGCTTATACAACTAAATATTAATTAAGTGATTCAAAGGAAAGCAAAATCTTCAAACATTTTTCAGTTTATATAGTGAATGTTTGAGTTTGTAAAGAAGAATGCAAACACTGCTATTTTTTTGAACAGTCTAATATTCACTTTTCTTAAATTTTTTTAGAGGAGCAACACAAATTTGATATATTTTTCTTCACGTTTTGATTTGGAATAGAATGTGTAGTGTTCCCAATGCATTTGTGTGTATGGAAATAAAAGCTATTAGAAGGATTTTGAGCTTTATTCACTTTTTTCAACACACTGCTATTATTTTTAACACAACTGTACCAACTTGCCTTGTATTGTGTCATGGCCTGAGGAAGGAGCGTGCATCCTCCGAAACACGCAGCAACACTTACACCGCTCTGTATTCCTGGACTGACGTCACCTCTGCCCCTGCACTGGCTGTGCGTTCCAAGCTGGCTTGCAGTACTCTTCTACTTCCTGGCTCTGGTTTTCAGCTCTGTCTGCTACAACATCCATACAGAGACATAACGATGGCTGCCTGGTGCCCAACAGGATTCTGGGACCAAGAGTACAGCAGGCAGTGTTTACCCTTTTGATAAGTGAGTTGCAGCTTTTAACATGTGAGTTGCCAATTTATGAGCCTAATAAAAAATGTTGGTTTGCTGTACTTAGATGGCGCTTTCCTTTTTGCTTGCATTGTGTTTCTAGAGTTTATGTCTAACTCTTGGATAGCAGCCACAAGTTTGAAGCATACCATAGGGCTCCACATTGGACTTTAACCGCTTCTTGACCACCCTATAGCAGAAATACTGCTACAGGGCGGCATGGGTGTGCAAAATCACTTATATAAACTTGATTTTGCATTTGCTGTCAATCACCGGGTCCCGGACGGTAATTACCCGCCGGCACCCCGTTATTGGTGATGATCACCGACGGGGAGGAGGGCTGCTTTTTTTACAAACAGTCTTTCACCCTGTCAGCTTGGGCACACTGCTTGGGATGGCTGTGCATAGCACAGCCATCCTGAGCAGTGTGCTTACAGTGAAGCACACCCCCCCGCCACCTAGTAAAACACTCCCTACATATAGTTAACCCTTTGGTCACCTCTCATGTTAACCCCTTCTTGTCCAGTGCCCTTAGTACAGTGTCAGTGCTTTTTTTTAGCACTGATCACTGTATTGGTGTCACTAGGGTGTCAGTGACACCAAGTTAGTTCCCCCCAGTGTCAGAATGTCCTCCGCAGTCTCGCAGTCCTGATAAAGGTCACTGATCGCCGCCATTACTAGTAGAATAAAAACAAAATCCCAGTATCTATACCGCCATTTGTAAACACTATAACTTTCATTGAAACCAATTAATTTAGTGGGATTTTTTTTAGCAAAGACATACATACAGAATACATTTTGGCCTAAATTTATGACAAAATTTGATTTTTTACATTTTTTTAATGGACTTGTTTAATAGCAAAAAGTCCAAAATATAGCTATTCTCAAAATTGTCTCTTTTTTTTTTTTATAGCGCATGACCATGCAATTGTCAGTTAAAGTATCGTAGCACTGTAAAGCACAAAATGGCCTGGTCAGGAGGGGGGGAAAATCATCTGGAGGGCAAGTGGTTAACGGGACTTTCACGCCGTGTTGTACAATGTCTTAGCCCTATGGGTTTTAACCCTTTATGTGCCACAAATACCCCTTTTCCTCACATTGCACGCCAACAGAAAGGGCCCCATCTAAGCTGGAAGAAGAACTAATTTTTCAGACTGTGCTATGTTCAGAGTCATCTTATTAGAAATACTGGTTTGCAGGAGGTCTAACTGATTCTCATGCTTAAACATAGACTATCCTGAATGAGGGCCTGCAAGTGAGCTAGCCACTTGATGTTTTTGCTATTTCCCTACATTTCACACTTGGGGAGCAATCTCCCAGTCTGAGGGCTAATGTTTATGCTCTTAATGTTGCAGGACATAGGTAGCCACACTCTACAGTACAGGGTATCTTTCAGTATTGTATTGTTGTTGTTGTGTTGATTTGCTGTATTTACTGCTTAGGCCTTGAATTGTTGTCTTGTTTTGACATTTTCTTCTTATTAATACAACCTTGTAATTTTTTTTACCATAATTGGCGTGCATCTTTCTTGAGTTACTACTGGAAGGTATTTTGGTGGTGTCAATAGAAGTGGAACTCTAGCTAAGGCCAAACGAAGAGCAGAGGGCCCAAATCTATGAGCGGTTCTTGTGAGGGTAGTGCTACACGTTTGATGTTAAATTTCGGTGTGACAGGGTTGCTATAAATGCTAGTCTATTGGTATGCTTAGGTTAGTTCTCATTATTTCTATTTTCATGGTATATAGCTTGGGCAATGGAGTCTTCAATTTGCAAGTTTCTGGAAGGTGAAGTTTGCCACTACATTCTCCAGATGAAAGAATCCTATCAGAAAGTTGCCACCTTCTCACCGACCCTGACTCTTCAGCAGCCCATAACCTAAATCAAAGGTAATCTGCAGGTTATCAGTTACCAAAAACAAAAACTGAACAAAAAGTCTTTCTTTCAAACATTACTTTTTTGTGAGGCCCAATGTTATTAGGTAAATGCCTTACTGTTACCGAGATATAAAACAAGAAAATATAATACTAGGTAAAATCTCTGAATACAATGCAGGAAAACTGTAGAGCATGTGTCAATGAATCATTCTTTTTCTGGATCTCATCCAAAAGTCCATTATGTAAATTGCTGTAATCACACCATTTATGTACAGACCTTTGATACTGTCAATTACCCAAATTACCAAGTTAAGCATTTTAAATATGAAATCTATTGATTGCGATGTTTCTCGTTAGGAACAAAAAAAAGAACAATTTAGATGTATTAGATCTGTGTTTACAAGACAAATACCATGAAGGGTCCACTGATTATCCTTTTGATAAATAAAAGGACAAAGAAAAGAAAAATGATTCATGGGATAAAGTACTGAACTATTGACTCCTGAAAATGAGTCTCTAGGCCTGAATACAATGATTTGACAAGTGTAGGGCACAATGATTGTTCACATTTAGCACTGATTCAAACAAATTCGATTGTGAAGAATAAATTCTAAAGTTTCCAGTACCTGCATAAAGACAGCTCAGTGTACAATCAAATAAGGCTAGATATAAGCTGTAGACAAAACTCCCAACTAATTTCTCCATAATCATCCCCTTCCCAGCAGTATTCTTCTACTACTGACCCAAAAGTGCAAAAAAAGCCTGACACTAACTATTCTTAAAAATGTTCCCTTCCCCCTCTACCTACCTATCCTTTATACCTTGTATAAAAAAAGATCTGTGCACTTAACTATTTTAAATCCGTTGTGGTCTGGTCATGTGATCCTTTACTCCTATGTGACTGTGAGCTTCTGCTGCAGGGGAGAGGAAGGATGGCCAATGACGGCTGGGCCATGGGAGCCTATGGGTGTTGTCTGGAATTCAAAGCCGAGCACTCCCTGACACAGGGGAGCTGGAGCTGCAGGATCACATGAGCAGATCGGAGCTGATTACAAAAAGGTAAGTATACAGATCTTATTTATACAGAATATGCATGGCAGGAAGGAGGGGTGGGGAAGGAACATTTTTAATTGTTAGGCTTGTCTTCCATTTAAAGTGAGCTGAAGCTCCTTCTCTCCTAGAGAGCTCAACTGTGTGCACATCACAACACACAGCACCTCTGTTTCAGCGTCTACACTTCTGTTGCAGCTTTTCCATGCACTTTCTTCTGCCACAACTCTTCCATGATGTCTGCTCCATCTTCTGCCACAACTCTTCCATGATGTCTGCTCCATCTTCTGCCACAACTCTTCCATGATGTCTGCTCCATCTTCTGCCACAACTCTTCCATGATGTCTGCTCCATCTTCTGTCACAACTCTTCCATGATGTCTGCTCCATCTTCTGTCACAACTCTTCCACGATGTCTGCTCCATCTTCTGTCACAACTCTTCCATGATGTCTGCTCCATCTTCTGTCACAACTCTTCCACGATGTCTGCTCCATCTTCTGTCACAACTCTTCCACGATGTCTGCTCCATCTTCTGTCACAACTCTTTCATGATGTCTGCTCCATCTTCTTTCACAACTCCTCCATGATGTCTGCTCCATCTTCTGTCACAACTCTTCCATGATGTCTGCTCCATCTTCTGTCACAACTCTTCCACGATGTCTGCTCCATCTTCTGTCACAACTCTTCCATGATGTCTGCTTTATCTTCTGTCACAGCTCTTCCTCCATAGTGACTTCTCTGTCAGCTCTCCTCTAAAAATCAGTACTGCATTCTCTAGCATCCCCTTTTCCCATCCCAGGTATTATACTCCCCCATCCACATTCATTCTCTATCTTATCTCTCTCATCTACCCCTAAAC
The DNA here is from genome assembly GCF_062004578.1 of Staurois parvus. NCBI lineage: Eukaryota > Metazoa > Chordata > Amphibia > Anura > Ranidae > Staurois > Staurois parvus. The sequence goes on along the minus strand of NW_028317914.1, from coordinate 10,296,444 downwards.
AATCAGTTTTTACTCAACCTCCTCTCTTTCCAGTCGACAATCAGCCCCTTGTCTACCACTTGACTGGTTGCTACAGGTTACTGCACATCATTACTGGTCACTGATTGGTTGCTAGAGGTTACTGCATATTAGTACCATTCACTGAATGATTGCTAGAGGTTACTGCACATCATTACTGCTCACCCATTGGTTGCTAGAGGTTACTGCACATCCTTTCCACTCACTGATTGGTTGCTAGAGGTTGTTGCACATCATTACTGCTCACTGATTGGTTGTGAGACGTTACTGTACATCATTATTGCTCACTGATTAGTTGCTAGAAAGTACAGCAGATCACTACTGTTTGCTAATTGATTGCTAGAAGCTACTACACATAATTACCGCTCACTGGTTGCTATAGGTTACAGCACATTATTACTGCTCACTAATTGGTTGCTATTGGTTACTGTGCATTATTACTACTTACTTATTGTTTGCTAGAGGTTACAGCACATCATTACAGCTCACTGATTGGATGCTAGAGCTTACAGCAATTTATTATGTCTTACTGATTGGTCGCTGAAGGTTACAGCATATCATCTCCTCACTGTCTGCACATCATGGACTGGGAAGGTGATGGGACCCACTAATAGACGGAAAACTTCTAGGGATTCAAGGACTTCTGGAATCAGTGGCATTGCTAGGGGGAGGGTGTGATCAGTGACAGTGCTGGGGGGTTGATGGGATCAAGGGCAGTGGTTGGGCGGATGGGATCAGTGGCAGCACTTGGGGAGATGGACTCAGTGGCACTGTTTGGGGTGGATGGGATCAGTGGCAGCGTTTGGGGTGGATGGGATCAGTGGCAGTGCTAAATGGGGATGGGAGGGGTCATTTCTACATCGATCACCAATGTAAGAGGGGATTTACACTGACCACCAGTGTAAGAGCAATTCTGCGCTTACCACCAGTGTAAAGGTCAATTTACATTGACCACTCATTTAATGGGGAATTTTCACTGACGACCAATGTAATGAAAAATTTACACTGACAACCAATATAATGGGGCATTTTACACCAAAAACCAATAAACTTCTACACTGGCCTCCAATGTAAGGGAAAATTTACACTAACCACCAATTTAAGGGGGAACTTCTACATGGACCACCAATGTAAAGGAGGATTCGACACTGACCACAAATGTAAATTAGGATTTTTTAACAAACTACCAATATAAAGAGGAGTTTCTACAATGTCACCAATGTAAAGGGGATTTACACTTACCACTAATGTAAAAGGACCACTCCCAGTGACCACCAATGTGAGGAGGGATTTACACTGACCAGCAATTTAAGGGGGACATTCACACTAACCACTAGTGTGAATGAAAGGATTCTACACCAAGTGTCAATGTATTGAGAAGATATACACTGACCACCAATGCAATTGAGACATTTAACCTATGTTCACATTTGTGCCTGTCAGGAACGCATGGAAAAATCACTTTCCTGACACCACAGAAACATGCTGCCCTTTAGCAGATACACAGCAGTGCTAATAATTGTTAATGACAGTCTTGTGCATCTGCTTACGTGTGCATTTCCACATGCACCAAAATTCAAGGCGCTGTGTCTCAGTGTGATTTTGTCAGGGCAGGGGCCGAGGAACGGACAGGCAGGCCTAACAATGTAACGCACTGGCTGACGACAACCACTACCCACAGACCGAAGTCCCACAGGGCGCGGAGTCTAAGTCCCAGGCTGCCCTTCACCAGGGCCCCTGATGGTGGGGATGGACTTGACGCAGCCAGGAACCAGGTCGCGGCCCCCGAGACACCTCAGCTGCAGTAATGGCCGCCGCCAATGGCGTGTAGCTGGTGGAAGAGACAAAAGAGTAGTCAGACAAGCCGGGTCAACAACAACAGGACAAAACAGTACAGGACAGCAGACGAGAATCACAGGTCACGAGCCGGGTTCAGCAACAGAGGGTCAGATCAAGGGAGAATACAAAGAATAGTCAAGTCACAAGCCGAATCAGATACCAGGAGAGTCACGAGAGTCAGAACAGAGTAATAGCAACACAAAGACACAAGACACAAGTGCAAAGAGCATGTGCGGGCCACAGGCTTATATGTCATCAGCCACACCCCTCTGGGGGATGGACCACAGAGACCTGAAGGCATAAAAGGATTCCCATCATGCACAGCAGAATCCAAGATGGACGCCAGCACATGGAGTAACATAACCTCAGGGAAAAGGTAGGACCTTGACAGATTTTGAAAAAGGGTCAGGGAATTTATGTCCCTATTTCTAGCACATATAGCAGCCCATTGAAATGAATGTGCTTCCCTACACATGATGTACATCTGCAAACCTCCCCTATCCTCTTCCCCCCTTCAACACCCCCCCCCCCACCACCACCACCACCTTAAATCCACACGCCTCCTCTGTTCATCTTTGCACCCACCCTCCTTACCTCTGTAGGCTCAGTGACCACATTTGCTGGCAGGACTTTCAAGCATACCTCTGTTTACCTCCCCAGTGGGCAGCATTCAGCAGAGGTGATGGTTGCTGGAACCTCAAGGGGGCAAAATATACATATGTATGCTGCTGATATTTACATATGAATGCCCCTGCTACTTACATGTCAATGCCTGCTGGTCTACTTCTATTTACATATGAATGCCATTTTACATATGAATGATGACATGGTCTGCATATGAATCATGGCAATAGGGCAGATCCCCCCAGCATAAATGACAGCACTTCACACTGAGATATTGGGGCACAGCATGGGACGAAGGGACAAGGGAATGTAAACTGGGACTATCTGGCAGCTGCTTTGGACCCCACAACTATGACTGGGCCCAGGGCAACTGCCCCTTTTGCCCCTCCTTAAAGATGCTCCTACCCTCTCCCCTCTACCCCATACCATGAAAAACTGCCTTTCTACCTCCTCTCTGCCCTGCTAGGCCAAAGACAGTTGCAGTTCTGCTCTTTCCCCCTACCTCCTATTCATGTTTAGCCAGCGTTTTACCTCCTGTTTCTTCCCTCATTGCCATAAAATCAATTCAGCTTTGCATCTGTACATATCCACCACTATTCCATAATCAGCTAGAGATAGCAAACTCGAGCAAATAATGAGTCCAGCTAAAATTTTGTCACAATGGGCAGTAAGGAAAACTGGTGTGGAGAATAATTCAGTCCAAAACAATGAAGGCTAAATTAACTCATGAAAAGGAGAAAACCATTTTAGTCTAGTTTACCATAATCCATCTCCTTTTTATCGTAATTGTATCATAATCCTCATAATTCTTTTATCTAAAATCCATATATTACAGTATATTATTCTGGTCATTTGCACAGGCTCAATTAATTTATCATATTGTGTCGCTGGTCATGCTGGAAAAAGGGAAGAAAAAAGAGGTGAAACTCAACCTGAGATTGACTGAGCATAGAAATTGTATTTATTCAGTGCTGTTCCATACAGGGGTACAAACTTTACAAATCTGGTGCACATTTCAGAGGTGTGTGATAAAAAAGGACTTAACTCAGAAAATACATTATATTTGCATTGTTTTTCAATATGGATCCACTACCATTTCATTCACAAGTTAAGTCTTGCTATATTGTTTTTCTATATATGTATTTAGCCTATGTATACCTGGATTGCAGTGTTTTTGTGCCCACCGCTTTAGATTTGCTGTATGCTGAAGACCTGTATCATTCGGACAGGCCATGCTTTCTCTGATTTACAGGGAGTATTCAAATCTAATATTCTGATGCAAAAACTAAAAGTGTTCTGCCCACCCATCTTGCCAAACCCCAACCACCAACCCCCTGTCCAGTGAAATAGTCTTAGTAGTCAACAAAGCTCTCCTGATGTACAAAAGTGTAGAGTTTAAGTCCCTGGTGAAGACGTCAAGTCCTCAAATAGCAAACTGAAAATAATATTAGATGAGCACATATGAGGTTTTTCTGGGCAAGGGAGGTAATATCTGGTATCCCGTGGTGCTTGTTTCTATAAAGTTTTTTTTTTTTGGGTGGGGGGTAAGGGGGATATGTTTAAATAGAATCAGGGCTGTTGTTAATCTTTTTTTTCCTGAGGGGTATTCAGCCTTGGGTTTACTTAGGAGGCATGTGCTGCATGCCGCTTCAAATTATGCGTGTGAATAATTGTGCCAACAGTGGGATGGGCTTAAAACTTGATCCTACTGAGGGGAGGAGCAATAACATGGCGCTGGCGTTTAGCCGGAGCTCTGACCAGTACTCCTGGGAAGTGTGGTATCCCCAAGTGGCATGCCAGAAAGGATAGGGAGGATAGGTTTGAAAGCCAGCCAGGCTGTAGGAGCTGGGGGAGCAGTCTCATACATCATGCAACCATTCCTATTGCAGGAATGAGCAGCCAGCAAACATATAGCAGCCTCTAATGCAAAGGACCATAGAATGTTTGGGGTAAGAGAGGGCTTAGCAATACAGTTGCTCATCCTGTCTCCATGCAACCTGATAGCACCCCCCAAAACATGATCTTACTCACTGTGTGTATGGTAACATGGGCCACATTCCTTGTACCCATGAATATGCTTTAAAAGGATAAATTTAAATTTAGATAAAAAATAATAAATGCACATGTTTTTGCAGGTAAAAATGAGCATTTATTATTTTTTGCTGCAGGAGTCTGTAAAGCATTGCACCAGCGATTAGCAGATCACTGATGCCATGCAATTCTCCTGCAGATCTGTCAGTATATCTGCTTGCCCGTATGAGATGTATAAGCAAGCAGATATACTGACAAGAAGAATAAACGAACTGAACTACCACGGCACTTCACAGCGCCGTGGTCGTTCATTGAGAACTACAAGCTGGGAGCCGCTAAGGCTGTCGGGACTTGTAGTGTCTCATTCACAGAGTGACGCAACGGGGCGGGCGGAGGCCTGCACGGACACGTTTTTAAAAAATTTGACAGCTATGAATATGCAGCACAGTGGCTAAGTGGTTAGCACCTCCGCCTGGCAGCACTAGGGTTGCTGGTTCAAATCCCAACCACAGCACCACCTGCCTGGATTTTGCATGTTCTCACTGTGCTTGCGTGGGTTTCCTCCGGGTACTCCGGTTTCCTTCCACATTCCAAATACATGCTGGTAGGTTAATTGGATCCTGTCTAAATTGGCCCTAGAATGTGTATGTATGAATGTAAGTTGGGGACCGTAGATTGTAAACCCCTTGAGGGTTAGGGACTGATGTGAATGTACAATATATATGTAAATCGCTGTGTAAATTGACAGCGCTATATAAGTACTTGTAATAAATAAATAAACATGCTATGAAAGGTGAACTTATCCTATAATTCCCATGCCATATAAGATTCTTAAAGACACATACAATCCTCAGCACAATTATTTATAAAAAAAATATAAAATATTAATTTACATATGCTTTTTTGCACACAGCCTATCTTAAGGAAGCACTTTATTAACCCCTTGCTGCTGCCTCCTGGCAGCCCTATTAACACCATAAGGCAGAGGAAGCTTCCAGATCACGATTGCTGTGATTGGTTATTACAGTGGTCACATTATCGGGAGTATGTCTGATTGCAAACAGCGACCAGAAGATGTCTGTGACAGCTCTGGCAGTGCACTGGGAGTGCATAGTGAGCCTCCGTGTCCCAATATGGATGCATATGTGCAGCAGCAGGGCGTTAAGACCCACCTTCTCAGCTGCCATATATATGCATTACAGGGTCTGGGAGAGGTCAACAAAATTCACGCTCACTTAGCAATCAGCAACTGTTGGCACGGATAGGCAAACTCAGATGCCAACTTGGTCACTTAGCTCAGCGAAAGAGGTGAAGCAAAGCCAACTTCCACCATCAAATCATGTGCAAACAAAAAAAGTATTTTTCCTTTGATTAATATTCTTAGCACATGATTTGGAATTCTTTGCAAAGTGAAGTATAGCTCAATTACTATGGAAAACTTCAATGTGCAAAGGAAAAATTCACTTTGAATAATTGAAAGTAATTATTTTTACTTCTTAAAAGCAAGCCCATCATGGGCATCATGCTGTTTAATATTTGCCACAAAGCAAGAAAAAAGAAATGGCCAAGTGGTCTTTCATTAAATAAAGTTTTAAATGGTCATATGATCTCTCGTCACCTGAGATAAAACTCTAAATAAAGATGCATGCATGAAACCTGCTGTTTCTCTTTTGCTACAAATTCCCTCTATTCGCAATTTCTCTACTAATGTCCCTTTTTCACTCTGCTGTACAGATCTTTCTAAATAGGTCTAATATCTGCCAGTGTAATTTATTGTGCACTAAACCTGTTATCTATTCTTTTGACTTTTGCAATGATTATTTTTAAACAATATTATAAAGAAAAAGTAGAAGTGAAAAAGCCCCGTAGGTTTACTGCTTTCATGAGGCAGTCCAACCAATTGGATCCACTTGTCAGTTTTACAGGCAGACCTGATCGTAAACCTCATGTAAGTCTGAGTTTTCATTTCTCTGAGTCTCTCCAGTTCAGGAAAAAAAACGGAAAAGGTCTAGAACCACCTGTTCTAGATATATCATCACATCCTTGTTTTCAGGCTTCGATTGTCAAAACACTGGGGTTTGTTAAACTGGAGATGTTAAAACAACATTGGGTGTGGAAAACAGAAGATGCTGTAGGCCCCAAACCCTGTTAAATGATGGTTGTTACATTTTGATGTAGATGGTCTTTTTCCTAGCTCTTGCAATCAGTTGTCCTCTCTGTCCAAAATGCGCACCTCACTATCCTCAAACAATATCCTGTTTCTTTAAAGTGTAGATTACTGAGTCTTGATCTATAGAATGTACACTCGTATGTTGCGCCATTCATTTGTTGAGAGATTGTTCCTCTCTTCAATATACAGGTTTTTGCAGTCCTCACTATACTATACTGCTTATACCAAGTTATTTTGATTGTGTTTGGGTGTTGGATCTTTTGGATGTAGAAGTTTCTGCCTAAGTGTATTGCTGGGCTTGAAAGACATAAGAATGAAATGTTTGTAAAAGATCCTCCTGAATTTTTCCAACACTCTAGCTACTTATGGGATGACTATATTACTCTTTGCATTCTGCTTTTCCCATCTGTTCACTGGTCCTGTGTTTCTGCTTTACACTGTGGTAAGATATTTTTCTAACACTCATTAGAACTAAAGAAGTGACTTTGATAAGCCATAAAATGTCTTCAATATTGCAGAACATATCTAGTTGAATGTGGTTAACTACTGCTAGATTTACTATGGCCTGGATAAATTAGAACATAAAGATTCACATTCCAATGGATTTGTATTTCAGCCCTGAGATTTACACAGTGCTGCTGCAAAACGCAGGCAGGAATTTGCCAACACTTTTCTGACACAGTTCAAGTGTCATTAAACCCAAATCATCAAAAACTGTCAATACATGCTATATTACATTATATGACAGAACATTATATGAATGTAACATGATTGTGTTAATACTCACCCACTAAAGCATTTGTTTCCAGTAGACAAAAAAATCTTGCTGTTCAATGTCCCTCCCTCCTTGTCAGTGCCCCCACTGCAGCCTGAGATTGTGTAGACCAGCTGTTGACAACTACTGAGCATGCTCCGGTTTCAGTTCCCTTCTAAGGTGTTTAGTTTCTACTTTTCTTGTCTGTGCAGTCCATGTGATTATAGAGTCACACATGTGGGTGTAGACACAATGGTAAATGTGACTCCTCTCCCTCCCTTCTCCTCCATCTCCTCATATTGCTAAACAGCATGGGGGCAGGATAAAGGATGGTGATTAATGGAGGCTTCACTTCCCTATTAGTTCCAGCACCTACACACCATAGACACAAGCTGGAGGGATGTGACACAGCCTGTGATTGGCAGAACTTCCTCCAGATCTCTTTGAAGTGTGAACTAAAACTCCAACTACAACATATTATTGCAAAAAAATAAACATTTGCTTTGAAATATAGATTTGTATGAATCTTTAAAATACTTTGTTGCTATTATTTATTTTAATTCTCTATTCTAAAACTCCTCTATAAAACACTAAAAAGGGCAGCAGACAGATGCATTTTCAGATGAATTACTATAAAAAAAGTTTATACAATTTTCCAACACTTGATTTTTGGGATTTGCAGACCAGAGTTTTCTTTGTACAACTTTAACTCACACAGAAGCATACACTTCACAACTTCAAGTTGCAGGTACTTTATTGATCAGACTATTAAAATATTTTAATGCCCATTAGGTTACATCTGCTAGAATATGTCATCTGTGGCTAAAGGAAAGTTACCTACAGGAATAAACCATTGGCCGGAAGTGCTGAATACTGGACAACTCTTTTGTACACGGATTATATCCTAAATTGGAATGAGCAGCAAATTTCTGATCCATTTGCTTACAATGTCCATTTACTATTTTCCACATTCAATGAAAAATCTCATCGCTTAGGGTTAGGGTTAGAATTAAAAAAGAAAATAACATTTTGCTGATGATGTTTTCAGAGAAATGCTTTGAAGTCAAGCGAAGGCTCAAATTTTACTGAAGGCGGAATTAATTTTGCAGAATCTTCTTCTCTCATCCCCAATCATAAACATGCCATTTTCCTTGCCTACACCTTTACCTCTGGTGGACAATAGCGTTTATTCAGGAAAAATCTGACCTGGGCCATCAATTTTCCTTTTGAGATCGGTCAACTTGGGAGCATCTGAACAATTGGGTATCCCACAGAGAAGCTATAGACAGAACAGTTTCTATAGCAACTCTGACAAAGCAGCTTAATGTGAAGGAAAGATATAGCTATAAAAGGGCTTCTGATCAGACATTGCTCCCTATAATCACAGAGCCATGGGACAGAGAGAAACCATTCTTTCTATGGTAATTATTCAGGCACCAGAAATGTCATTCTATACTTGTAGGAGGTACAACATTACCAATGCCCCACCACAAAAATTGCCCAGCATCTGTTCAGAGAATGAGCTTATTATTATTATTATTCAGGTTTTTTTATAGCGCCAACAGTTTGCTCAGCGCTTTACAATATAACAGGAGACAATACAGCAACAATACAGTTCAATACAAGAGGGTTAGGAGCAGGGGCGGACTGACAACTCATGGGGCCCCCGGGCAATAGGGGATCATGGGGCCCCTGTGTCCTTGCCAAAACTCAAAAAAGCCTATGCAAAAGGTACCAGGGGCATCTCATGGGGCCCCCTACTGACCCTGGGCCCTCGGGCAGTGCCCGAGTTTCCAAATGGTCAGTCCGCTGCTGGTTAGGAGGGCCCTGCTCCTTGGACATCTGTAGCAAAAATGTACACATTTGTGATAGGACACAGACGTTACACTGCTGCACTACATGGGCTGTAGTATGGGGAAAATGAGACTGGAATGATACTTTGTTAGGTAAGATTATTGATTTTGGTACAAAACTACATAATAAATAACAATTTAGGGCAGTTACTGTAACACACGTCTACATCCATCTAACAACCCCTCTTTCAAATCAAGCAAGCTCATGACCTATCCTATCTGATTTAGCAGTATGGTAAAAGTTGCCTTCTCATTACGGCAGATGCGGTTTTCCACTGGCATTGTCACTTAGCAACCTTAGGAACGTTTGTGATAAACACAATTGGTTTACCTACAATATAGAGCCTTTTAAAGCTGCAATTATAGGAGATCAGGATGATATAGAGTGTCTCCTTCAAGCTTAATCAACCTTAAATAGACTGAAAATTGTATCTATCAGTGATCGCATATAACGACTTCATCCATTGTAGTATGCAGACCTGGTATTCTCAGCTTCGGATTTTCTACTTCCATTGTGGCACAAACCAAAAGACAAACACGTTGCTAATTGCCCATTATGGGAAAAAAGCAAATAAGCAGCATTCATTGTGCTTTGAAAATGTATAATGGGGTTTTTGGGCTTATTTTTGTTTGCTATTTATTATAGTCAGGAATAAACTTTTCTTTTTTAGGCAGACTAGGGAATAGTTAAAACCCCTCACTTCCTACAGGAAAACCCCCAACATGAAGGAAAATCCCCTCCTAGCATTTGTGGCTTTGAAGATTCCCCATTCTTGTTCTGGTGAAAACCCAAAATGTTGGGACAGGGAGATAATTTATCTCTAATGAAGTGTATCCCATCTCCTGTTGGCTGCTGCTTTGTGTAGAAATCTTCCCTCCACTGATGTCAAATATCCCTACAGTGGTGACCTTCCAGCGCTGCAGGTTAATCTCAGCAGCTACAACTGTGAAGCATCAATGCAGCTCGGCCTTCTTTTACTCCTCTCTTGCCCATTCACAGAACTCATAGTTTTTTTTCATAGAATGCAAAGCACTCTCTGATTGGGGGATTCAGACCCTGTCATTCATCTGTCCTTCCTCCATTCACAGGATGCTTTGCATCCTGGAAAAGAATACAGCAACCTCTGTGCATGGTAGAGAGAGGAGGAAAGGGAGGCTGAGCGGCACCAATGCTTCACAGTCACAGTCACTGATATTATCTTCCACAGAGCTGGAAGATCACCACTGTAGAAAGTATTTGGCATCAGTGGAGGGAAGATTTCTACAGTAAGCAACAGTCAATAGGACATGAGATACACTCCATTAGAGATAAATTATGTCTCTGGGGCTGTATCCACCTCAGACATTTTAATTAAAGCAGTATTAAGCCCAAAACGAAAAATGTACTATAGTATCTTGAAGCTCACCAATCATAACATATGGTGGCTGTGTTAATTTTCTTTTTTAGGCTGAACAGTAACACCCCTCTTGTATTAGAGTGCTCCCACTCTGGATGAAATATCAAGACATAAACGTGGCACTCGCTGAGCAAGAAATTCTTCTTGGTGCACGTTTTAAATTACATTGATTAATTTGATTCACCTGCAGTGAATATTTCATACATGTCACATTCACTGGTTTAGAAATATCCCCCTTACAGTTTGTTTTATTTAGAAAACAGCAACAGTCTGAATAGAAAAGTCTGTGTCCTGCCAGCATGCTGCAGAACAAGACTGTTTCTCTTGGTATGGAAGCAGTGGTCTCTTTGGAGAGGTTTGACATCTACCTTACTGAGCCAGAGCTAGAGCAATACAATCAGCAGGGATCTAAGTAAAAATAGATGTGTGGCACTTGCCATAAGTAAGTGGTAATTAAGTGCCCAGTACTGAAAAAGAATAATGGAACAAGGGGCGCCACAATGTCTAAGTGTAGTTTTTTATTAAAATGAAAGGTTACAACCCAATATGCACTGCTGGTAATGGCAGAGTAAAGCCTGGAAACTACTCTATAGTATGCAAAGTTTGCCAGGGAAGCCTGCTTGCCAGTTCTGGCTCAGTGATAGCTTCCACATTGGTTCCTCATCCAACTCTGCATTGCCTAGCAATTGGTTTTTATCCTTTTATTTTAATAAAAATCTACACTTAGATGGTGGAGCCCCCTGTTCTATTATTCTTTTTCAGTACATAAGCACAGAGGATTTATCCAATACTTAGAACCAGAGCGGCTGTTTTACATTGGACTATCCACTTAGTGGACATATTATATTTATTAAACTCAACCCTATTCTCCAGCTTTCTGTCATACGTTACTATATGTATATACACTGCTCAAAAAATTAAAGGAACGCTTTGAAAACACATCAGATCTCAATGGGGAAAAATATCATGCTGGTTATCTATACTGATATGAACTGGGTAATGTGTTTAGGAATGTAAGGATGCCCCATCGTTTAGTGGAAATGAAAATGATCAACCTACAGAGAGGACTGAATTCAAACACACCACAAAAATCAAAGTGAAAAAAATTATGCAGCAGGCTAGTTCATTTTGCTGAAATTTCATTGCAGAAACTCAAAAATGGTAGTCAGTAGTTTGTATGGCCCCCACGTGCTTGTATGCATGCCTGACAACATCGAGGTATGCTCCTAATGAGACAACAGATGGTGTCTTGGGGTATTTCCTCCCAGATCTGGACCACGGCATCACTGAGCTCCTGGACAGTTTGAGGTGCAACTTGGCGGAACGGGATGGCCCAAAAAATGATATCCCAGAGGTGTTCTATTGGATTTAGGTCAGGCGAGTGTGGGGGCCATTCACTGGTATCAATTATTTCATCCTCCAAGAACTGCTTGCATACTCTCGCCCCATGAGGCCGGCCATTGTTGTGCACCAGGAGGAACCCAGTACCCACTGCACCAGCATAGGGTCTAACAATGGGTACAAGAATTTCATCCCGATACCTAATGGCAGTCAGGGTGTCATTGTCTAGCCTGTAGAGATCTGTGTATCCCTCCATGGATATGCCTCCCCAGACTATCACTGACCATCAAATCTGGTGTTCAACGGCAAATGCCAATTGAGCTCTGTGGGGCTGGGCAGTGAGCACAGGGCCCACTAGAGGATGTCGGGCCCTCAGGCCACACCAATTAAGTCTTTTTCTGATTGGTCAGAAACATTCACACCAGTGGCCTGCTGGAGGTTCATTTTGTAGGGCTCTGGCAGCGTTCATCCTGTTGCTCCTTGCACAAAGGTGCAGATACCAGTCCTGCTGATGGGTTAAGGACCTTCTATGACCCTGTCTAGCTCTCCTAGAGTAACTGCTTGTCTTCTGGAATCTCCTCCATGCTCTTGAGACTGTGCTGGGAGACACAGCAAACCTTCAGGCAATGGCACATATTGATGTGCCATCCTGGAGGAGTTGGACTGCCTGTGCAAATTCTGTAGGGTCCAGTTATTGCCTCATGCTACCAGTAGTGACACTGACCTAAACCAAATGCAAAACTAGTGAAAAACAGTGAGGAAAGATGAGTAAGTGGTCTCCACCTGTAAAACCATTCCTGTTTTGGGGATTGTCTCATTGTTGTCCATCTAGTGCACCTGTTGTTATTTTTATTAACACCAAAGCAGATGAAACTGATTAACAACCCCCTCTGCTACTTAACTGACCAGATCAATATCACAGGAGTTTAATTGACTTGATGCTACTCTGATTAAAAAGTGTTTTTAATTTTTTTGAGCAGTGCTTATATGTATCCAGTTAGGCAATCGTAGATTTCAAGGGCTAAAAACAATCAAAACTTATCCAGCCCGCAAACGTTTCTCTGCAAAGCACATGCTTTTCAAGGCAGTTGGTTTTCATTGGCTGGATGTGTTTTATTTTTTCTAGCCTTTGGAATCTATGATTAAATTATGTCTACTTCTTACTTCTGAAAACCAAGCATAATGTTGCATTTTATTTAATTTTTTTAAAATAATATTATAACCTTGATTTAGGTTTTGGTTTCTTTTTATATCAATGATTCATTTTGGACTTTGCAATTTTTAAAATCAATGCATTCACATAATAGTGTGTAACCACCGATACAAGTAAGAGAGCATAACGTAGACTGGGCTCACTCCTACTCGTGGGTTTTGGGTCGGAGCAAGCCTGGTCTATGTTATCATGCTATCAGTGGAGACACACTGTTATGTGAGGGCATTGATTTTAAAAATAAAACAAGCATTTTTAAAGGATTTTTATGCTATGCAAGCTTTCCTCTCCTCCTCCAGGGATATTTATTGGTGATCATGAGAGTGCATAGAAGAACTTTCTGGGTCTGCAGAATATCACTGCCAGAAGGAAAACGTGCTATCAGCTAGTTTATAATATTACCAGCATAGACCTCTGGTGAGTCTATCTAGTATGTTCTGGTGGTGGATCTCACACTTTGGTGTTTTTGGTAAAAGAAAGAAGAATTTTTAATTAGGAAAAAAACAACATTAGAAAGGAGTTGTCAAATTGGGATTGTTCCTACTATATATTCATGAACTTGCACAAACTTTATTTACTTATTAATTGTTCAATATTTGCACAAAATGTATTTATTTATTCATTGCTCAATATTTTATATATTGCACATATTATTTTATCTGTTGCACTATATTGCTGATAGATAGTTGATACAGGTTGTATTTATTCGATTTGTAGAGTATGCACAAGTAGCACTTTAACACATATAATATATTGCACAGGGGATTACAGTGCTACCGTTTTGATAGTTTCACATTCATTTTGGACTTTACATGAGTAACTGGAGCCAAAAGACTTTCCTCTTTCAACTTTGATATTTTCTGTCAGGGCATTATGTTATGCAAGTAGCAACCAACTTCCAAGGTCCTTGACTCTAATATGTCTCCTCCTGACTCCTCAATCTTCATTATGAGGACATCTATCACAGTGATGGGCCAATAGTAAGGTGCAGGAGCAGATGTGCTGCACCCAGGCAATGCCCAAGATAAGAGGTTTCTATTTGCTTAACAGAGACGCCTCAGTTTTTGAAATCCTGGGACCCTCTAGAGCAGGGGTATTGAATTAAAAATCAAGGAGGTCCAGTCACTAAAATTTTCTTCTGGCCGAGGTCCGAGTGCTCCTTTACATCAGTTGTTCCCATCAGAGTGCCCCTTTACATCAGGTATCCCCATCACATTGCATCAGGTATTCCCTTTAGAGTGCCCCCTTACATTCAAAATACCCCTTTCTATCATATTTCCCCATCAGAGTGCCCCTTGACATCATATTCCCCATCAGAGTGCCCCTTGATATCATATTCCCCATCAGAGTGCCCCTTCCATCACATGTGCCCATTTGTGCCACCTTAACATACAATGGGCCCATCAGAGTGCCCCTTAACATTAATTGTGCCTGTCAGAGTTTCCCTTACCATAAAATAACGGGCATTCTGATAAATACATTTTATGTTAACCCTTTGAAGACCATAAGATTTTGGAACGCCAAAAGAATCAATTTTTTTGTTTTTAAAGTTCGTACACTTCAGTTGCTGTAACTAAGCCATTTCATGAAATAATTGGCAAAAAGCTAGATCCATTTGTTGTTTGTTGATAAGAACTAATATTTTGACTCAAACAAAAAAAAAAAAAAAAAGAGTTTTAAGTTCTTAATCAGATGATACACGCAATTAAAAACATGGGACAAATACGTCCTTTGGTCCTCAGAGGGTTAAGGGGCACTCTGATGGATACATTTTATGTTAAGGGGCACTCTGATCGGCACATTCTATTTGGTGCCCATCAGAGTGCCCCTTAACATAAAATGTGCTCATCAGAGTGCCCCTTAACATTAAAAGTGTCCTTTAACATAAAATAAGGGGCATGCTGATGGGCACATCTTATGTTAAGGGGCACTCTGATGGACCCATTTATGTTAAGGGGCACTCTGATGGGCATAGAATGTGCCCATCAGAGTGCCCCTTAACATAAAATGTATCCATCAGAGTGCCCCTTATTATAAATTGTGCCCATCAGAGTTCCCTGCATCTACATCGTTTGTGTTTATGCAGAGATCTGTGAGGTTTTTTTTTCATTCAACTCGCTGGTTGAACAAAACTCTGTATGTATACCATGCTTTAGCCCAGCCATAGATGGAGTATGCAAAAAGTATACAAAAGCATTGACATTGAAATTGTGATTATGGGCTTCTGGTTTATTTATAATAGACCCATTTATGGTGGCCTCACTTGACTTAGTGATCATGAATGGCCATTGCTAAACAAAAGCCATTGGTGATCATCAATCACCAACACAAGTAAAGAAATGGTGAATATTATTATCTTAATGTTTAAAAAAAAAGTGTCCAAGAAACCCTTGGTAAATTATTGTTTATTGTGTAAAAAACAACACAAAATTAATTTGTAACTGAAAAAACACAAGGACAGGGTGAACTATTAGAATTTTTTAAAAATGTGTTTTTCACATCAAATGGAATCAATTAACTGCTAATTTATTTCATTTTTGTAGGTCCAAAAATAAACAAAAATAATCCTTTGTATTCTCATTTATTTATAGCTCTAGGCTCTATTCACCGATTTTCCAGATTATTTTTATTTTCTATCTTTAAGATAGAAAGATAAGAGCACTTTCAGATGGGTGTGGATAAAAAACATACTGTGTCCAGAACTTGGCAAATGGCACCACTTGTCAACATCACCCATTGAGTTTATTAGGGCTTCCCTGCAACTGCATGTATGTGATTGCAACATCGTAGTGCTGAATTACAGGGTTACAGCAGGCAGTGAGGAGACAAACACTTATTTACTGCCTGAAATATCAAATATCTTCTGAAAATAATAATGATCAACAGTCAGAGGGCATCACAAATGCGGAAGAGTGCTACGGCTTCAAAGTCCAATGTCATGGATGAATGCAGTTTTAAATATGTGTTTGTAAAACAAAGATTTTATATAAATAGTAAAAGCAGAAATAAAACATTTTAAATTGAAAACAAAAATTAAAACTGACCCCAAATCAGTATAGTTTATCTTAATTTTCCAGTGCATCCAATCTGTGTTTTACAAAATCCCAACCAATTTTGTAAACTAGGCAAATCCGCTACAGAAATGTTTGACATGATTTGGCAAGTCTACAGCAATGCTGCAATGAGTCGTTCAAGGTGTTTTGAGTGGCACACACATTTCAAGAACATCACTGGAAGACAACGAGAGAATAAGAAGACCTTCAACGAGCTCAACCCTGAAAAGTGCCCTCTTCCCAAAGATGAAGATCCAGCTCAGAAGGTCATTGTTTGTACAACATTGCGGAGATCCAGCGTTTTTGCTCTTTGTTCTAATTTGTCCATGATGAAATAGTAGACGTGGTAATGCACGTGGTCATAATAGCACCAGTTACACAGTCTTTTCACACACTGAAGGGAGAGTGTGTGTGTGTGTGTGTGTGTGTGTGTCCTTGTGCTGCCATCTGGTGGCGTGTTGCAAAACAAATAAGACTCTATATCCTGCACTGAAGACCATTGTACTATACCAATATTTGCGTGCTACAAAACCAGTCTCAAAACTTTTCGATACCACCTCATAAGCATTGTATAATATTGTGATAGTTGTGATTGGCCAAAGCCATCACATGGTACAGGTCTGCTGTGATTGGCCCCTATACCATGTGATTACACCAGTACACAATGAATGGCTAAAAATGAAAGCCAGTGTGTAAAACTGATCACATGGTACCAGGGCCAACCCTGTGCAACAATCTGTTTTTTTTTGCTGTGTCCAGTGGACACAGTGGGTGACAGATCATGCCCCTGCTGGGTGCGAGGTGGTTAAGGAACCTTAAATGGTTTGTTTGGACCAAACTACTCTATTTCCTTCACTAACACATGCAAGAAGCTGTTACCGCTGCATGAACTGCATGTATCCTCAGCTACATACAGTATACAATGCTGTGTTCCAGCAGCTGTACAGGGAGTGCTGCTCAGCTACCTATAGGAAGCTTTATATTTTATGAATGCATACAAAGGTTCCTGTGATTGGATGAGGCAGAAATTATCTTCTACCAGCCACTTGATTTTTTTCCCACTGCAAGAACATAGCACTATATATACTGTATGTAGCTAAGGATGCATGCAGTTCATACAGCGCTGACAGCCACATGCTTGGTCTAAAAGTTTACTAAAACATGGAGTTATGCTTTAAACATTGGGTGGTGGTATTGGCAAGTCATATCATTTTACCTTTTTGTTTTTTAAATAAATTTACTCCTACCTCCATCACATCACAAGGTTTGGTACCATTCTGTAGCACTCAGGGGCGGACTGACAACTCATGGGGTCCCTGGGCAATAGAGGATCATGGGGCCCCTGTGTCCTTGCCCAAACTCAAAAAAGCCTATGAAAAAGGTACCAGGGGCATCTCACGGGGCCCCCTACTGACCCCGGGCCCTCGGGCAGTGCCAGAGTTTCCAAATGGTCAGTCCGCCCCTGGTAGCACTCCACTTCTCGGGGTCACTTTAATAAAAACAACACTAGACCGATCACTGAATGTTCCATTGTCTCTTGAATATCAGGTCTCATTAATTGCACTTTCATGTTTTATAAACAGTACAAATGGCAACATGGATGTGCAGAGGGCATCATTTACCACAATGAATCAGATTATAGCGAACAGGAATTCTGGTTGCTGTGGCTGCCTGCATAATCGCACAACATCATAAGTGCTGCCTTCTCTTCATCTTCCTTTCGGATTCTCTTCATCGTAAGATGGAAGTTTGGGGAGGATTATAGTACCGTGCCCCAATTTGAATTATTTGTTCAAGGAATGGGCACATATTTGCTAGTTAATATTACAGTGTGAAATAAAGTGTGAGAACAGATAATTAAATGTACACATATGTAGACTCTGCATTTCACCACACTACCAGATATGATTATCATATAAAGTAGACCTCAGGAAGCAGAAGAAATACAGCTGCAGATTAATTATCTCTCCACACCTTACTAGCACATTTTTCATCTGTGGCTGCTAAAATAAAATGTGCTGTAGTAAACCTTTACCTTCTAGAAAAGGCTAGTTAATTACATGTCAAAACGTATGGGGGCTGCATAGCTGTGCACTTGACTGGTCGAAGCCTGCGGATGTAAGGAAGCATCTATGTATAATTCTAAAATTGGGTGGACCAATTTCATGGGTTACATTGGGAAGCCTACCCATGTACAGTATATACACAGGGCTTGGTGAGGAAAGAGGTGGATCACATAAAAGGGAACTCTTCACAAACTTGCATTCCATTGTGATTTGTTTCCAAGCGCGTTGGTGTGCAATACTTCAGCATATACTGCCTGAAAGTGGAACTCCAGGTTCAACTGAAGGTATTACAATATTGTAGTACACTGTAGTACTAAAAATACATCTTTCGCTGGAGTGCTCACCCTCAGTCTGGCAATGGACCCCACAGAACTTACACATCGATTCTTCTCTTCACTCCTGCCAGGAAAACATAGAAGGAAAGTGAAGGGAAGTGTTAAAATTACATATTATTTAGTATGTGTACACTTAACATAAAAACATCTAATACTAGATCCACTTTAAAGGCAACATATAGAGTATTCAAACCCCAACTTTAGATTTAGCCCCCCAAATTGAAGCAACTTTGTGCTTCAATACACTATGAATGAAGGTCACCATGGCCATGTCCTCTTAGATGGTGGGGACATGACATCCATTCATTTATAGCAGGGGTGTCAAACTTAATTGCAGGTTGCATCAGCGTTATGGTTGCCCTCAAAGGGCCAGTTGTATCTATAAGACTTGATGTACAGAGCACCCTCCACCCCTTACATCAGATGCCAAGTCCCCCCCACTTACCTTGTGCTGCTAAGGAGATGGGAGCAGAAAGTGCAGGATCTGGAGGAGGACCGGGGGGGGGTTGGAGTCAGCTGCCAGAGTCTGTTGAATGCTGAGATCAGGGGAGGTGGAGATGAGGGAATGCTGCAGCTGCACAGAAAGGTGCAAGATCTGCCGGAGATGTTCTGTCCACCTCTCTGTTGCCGACGGCTGAGATGGGGGTGGGTGGTGTGGGGGACAGAGACATGCCTCTCTGCAGCTGCTCAGAGAAGCACAGGATCTGACTGATGAGTTTTGTCCTCCTCTATGCTGCAGACTGCTGAGACAAGGTGGAGAGGAAACGAGGGGGTGCCACAGCTGCAGGAATGGTGCAAGGTCCACGAAATGGCCTAATGGGCCAGGTTTGGCTCTCAGACCTTATATTTAACACGTCATTTATAGTATGTCCTTAGTATGAAGTCATCTTGCGCCGAAATAGAAGTACTATAAAAAAAAAGGGACAACTCTGGTTTAAAAAGGTGAGTATGAGTTGTTTGTCTGAACTGCTTTTTCAGTCTGAGCTGGGGTTTTGTTTTTTTTTCCCAGCCTGGGTAGCCCTTATTGAAAAAATGCCCAGATTGGTGCTTTAAAGTAAGGGCATATTTTCAGGGGTTTTTTTGCAGTAGTTAATTTGAAGTAGCTTTTGAGTTAAACATTTTACAGGCTTGCTATTCCATATTTTAATTATGACATTAAGTAGGGATTTTCATTGTACTTCTGGAGGCAGTACTCGCTATATCAGTGCGATTACAATTATAAGTTGATACTCATTGCCATCTGCAGGTTGTGGGAGTGAAAACATGTCCTATTTTGACACACTTCCTCCCTTGATATGTGGTGATGCAAGAAGGCTACTAGACCAGGGGTCAAAGATTGGTTGGTCATGGCAATGTGACATGTAACCAAGGATCTTATTGCCCATCTTGCCCTGTCCTAGCAACGTGATGCTGCTAGCTCAGAGATCACATTTTCTGCCAGCTCTCAGCCCAGATAGCTCACTGGCTGGCAGGGTTTCTCAGTGACTGAATGTGGATAAGCTTGAGAAGTTTCTAGAAGGCAGGGGGTAGGGGTGTAAAAGGGCTAATCTGCATACTCAGGGGACTCTAACCAATCCCCAAGCAGGAGGCTTGGCCTGGGGTCATGGCAACCCTAGAGTATGGGAGAGCCTGATCAGGAAGTGGTCAGTGGCAGGTGGAAGATGGAGTGAGAATTATAGAGTGTGGAGCCTGGGAGGAGGCCCAGGGAGGGGCCTAGCTGCAGGCAGGTGCTGGGAAGGAGGATCTCTTAGTCTCTACCGTCCCCTGAGAGAGGACAGCCTGGGAAGCAGGGAAGGAGCCAGCCCAGAGTAAGGCCTGAAGGCAGCCACCAACCCACAAGCTTACAGGAGGACTGAATGTGTACTCTTGCACCCCCTGGAAGAGATATGTGGAGAGGGCAGTTAGGTGGTCAGCCCAACTAGCTTTTCATCTGGGGCTGCTTTACTAAAGTGGCAGAGTCATCTGGGGTCTGAGGTGGTACACCAGAAGGGTTGGAGAGCTGTTCAAAGGAGAGACGTTTATTCTTTTTGTGCACATCTGTACATAGTTGCTAAGGATTTTTCCTCAAGTTTTACAGTTCCTTGGGCATCCCATACACCCCTCAAGCCCAATACCGCTTAACCACTTGCCAACCTCGTTATAGCCAAATGATGGCTACAGCGTGGTTGTTCAGTTCTGGGAGGACCCCACCAGGCAATCTCTGTGATCATTGAGTCCTACGGTCACAGCTGAGCATGTGATGAGGTAAAAGGCTAATCATAGCGACTTTTTACCACGTGATCACCTGTGTCGAATGACACAGCAGATCACCGAGTAAATACAGTTGCCAGTTATCAGCTGCACTTTCCTCATGCTGTCACAGCATGATGAGAGTACTGCCGATAACCGTCAACTGTCACAGAGCAGATTGACACTGATCATCAGTGCCCTGACGATCAGTGCCCAGCAGTGCCAAACAGTTCCGCCCAGCAGTGCCACCAGTCAGTGCCCATCATTGCTGCATATCAGTGCAGCATCACCAGTGCCTCCTCAATGCTCACCAGTGCAGCCTATCAGTGCCCATCAGTGCTGCCTATTTGTGCCACCTCATGTGTGCTGCCTATCAGTGCAGCCTCATCAATGCACGTCAGTAAAGGAGAAACATTACCAGTTTGCAATTTTTTTGTTTATCAATCCCCCACTGAGACTCAGTTTCTTTAAACTCAACACCAGTTGAATCTTTAGTCTTCTTCGTAAAGACACCGAAGAGAATAAAAAAAAGGTCTGTGAGGGAGGACCTAGAATCAATGCCCTTTGCAGTCATATTATTGATGTACTGAAAGAGGACATCCACCTCTAGAGCAGAAAATGTTACTCTGTTCTGGATGAAGAATAATTCTAGATGTCTGAACCACCAAAAGTAACCGAGTTTTACTATAGAAGGCACCCACGGATCCCACAAATGGGCTTTACCACCTGTGCGCCGAATCAGCCACACTAGCTTTGGGGGGGGGTTCCTCTCAACAAAACTCCTGTAGGGGTTGAAAGGAACGAAATTAACCATGGCTGTTATTTCTGCAGAATTTTCAACGAAGAAGTGGCAGTTTCCTCCTGGATAGGGTATCATTTTGCAGCTTCTTACTAATGAAAAACTTCATACCACTGTTGCCACTCCTCTTGAAACAACCTCTTCATCCTTCCATTCATTGGGGAGAATGGAAGGCTGTGCCTTGAAAACGTGAAGTATTTTCTGACTTTGAAAGGCAGTCATCTGGGTCATCCCATTCTGGGCCTGCTACCTTAAAGACTGACTAGACCCAAGAGACACTTGAACCCTGCTTAGCCTTTTCAAGGAGGATGATTGGCCTTCTTCTACCTCTGGTGAAGCCAGGTGCAAGGAAAAAGTGAATGGCTTGGATAAAGGTGCCTCCACAGCCAGGAATAAAGATGGCTATGATGGACTTGGGACCTCCTTGGTAAGGAGGACTGTGGTGCCCTTTACTCCTCTGTAGGGCTGCTTCCTTGACATTGTGCCCAGAGCCTGCTGGCATAAGTGTTTGGAGAACCCAGAGGATCATTAACTATTTGTCCATGGCTTGTTGGTTCCCAGTCTCCCTTGTCCTTAAAGAGGTTTCAGCGGCAATATCAGACATATTAGTCTGGTATTAGGTCCACGCCACAGGCTCACCACTCTTTACCCTTTGTTACTCTTAGAGCTCAGGCAAGCAGAGATGCCAACACTCACTGGGAACATCTTGTGTGCATCTTGGGTGAGACCTGCGGTGCTGGAAGAGCCACTGGACTCATCATGCCATGGCAATGCTATTTTAGTTTGACCTTAGGGCTGGTTCACACTATAGAAATGCGGTCCAGATGCATTCTTGCTGAGGAAAAAAAAAAAAAAAAAAGGCAGCACTAACGCCAGCACCATGACTCTGCTCAGGTGTACAGAGAAACACATTCAGCATGGACCGCAACAAACAAACACCAACTCAGGTGCAGCACGTGAGGTTCTGATGTCTCAGGTTAGAGAGCTCCTCAGCCTGAAAAGACCACCAGAAGGGGCTCCCCACCTTGTTGGTGCATTTAGCAACCTAAGATGCAGGACTGTGGGAGAGTCTGAACCCAGACGGACACCAACTCATTCAGCACGTAGAGACTTATCGCAACATCATGGTGTTGCAGGTGGAGATCTTGAGGACAAAAAAAAAAGGAGAATGGGGGAGGTTACTCTCAGTCAGACTTTTATAGATTTACACACGTCCTGTGGGTGGATATAGGAGCAGAGCTATATCACATGTATGCTGCCATGTTGGTGTCAGGAAAAAATGTTGCCTATCATTCTACTTTAAACTAATGCATAATGCTTAATGTGTCAGAGTTCATACAACCAACATAATATGTTGGTCTTATTAAAATGCAGTATATCCAATGTCATTTTGTGAATTAGTAAACTTGTGCAAAATACCACAAAAAAAAAAAAAAAAACACCTCTAATAATTGATTTATAAACATCTCACATATCATGTGGGTTGTAGGAATTGTAAAAAAAATAAATAAATAAACTATGAAGCTAAAATTAAAAGTATAATGCTCAGTGTTACATTTAGTTATTCTATGGTTTCATTAAATTACAGTTTTTAGTTGATTTATTAAGGTTAAGGGCCAGATGTAGGCTGCTGTCACACTGCTCCGGTGAAAAAAAATGCATAGGCGTTTGTGTGTTTCCCGGTTGCCTGATTCCCAGCATGCACCTATGAAACATGGACATGTGACTCAAAAAATAGGCCAGAAATACAACAGCATTCATTTCAATGGGGAAATGTGTTCTTGGTGCAGTTTTGAAACACACACCATAAATGCCGCAAGGAGGACTTTAAAAAATGCAACTGATTGGTGTGAAGAGTTCCATAGGATTTAAATGGATGCATTTTTATTCCGCTTTTTTTAATCTAAAAAAAAAAAAAAAAAACTGATCAGTGTCAAAGGCCCTTAGTTAATTTTTATTTATCACAATGGCATGACATTTCATTGTATTTGATGCTTTTTAGCTTTTTTTTTTTTTTTTATAAAACTGCCTTACTTCTGACCCCCAGCATTCTGCTTTATATTCTGACCTGTTACTGTATTTTGAGCCATGCACAATGTGTTACATACTACTGGCTTCTGAACTCTGGATTACATACTACTGAATTTTGGGTTACTTACTCTTGACACCTGCCCTCTGTAGAGATGCTTAACTACAGAGTTACTTACTGTTGACTCCTGCACTGTGTTACATACTTCTGACCTCTACACTATACATTACTTACTCCTGGCCCCTGCACTCTGTGGTATATACTACAGACTATGAACTCTGGAGTTCATTACTGCTGTCTCCTGCACTCTGAATTACCTACTCCTGATCCCTGCACTCTGAATTAGATACTTCTGCACTACTTACTATTGCCCATTGAACTCAGTAATAAAGCAGAGGTGAGCAGTATATAACAGACTCATGAACTCTTTAACCTTACTTTAATGGGTTAAAGAAAAAACACAATTCTAGGATCTTTAATCTCCTCCAGTAGTTTAGGTAGATTTTCACCTCTTCAAGGTTGCCTCCCCATGTACTAGATAATCCTAAGTAGGCCAAAATTATGTTTTAGAGATACTAAGCCTCAATAGAAGGAGGCCACATGAGGGAATGTGTATGTTTGTTTGAGAACTCAACTACTGCTTCACAATCATGGAGAGGCTGGGCTGACTTATGTCAAAAGCAGTGTATGGTCACAAGCTGGAATGTGGCATTCCCTTCAAAAATGTACAAATCTACAAGGGTATAAAAAAAAAAAAAATTCCACCTTCTCTGCAGCTTCATATCCTCCATGACCAGACCAGGGGCAGACTGACCATTTGGAAACTCTGGCACTACCCGAGGGCCCGGGGTCAGTAGGGGGCCCCATGAGATGCCCCTGGTACCTTTTTCATAAGCATTTTTGAGTTTGGGCAAGGACACAGGGGCCCCATGATCCCCTATTGCCCAGGGGCCCCATGAGTTGTCAGTCCGTCCCTGTACCAGACCAATAAGTTACTGGATTTCAGCTAATAGCTTTGCCTCATATTAGACAGCTCAGCAAACCACAATAAAGCTGGTCATACGCCTGGCAATTTAATCAAGTAATCAGTTTAATTTCCAAATGAAGACATAACATGGTAGTATCAAACATGGTAGTATCAAGCACAAAGATAAGGAACTGAAATTACCCGGATTTTAAAAACAAAAATCCGATCACGGTCCACATGATTGCTGTAGTTTTTTTCCCAATTTTTATGGCATTTCAATTTGATCTCAATTTTCTTTCAACAAACTTAAAGCTGTCATTTTAACTTACTAGGCAGAAATGTTGGTCCAAGATTGTCTGCAGCACTTATTCATTGATTTCCTGACATTCATCACAGAAAATAGAGCCAAAACCACCTTAGTGTGTCACTTCATGTGCAAGTCATTTAACATTGTACCATACAACAACTGCAAAAATAGCAAAGAACAAATATACTTCACTGCAGATTGAAGTTTGTTTTTTAAACTAAAACTGCACTCGTCAAAAGGTTTGGTCAATTAATACAAGCCCAGTTTTACTTCACAATTTATATATTCAAGCCGCACGTGTAATCGTGTCCTCCAAATGCAAGGTAAAATTGATTGTAAACCCATGTTTTTAACAAAATATAGTATTATTCATAAGTTTGAATATGATGGAAAATAAAATCTGGAAAACATACATTTTTAGATTTAACCACTAGCCTACAGGGCACTTATACCCCCTTCCTGCCCAGGCCAATTTCCAGCGCTGTCACACTTTGAATGACAATTGTGCAGTCATGCAACACTGTACACATATGCAATTTTTATCTTTTTTTGTGACAGAGAGCTTTATTTAGGTGGTACTTAATCACCTCTGGGGTTTTTTTTTCTTAAACCAAAAACCACTGAAAAAAAAGGTTTTTTTCTTAGTTTGTTTTAAAATTGTAAATAAGTTTTCTCCTTCACTGGTGTGCGCTAATGAGGCTGCAGTGATGGGCACTGGTAGGTGCCACTGATGGGCATTGACAGACAGCACTGAAGGCAGTACTCATGGCACTGATATGTGGCATTGATGTGCACTGGCAGGTGGCATGGATGTGCACTGGCAGGTGGCACTGCTGGGGCTACACTGATCATCAGGGCACACTGATGATCAGTGCCTATGTCCCCGCTGAGGAATGCTGATTACCGGTTCTGCTCTCCTCTCAAGCTGTCAGTGCGACAGCTCGAGAGTAGAGAAATGCTGATAACCAGCATTTCACTATTTACATGTGATCAGCTGTGATTGGACACAGCTGATCACATGACTGAGCAGACATCGTCGGCTCTTTCCGTGGATCGGTGAGGGACACAGCGCATCGCCGATAGCCAAGCATGCGTGGTGAGAATGGGAGGACATCATATGACATCCTCCCAGAACGAGAGAACGCCTAGTGCCCGTCGTTGGACTATATGGTGGGTGGGAGGCAGTTAAAGTGATTCTGACCAATCCCAGAGGACACTTTGGTAGTGTGGTAGACCAGCCCATAAATATGAGAGCCAGACTAGCAGGAGATTCGGGTGGAAGATGTATTGCTGAAAGGTGTTGCTGTGTAGCCTGGGAGGGGAGTGCCGGAGGGGGGGGGGGGGGGGGGGAGTCGGCTTCCAAGCTGGAGAAGCTGAAAGAGGGAAAGAGGGAGCTCCGCTGTCCTGCCATCCACCAGGGAAGGACAGCCTGCAAAGCTTAGACAGGAACCAGCTGGAAAGCTTGAAGGCAGTTCTATCCACAGCTGCAGGACAAGGACCATGTGAGTACCTCTACGCCCCCAGGCCTAGAAGGGAGAATTCTGCTGAATGCAAGTTCTGGCAAGTCTTAAGGGGACAGTTCATAGAACTGAAGTCAGAGCACTACTGCTATAAGGCCACAAGAGGGTGTTAATGCAACCAGTTGTACCAGAACAATAATCAGTATTCCATATAATAAAACAATGGTGAAAAATTCATAACACATCAAGTAATGAACTGGTATAATGTTCAGTATAGCCTGTAAACCATGCTGATGGCAAACAAATATCGGCTTTCTATGAATGCTCCTGGTCATTAAGGGCATCAGTATAATGGCCTACAAATGGAAAGGTCACCTTCTGATGACTGCTGAGTATTCTGGAAGTCATTGGCTGACAGGAAATGGAGTATACCGCAATAGACCAAGGGGTCCCTCCACAGTGTTGCCAGGACCCGTGCACCAGAAGTGACCTCAAAATGGAACACGAGACCTGAAAAAGGTGACACTGGTCTTCAGGGAAGTGAGAGATGACGCATCAAGCTTGCTGAACAAGCCCTGGTTACCATGACGACTTGTTTCACACATCTAGTGCTTTGTCAGTCAAGTGGCAACCAGGAAGAGCTGAAATTTAAAAGACTAGCCCCGGAAGCAAGGAGGGCATGGCCTGGAATTCTTAAAAGGCACATGCAACTGCTAAGCTGTTAGTCAATACCACAGCAAGCCGGTCTTGTAATCCGCAACCATTGCATGTTACTTCAGGAAAATGATATTGCAGCAGAAAGATGAAAAATAAAAATACATAAATATCAAACACTCCATAAAAGGTTAATATCATACCCAAAATATACAAATACAGTTACCAGCCACTTTATTTAGGTACACCTTGCTAGTACTGGGTTGGACCTTCTTTTGCCTTCAGTATTGTCTTAATTCTTTGTGACATAGATTCAACAAGGTATTGGAAACAATCTTCAGAGATTTTGGTCATATTGACATGAGTTACTGTTGCCTTTCCATCATCTCAAACCAGTCTCCCCATTTTCCTCTGACAAGGCATTTTCACTCACTGGATATTTTCTCTTTTTTGGACCATTCTCTAAACCCTAGAGATGGTTGAGCATGAAAATGCCTAGAGATCAGTAGTTATTGAAATACTCAGACCAGCCCATCTTGCAACAACCATTTAATGTTCAAAGTCACTTAAATCCCCTTTCTGATGCTCAGTTTGAACTTCAGCAAGATGTCTCCACCACATCTAGATACCTAGATGCATTGAGTTGCTGCCATGTGATTGGCTGATTAACAATTTGTGTTACAAAGCAATTGAACAGGTGTATGCCAGTGAGTATATCTAAAATCATAAAAACATTAGTCTATATCAATAAAATGCAGACCTTATAACTTATATTACAGTGTATCTCTGGATCCTCATTTAACCCGTCAAGTGCCACTGTACCCAAATTAAATAAAGAAGTTTTCCCTTCTGCAAAGATGTGAAAATCTTTAATTGAGAGTAAGGGATCTGTCATCAATACACTTTAGCCATAACTTTTAATTTTCTTAAAATCTTTATTATGGTAGTGGAGGAAATCACGTGGATACCATGTTGGTCGCAACCCTCTTTAAGTTGGGGATGTTTCCCAACCCAATTGCATAATGTGTATTTTGTGCAATGAACATAATTTACATGGACAGCGTAACAGATAACATATGGATTATAAATGGATTCTCCTTGCCATACAAAAAAAAAAACCCCACACACCTCGACTTACTTTCTTACATAACACAGATAAGTTATCTGCAGATATTATGTACATGTATTTTAATTGATCATTTATCATTTTCTGTTTAGATCAAATAACCATTTTGGTCCTGAAGAAACGGATGTACCTGTGAAACACATAGACCTACTTGATAGGACATAAAACATACACAGGAAAGACTTTTTTTAGAGTATTGTTTTTACCTTTTGTATGCAATAAACACTTTTTCCTGACTACCATTTTCTTACATTACACAGGGTATTTGCAAATATGTACATGCGTGTTTTAATTGTTCATTTATACTTTCTTCTTCTTAGCATGTGTAGCGCTATTTTTATACTCTTTGTGGCTACTAGGGTATGATGGTGTCACCTGTATAGTAATTAGGAGCAGAGTCTGTATAATCTGTGTGATCAGGACAAGATCTCTAACAAGCACTAGTGCCTCCACTCAATTGGGGTTTGTGGATAACAAGTGAAATCAACTCAGAAATGTATCGTCCACATAGACAGTAATCCAAACAGCATTGTATATGAAAGTCCATGTATTGAATAAATAATTCCGTGAACCATCCAACATAAAGTATTTTCCAAACAGAAACATTAAAGCATTAAGTCTTTTTTGCATGTCTCAGTGAGGGGAGGTTGCAACATTCACAGTCTGAGCTCTCTCTCTGCAGGAAATCCACACTTTTCTACAAGTGCTCTCTGATGACCTCATCCTTAGTGCTCAGAGAGCATAGCAGCCATATTGGAAAAGGGCAAAACACTGCATAACAGAAGTATACACTGAAAAATGGGCAAAAAACACATCACTACATTCTCCCCCCTGCTGAAAATCCTTCCAACCTGGCAAGGATATACACAAAAAACAAAACATAGCAAGTTAACATAGTTGTCACCTTCTGCAGACCACTTCTCCAGGAACAATTACAGAGATTAGCTGCAAAGAAAACATGGTTAGTAACAAATAGGCATCATGCTAACCAGTCTAGAATGGGCTGTAATCATGTCCATCAGAACATGTTGTACAGCATAGCAGGGTCTTCAAAAGGTGTCATAAGTAAAACATTGGTGGAGGTCGTTGTTCTGTCTCTACAATCTAAGCATTGAAAGTGATCTCTGTAACTTACAGTTGTGATGAGATGGTGATAATGTCAACCTCAGTTGGATACCACTCAGTGACTCAATCCAGAAGACCTCTTGTAGATCTTGTGAAGTTTAATAAACTGAGAGAATCTAACAATGAACAATGGATAGGTCAAAAGATCATAATGTGTCCTGCTTCATGACATGAGGTTAGAGCTGCAATGAATTCCTATGAAAAGGGGTGGGCTATCTATATAGCATTAACTAAACCAAAGGAAAGGGTGGAGCAGAGACAATATAGAAAACACTAAAAGGCATATGACAGTTATGTGAAACATAACAGTCGAACACAATCTCCTCTCCTCAAGCCCTCAGGCATTAGTCCAGATAAACCTGGGACTGCACTAGTGGGAAAACTTGGTGCTCCAATCATGCCTGGAACTGTAGGCACAAAGTTTTTTGCTGTTGGTTCAAAAGCAGGAGTAGTTGGGTTCCGACCCCCCCTGAGGAAGGCCTCCATTAGTAATAGGTGAAGGAGTCTGTACAGTAGACTCTGGTGGAGGTGTAAACATGTCATTGTCATCACAATGGTCTACACAAGGCACATCATTAAAAACCGTAACATTATTGGGTTGTGGCTCCTCATCCGCAGTAGCGACTTGTGGTACTAGCAGCAAGTGATTCCTATGCCAGGTTTTGATCCAACCCTCAGGTCCTCGAATCTGGTAGACTGGAGTTCTAGGCAGTTTCTATAACAAATCATTTCTCCAGCGATCAGCTAACTTGTTTGGCTGAGGGTCCCAAATTGCAAAGAAGCACTTTATCACCAGGTTGTAAGTCTTTGTAACGAACTTTGGCATTAAACGTCTTATTGGTAGCATTTATTTTTGCAGCATTTTCCTCAGCCATTCGATAGGCCTCTTGTAAACTATGTTTGAGTCTTGCCACATACTGGTAGTTATTTCTATGTTCCACTTCATCAGTAGACACATGCAACTGAATGTCAATAGGCAGATGGGCTTCTCTCCCAAACATGAGAAAATAAGGAGAGAAAACAGTTGACTCATGTCTGGTACAATTAGAGGCATGTGCCATAGCTCAAACATGTTGGCTCCAGGTTTGTTTAGCACCATTAGGGAGGGTACCCAACATATTCAACAAGGTACGATTGAAACCCTCAAGGAGAGCATCACCCTCTGGATAAGGTGTTGTACGGCTCGTTGATGTTAAGCAAGGTTAACAGCTCTTTAATTAGGCGCCTTTCAAAGTCCCATCCCTGGTCAGATGGAATTAGATTTGGCAGTCCATAATGAAGAAAAAAAAAAAAAAACACTTCTCCCACAACATTTTGGCCACAGTTACTGCTTTTTGGTGGGATAGGCTTGAACATGTTGAGTGTAGTGATCAGTCACAATCAAAACATTTCCCACACTACTGCTGACATTATCAATACAAAGTCCATGCACACTAAATCCATTGGACCAGAACGTTAAGTGTTCCATAGGAGCAGCTAGAGTAGGCAGAGTTTTCCGTTGCAGACATTTCACACAACAGCAGCAATTGTCCACAACAGCTTCCCTCATTCGTGGCCAAAAAAAAAACTGTCTCGGATTAATCCATATGTTTTCTCAACTCCTAGATGCCCATGTTGGTCATGCAAACTTCTCAAAACAGATTCTCTGTAGACTTGAGGGAGCACTAGCTGTCTCCTTCCAGGATGATCATGGAACAAATGTATCCTATACAAAAGCCCATCGATTTTGAGTTCATCCCATTCCTTAAGAGTAGGTACTCTGCTCAGGTAGGGTTTCTCATGTAATTAGCATCTTTGCAGAAAACAGACTCTAACATGTCTGATTACTGGGTCCCTCATTTGTAGAAGAATCATATATTTCCATTGCAGCTGGATGTTTTCTGGTACCCCTAGAGCAGTGGGGCAGCAATACATGTTTGGGATACACTCTTCACCAGCTCCCAATGAGTCAATAACTCGCAAGTCAGAGAAAACAATATTGTCTTTGTACAGCAGCTGTAGAACAGTAGGCAGCCATAGCAGGCCCAGGTACTTCCTCCCATTCACTTTTTTCTAAGTTAATTTGCAATCCAGGATGCCAGGAGAGAACACCAGCCCCAAAGATTTTTGGAGGGAATGACAGAGGGGGGTGGCAGAAGAGGAGCAGTTGGTAAGGTGGATGAGTCTGGCCGCTGAGTTCAGGATAGACTGAAGCAGGGATAGTCTGTGATGAGGTAGGCCAGTGAGAAGGGAGTTGCAGTAGTCCAAACATGAAATGAGGGAATGAACGAGTTGTTTAGTAGTGTCTGGGGTTAGGAACGTACATATTTTGGAGATGTTGCGGAGGTGGAGTCTGCATGAGTTTGCCAATGATTAGACTCCAACCTGTCCTTCCAACCCCATGTCCAGAGTGACACCTAGGACTTTGGCTTGTGGGGTGGGACTGATGGTGGCGTTGGTCATGATGGAGAGGGTGGGGGGGGAAGATTAGGAGCTCTGTTTTTGAAAGGTTCAGTTTGAGGAAATGGAGCGACATCCAGTCTGATATGTCGTTCAGCAGGTGGGTGATACGGGCGGAGACTGAAGGGGTGAGGTGAGGGGTGGAGAGGTAAATTTGCGTGTCATCGGCGTAGAGATGATAGCTGAAGCTGTGGGAGTGTATCAGTTTGCCGAGGGAGGAGGTGTAGATTGAGAAGGGGCCCGAGGACAGAGCCTTGGAGGACCCAACAGAGGGGGAGGTGGTAGCATTATAGATAACCCTGAAGGAGCGTTGGGATAGGTAAGAGGAGAGCCAGGAGAGAGCGGAGTCTCTGATGCCGAGGAAGTGTAGTTTATTAAGGAGGAGGGGGTGGTCAACTGTGTCGAAGGCCGCGGAGAGGTCAAGGAGTAAAAACGACTGAGTAGTGGCCATTAGTTTTGGCATGTAGCAGGTCATTAGTGATTTTGAGTAGGGCGGTTTCAGTGGAGTGTAGGGGACGGAAGCCAGACTGTAGGGGGGTGAGGAGGTTGTCATTGAGGTGGACGCTTAGGCGAGTGTAGACTAAGTGCTCAAGGAGCTCGGAAGTAAATGGCAGCAGGGAGATTTAATCATGCAGCCTTTCAACAATAGCCCACTGCAGGGCAAGAAATTCCAGTTTGTGAACAGGATAATTCTTTTCTGCTGGGCTTAGACTGTGACTGATCTAAGCAACAGGCCTTAGTCCTCCTAATTGAGGACTCCTCCTAACCCATCGTAGCTGGCATCTACATTCAGAATGGATGGCTTTTGTGGGTCTGCAAAAGCCAACACCGGTGCTTCTGTAAGGCTTTTCTTAAGATATGGAAAAGCTTCCCAACAAGCAGAAGTCCACCTCTCACTGAAAAGAGTTTTGCTGGTTGTGTCAATGCCAGGTGTTTAAGCAAGTCATTAAGAGGTCGAGCAGTCTTGGAATAGTCCAATAAAGCGTCGATAGCCCCAAAACCCTAAGAAGGACCTCAGTTCTGTCAGATTTGTGGGACGGGGCCAGGTTACCACAGCCTTCACTTTAGCAGGATCAGTTGCTACCCTTTCTGCAAATACGATATGGCCAACAAAGTTTACCGAAGGACGGGCAAACTTACATTTGTCCAGGGAGAGTTTTAGACCTCTCCTCAAACGATCAAGCACTTTAAATGGTCTCTGATCATGCTCCTCCAGAGTGGAGCCAAAAACAATTATGTCATCTAGGTAGACAATACATTGAGTGGGACAAAGGTCTCCCAGTGTCCAATCCATTAGACACTGGAAGGTTGCAGGTGCACCACTAATTCCCTGAGGCATTTGAGCAAACTGGAAAAACCCCATTGGCAAATAAAAGAGCTGTCTTTTCTTGATCTTCCTCACTGGAGACAGATAATGAGTATAAAGTTCAAAACTCATCTATTTTATCCACAAGAGTGGCATACTGCAACAATTAGTCGGCAACAATTAGTCTGAGCTCTCTCTGCAGACCATCCACACCCCTCTTTTCCACAAGTGCTCTCTCTGATGGCCTCATCCTCAGTGCCCAGAGAGCATAACAGCCATATTGGAAAAGGGCAAAACAAACACTGCATAACAGAAGTATACATTGGAAAATGGGCAAAGAAATTATCACATCACTACACATGTAGTGAACAATCTGTGCAATTGTATGCCCTTTCAATTAACCATCTGGGTCCTGAAGCAGGCTTACCCACGAAATGCATAGACCTACTTTATAGGCTGCATAACATACCCAGGAAAGACTGTTTTTAACTTTTGTATGTAATAAAATAAATTTACGATTTTATATACATATACATTTGGTTCATGTTGATTCATTTGTGAATGCCAGTGGTATATTCAAAGTCCCATTTTTAGTACCTTTCCTCAGAAGTATTTATTATATGGGACAATACCCTGGTAGTTCCATTCTATATTTATTCATTATACACCCTACCCCATTTATTATATACTTTTATAGATTGACAGCCAAGAAAGCCAATGGCTATCACTGCTGTCTGAGCCTATGAGGAAAGAGCCAAGAAACTTGCTGCTCTTGTGCACAACTTTGGATCAATACCAGACTCAGTTAAGTTTACCTTAAACTGGTTGTAAAGTCACATCTCAGTTACTTTTATCCTCTGTTTTTGGTCCATGTTTAGTGCAGTGTGTGTTTTTTTTAACTTATAATCCTAAAATACTTTGTACAGCGATACTGTGCCGTCACATGTCCTCCCTCCGCTCTCCTTCCTGATCTAAGGGAGTACAGTGGGAGGGGCTGACATTTCCTTCCGATATATGCATGACAGCAGAGGGAGAACATGTGACCACACAGCAGTGCAAAAAATATTTAGCATTATCATTAATAGAAAAAAAAAAAAGTGTATTTGAAGGCAGTGATATTAAAGGCAGGCTTAAAAAAAAGAAAATAAAAGGTCATACTCACCTGCTGCTCTGTACAGAGGTTTTACACCGAGCAGCCCCGATCCTCCTCAACTCATGTCCCTCCCTCCTGCCAAGTGTCCCCCCCAGCAAGCAGCTTGCTATGGGGGTACCCAAGCTAGGCTCAAACCAAAAATGCTGCAGGATTTTTAACCTCTTCCAATCAACACTTTTACCCCCTTCCTGTCCAGGCTAATTTCACTGTTCAACATATTTTTATTTTTTGCCAGTTTTGGAAACAAAAGGATCAATTTCTTAATGAATTTCACATTCTGAGTTCAAATATAACAATGAAATTTGTCAATTGGCTCTAGTTTTTCTGTAAACGGAAAGTTTTCTACTATATGCGTAATGACTACATAATGCACAATAATTATATAGATAGATGTCTTTCCACAAATATAAAGCAAGTGATATTGACTACATAACAAAGCCTAAAATGGCATAATATATTGCATAGGATTACCAAGAAAAATTATAGCCATAAGCTAAGTTGAATCATTTTAATACTTAGGATTCTCACTAGTTTTGTCTTCAGTTTGTGTCGGTTTTGCTTCTCTTGGCTTTTCTCTTGTATTCGAGGAAAGGGCTATCTCTTACAACTGCACGTGACTACACGCTTCAGGTTCTTCCTCACTTGACTCAACCACGAAGGATTCTGGTGCTTTAGGAATTGGTAGCCCCTCTCCATGAGGAACTGGACGTATTGCCGATGGAATATTTGGATAGTGCACAGATAACTTTTTCTTCTTATTTAGCCCTTTTACAATTGGAGGCACCATACAAAAGTAACAATTACTAACATGATCTGTTGGCTCTCTCCAAATCATTGGCACAGCGAAAGGCATAGATGCCTTTTTTCCCATTCAACCATTGCTCCAGTGCCGTCCCACAAGAATTGCAGCATATATGTGGTGCCCAGCTCTTGTCCTGGTCTCCTATCTTGCAGCCAAAATACAAGTTGTAGGCTTTCTTAATCATTCCTGTTATCCTCCTTTTTTGTGAGATAAAAGTTATTTCACCGCAGATATAGCAGGAATTATCTGCTTTATTCACACAAGTTCGAGGCATTACTGAGTAGCCTATATAAGCATAAAACGAAATGTAAAGATGCTGTCGAACTACAATCAGCTACAGATACTGCAGCTTTTATGCAGTGAAGTGATGCAATTAAAGGCTAATATTGCATCATCTCAGTATACATGCAATTTTCTATTGGTCACCAGTATCAATTGCGCAATATGCAGCTGAAGTTGCATCATAATTTTGAATGGCTTAGGTCATTAGATGGGTGAATATATCATGGAAACTAGAGCCAATCAACATTTTTTAGGGTCATTTTCGTTTTCAGCACCCCAAAATTATTGAAGATTAGCTAATTTTATGCCCAAAACTTTTTACCTGTTGAACAGTGTTTTCAGCTTTCATTGCAATCACACTTTGAATGACAATTGCACGTTCATGCAACACTGTACCATATGAATTTAGCATTTTTTTGAGACAGATAAAGCGTTATTTTGGTGGTATTTATTCACCACTGGGATTTTTATTTTTGTTGCTATGTAAATGAAAAAGTCCAAAAATTAAAAATTTTGCAAATATTTCATCATAAATCTTAGCCAAAATGTATTCCGTTATCTTTAGTAAAAAAAACAAAAAAAAACCCAAAATTAGTTTATAACCAAAGTTTTTAAACTTTTTTTTTTTTTTTTTCACATACTGTCACCCTAGCAGTACAGTGTCACCATGGTTTTTCACCATTTGTGGGGGGTGATGAAGATTTTTCTATTTTTACACTGATTGCTTTTACACCCATAAAGGATATAAAAGCAATCGTTTCTCCTCTCTAGCTGCATTCTTGCAGCCATTGAGAACTACTGTGTGAGCTGTGATTGGTCACAGCTTGTCACATGGTACAAGGCTGTTGTGAATAGCCTTGTACCATGTGACCTCTGATCATTCAGATTTCACAGGTAGTAAGCAATGATGTCACAAGTGACATCTTGCTTACTACTCTGCATGTGATCACTCATTGGCCAATCAGTGATCACATGATCGGAACCTCACACAGAGGTCCCATCCGATGAACGGTGTTCCACTGTGTCCAGAGGACACAGCGAGTACTGGATCACGGTGCTGCGCACTCCCAGGGAGCGTGCACAAGCAGGGTGCGGGGAGGCAGTTTATAAACAGCCACCCAACCCTGCCACCGTCCGGCCATTGGTTAAAATGGTGGTTAAAATGCAGCAGACCAGCAACGGATCATTGTGAAGAGTGCCATAGGATTACATGGTCACATTTTGATCACGCTTTTTTCAATGCAAAATAAAAAAACCCACCATGGAACCATGTAAAAGCAGCCTTAGAAGACATGAATATATAGTGTGGTGTTATTTGAGTGAAGGTAACCAGAAGGATATTAGAGGCTTTTAGATTTTTGAGACCATCATTAATAAGCAAATATGTAATATGCAATTTTTCCATCACTCCACCGTCTCACAAATATCTCCAACTGTACATAAAGGAAACATATCAACAGTGTAGATAAAGCAACTAATTGTTGGAAACAGAATTAAATAAAACCTTAAAATGAAAAAAAAACAAAGCATCTAAAGCTTATCTATTAGATGCTTACTTTCCCTTTCGGATTTACCTACACAGAAAATCTCATTCAGCTATGTTAGGGCTGAAAAAGAAAATATCCAAAATTAAAAACACAAAAAAACCTCCCAACTTTTCCTTTCAATAATTTGAAAGTACGGGGGCAGATATGAACATTAAAATATAAAAGGATAAGCAAGCGCTAAAAGTCTGTCAGCTGCTAAACATCAAAGGTACCAAAAAAAAACCCTCTAAAAAAAAAAAAAAAAAAATATATATATATATATATATATATATATATATATATATATATATATATATATATATATATATATATATATATATATACACACAGCAGGGTGTAGCACTACAATAACCAGATCAAGTATGATAAAATGGGTGGAACCCGAAAACATCAAAATCCAATAAATAAATATAAATAATTTAAAAAAATAGCATGAGAAACGTGTCATTATTGCATGTAAACACCTCAAATAAAACCAGCTATAAGATGAATGAAACATGATAAAGTGTTAGCACATCAATAAATAAAGTGATTGAACAGTGCTCTAATGTGTCACTATGCAGTGACTAATAATGTGCAAAGTGCCAGATGAAAGTCCAACATTAAGGTGCGTGGGAGATCATGACGATCTTCAGGATCCAGTAATCTGACCCAAATAGGATAGTGATGAATCCCAAGGTATAAAGATTGCGCACCCAGATACGCAATCAATCTGCGCATTTAGAGATATCAATCTCAGAATTGGAGATCCCTTCAGGGTCTGGTCAGGCCTGGTATCCCTCACTCTGACATCTGCTGCCAGTATTGGTGCTCCCGCTGTGTGGATGGTTAACCCCCGATGAATATGTGCTATTGCACGAAACGCATCAGAAGGAGCTACAGCATCAGGACGCTGCCGGCACCACGTTGGTCCCGGTGACCATCTTGGAATACCATTACTGGTCAGTGTGATTTGTTTACTTCAGTTTGGTTGCAATAAATTACCCCCTTTATAAACGATATCACACTATTGGCCTCCTCTTTTTGGGGCTCCCCGTCAGCTGCTGAAAAGAGGCAAAGTCTTTACTGACTGTTGCTGCTGAAGAGTTTGTCTCCTTTCTCCAACATGCTTCTTGTTGAAAAGCCAGGTGTTGCCAAGACTGTCAGTCCAACATTCCATAACCAACAATGCCCATATAGTCTATTATAGATCTCTGAACAGATAAATCCATAATCCCTAGTGACCTGAACACAAAAAAAAAAAAAAAAAAAAACTTTAAAAAGTGAAATATTGTTCCATGAACACCACCCATCTACCACCTGAACGCTACACTACTCTGTATGTGAACGGTGTCCAACTATAGGCCTAAGTCAAACTAATTAGTGTGTGTTTCCTCTGTGAATTCCAGACTCCTCCCACACTAAAGAACACAGTATGTGCATACATATTACTCATACATACAGTATGTGTTGTCATACTCTGCATGCCAGTCCCATGCCCAAGCAATCAGGAAGGTTGAGATAAAACCTGGTAACCTATTTCATGATTTACCAAGAAAAATAAAAACTCAGATCTATCAACTGTGGTGGTAAGTTACTTGTATCCTGTCTAAATTGGCCCTAGTATGTGTATGTATGTGAGTTAGGGACTTTTGATTGTATGCTCCTAAAGGGTTAGGGACTGAGGTGAATGTGCAATATACACTATATTGCCAAATGTATTGGACACTTGCCTTTAAAAATTATACATGAACATTAATGGCATCCCAGTCTTAGTCCATAGGGTTCAATATTGCATTGGCCCACCCTTTGCAGCTATAACAGCTTCAACTCTTCTGGGAAGGCTGTCCACAAGATTTAGGAGTGTGTCTATGGGAATACTTTGACCTTCTTCCAGAAGCGCATTTCTGAGGTCAGGCACTGATGTCCAACAAGAAGGTCTGGCTTGCAGTCTCTGCTGTAATTCATCCCAATGGTGTTGCAGGCCAGTCAAGTTCCTCCACCCCAAACTTGCTCATCAATATCTTTATGGACCTTTCTTTGTGCACTGGTGCGCAGTCATGTTGGAACAGGAAGATGCCATCCCCAAACTGTTCTCACAAAGTTGGGAGCATGAAATTGTACAACATGACTTGGTATGCCGATGCCTTAAGAGTTCCCTTCACTGGAAATAAGGGGTCAAGCCCAACCCATGAAACTCCTCCACACCATAATCCCCCCTCCAAATTTTACACAATGCAGTCAGGCAAGTAATGTTCTCCTGGCAACCGCCAAACCTAGACACATCCATTGGATTGCCAGACAGAGAAGTGTGATTGGTCACTCCAGAGAAAAAAAACATCTCCACTGCTCTAGGGTAAAGTGGAGGCATGCTTTACACCACTGCATCCAACACTTTGCATTGCACTTGGTGATGTAAGGCTTGGATACAGCTGCTCGGCCATGGAAACCCATTCCATGAAGCTCTCTATGTACTGTTGTGCTAATCTTAAGGCCACACGAAGTTTGGAGGTCTTTAGCTATTGACTCTGCAGACAGTTGGCACCTTCTGCACACGGACCCTGCTCGTCATTTTACATGGCCTACCACTGAGGCCGATTTGCTGTTCCCAATTGCTTCCACTTTGTTATAATACCACTAACAGTTGACCGGAATATTTAATAGAAAGGAAATTTCATAGATTGACTTATTGCACAGGTGGCAACCTATCATGGTACCACACTTTAATTCACTGAGATCCTGAGAGCAACCCATTCTTTCAGAAATGTTTGTAGAAGCAGTCTGCATGCCTAGGGGCTTGATTTTATACACCTGTGGCCATGGAGGTGATTGGAACACCTGAATACAATGGTTTGGAGGGGTGTCCAACACTTTTGGCAATATAGTGTATATGTGTTGCGTAAATTGACAGTACTATACAAGTACCTGTAATATATAGATGTCGTTTATTATCCAGGAACAAAACAAAATAAAAAAGGTCTTCGTGAGGTATCAATAAATTTCCTTTCTAGAAAGGAAACAATGGTTAGCACAAAACCAGAAAATACAAAACATATGGCTGTTATTTTGTGGATTCATGAGTGTGCTTTATCATTGATAATAAGCTCATTAATAAATTAATCCTCACCATGTGGATTTTCATTAAAGGACATCAATCAAAAGTTTGATAATTTACCATGGTTGAGATGGAATTCACAGATTACATTTGTGCACAAACATACATCATCATTCCTATGGATTTTTCTGTAATCCTCCTCTGTTACCCATCACTAGACCAACTCTAACCTCTAAATTGCTATGTACTTCATTCTTTGGTAATTTCTCACCTCCACCACTCTCCACTATTTCATGTCATACCAATATAAACAAAAGAAATGAACATGAGAATGCCTAAAAATTTGTAATTGCAACAATTTTCTGGGTGAAGTGGCACATTATGTGGCAGAAATGTAGGGGTGCCTGGTGATTAGTCAAGAATTGCCACATGGTAACTGGGATAGAACTGAGCTGTGAGAGTTTACACAAATGTAAGGTTCATTCAATACCAGTGGTTAGAGACTATACCTCACTTCACCTATAGCAGCCTCATTCCCTTTTAGGGAAACAGGCCTACCAATATTTGGTTGCCCCAAAGACTTAGTGATACTAAAGGTTCCAATTTTATTTTTTTATTTTTTTAAACATGTTATACTTACCTGCTCTGTACAGTGGTTTTGCACAGAGCAGCTGCGATCCTCTTCCTATGTCCCCCGCTGGCACTTCTGGCTCCTTCCCCCTGAGCAGTGCCCCCATATCAGGACACTGGCTATGGGGGCACTGGTGCATGCACACTCAAGCCCT
Source organism: Staurois parvus (assembly GCF_062004578.1). NCBI lineage: Eukaryota > Metazoa > Chordata > Amphibia > Anura > Ranidae > Staurois > Staurois parvus. Next base: position 10,255,709 of record NW_028317914.1, on the reverse strand, counting down.
GCTATCTGCATCCCGTTCCCTCCTCACTGGTTGTGATTGATGGTAGCAGGAGCCAATGTCTCCCACTGCTGTGTCCCAACCAATGAGGCAGAGACCTGAGGGAGCCTGGACTGAGGTTGGGCTCAGGTGTGTATTCAGGGAAAGCTACACTCTGAAGATTTAACCTTTATGCAGAGAATACATGAAGGTACAAAACCTCAGCCTCTACAACCACTTTAATGTACAATGATATAGCCACTGGCTAAGTGGTACAACAGGTAGAGCAAAGATATATAAATGAGTACCTTTGGGATTCCAGCATGGAATGATATTTTGGCAGGTGTTGAAGAGGGGGTGGCAGGGTGGTGGTTGATTGTCATGTCCTCTATATTTTCCAATTAACTCGTAGAGTGCCAAGTCTGGGAAACATTAAGAGGACTAATCCTGGGGTGGGTTCTTCTGGGCTACACTAGGCATCTTGTACAAGGGTCTCCATTTCTCTCTCTACTTCACACATATGGAGTACGTTTGCTTTAGTGCAGATTTCTCCAATGCCCTTGGATAAGGTTGAGGTTTCCATCAGGAAATCCTCTGCTTTAGAGATTAATGTACAGCATGTACACTTGCACAACAACTGTTACTCTCAATCCCTATGTAAATGTACATCTTCCCACTGTAGCTTGCAATTAGGTGAGCCTATTTTGCCTTCTGCCTAGACCAGGCAAAAGGCAAAGTTTAATGCTTTACTTGAGTTAAAATGCAACATTACAAAGTAGTCCAAAATAGACAAGACGGTCGAGCAGAATCTTGATAAAACAGTCAAGGTCTCTAAATCCCTACATCCAAAATTCTAACATTACAGCCTGATAGTCCCCTGCCAGCTGCTGTTTCAAGTATTACCACCTGTCTGGAAGAGCCCAGTTTTATTTACCTGATCCTCCTATCTGCAGATGTTGCTCCCCACATGCTCCAGTGGTGGACTGTCCCTGCTTTGGTCTTGAAGTCAGGACTCTAGGCCACTGGAGTTTGGGAGAGAAGATGCTGCAGGGACCAGTCTAGGAGGGAGGAGCAGAGGATCAGGTAAGTAAATCTAATTTTTTGTTCCCCTAGACCTAAACAAGCAATTGACTCATGCAGTAAGGGCACAGCCCCACAGCAAGAATTTTTATTTTCTCCTATGAACTCTTATACATTCTTATTTCTCAACTTTTTCTTTGAAATGTTAAAAAAGGTATGTACATTTTACAGTACAATGTCCTGATTCCTAGGACAGGTACTTTTACCTTGCTTAAAGCAGAGCTCCAGTCTCCGGTGATAATAAAACTTCAGCAGCTACAAAAACTGTAGCTGCTGATTTTTAACCACTTCAATACTGGGTCATATGACACCCACCCAGATTGACCAGAATTCCTCTTGGCAGTCATTCTGATAATGGCTGGGAGGGAAGAGGTTTAAAAACAGCCACTCACCTGTCCATTGATTCAGTGGTGTACTCAACCCAGCTGGGTTCACCAGCCATCCTCTGTCCCCAGCATCTTAGCTGACAGCTTGCGGCTTCACAGCCGAGTGTCCACTGCACACACACGAGCAGTGCATTGTGGATGGTTCTGCAGTCCCAGAAGACTGCAAAGGGGAAGAACTTCTGCTTCCAATTGCCTAGGTGGTCAGAGCGGAAGTGGGTGCAGGTACCTGTCAAAATCAGGTACCTGCTCCCCAAAGGTGTTAATTCTTAACAGGGAGACGAGTCTTTAAAGCAGAACTTCGCCTTGTGCGGAGCTCCACTTTAAAGTGCAGCTAAAATAAACAGAAAAATTATCATAATGAAATGTGTGAATACTACAACATTAATGAAATATGCAGTCTGACTTCATATAAACTGCAATATCACAGGCATTCGCAAATCTTAAAACTAAGGCCTTGAAGGACTGAAGTTTGAGATGTAGAAATCTCACACCAAGGACACTCAAAGCTGATGGACAATGGTAGTTTGAATATTTAAACAGAAACCAACCAGTTTTATAACTTGTGTAGTGCTACCCTCGTAAGAGTTGCTGTGTTGTGGGTACCCCTAAGCTTCCCTCCGTACAGCCAGACAACAGGTATTTTTACACCGACTTGCATCCAAAGTGACCAGTCCATAAGCTTAGTTTTGCTGTTTTATTAGGGGAATGCAACTTGGATAGGGAAATATAGATTATGGGATGCCCAATTTGGCTTGAATCAATAGAAGAGGGACACTTCCTTCCTATATAAAAAAGGGGATCCTGGACTGTACTTTTCCTGAAAGCTGTCAGTCATTGCAGATCAGTAGCAGCTGCCCTTTATGGGCAAGGAACTAGCAGCCCCTCAAAAATCTACTTTACTTCTCGTAGCTACATGCAGAGACCTCTCCCATATAGAGCTGCTCCTAGCTCCACAGCCTGCAAACACTAACAGCCTTCCTGGCTTCAGAAGATCTCCCGGGACAAGGATTAAGGATTGAGCCCAGTGCTGTCCTTCGAAAGCTTGCTACGCGTGAGTCTTTCCCCCTGTAGATCCCAGAGTGTGCTGCTGCACTCACACAGGCCTCTTTGCTTCCGGCTGCTCCAGGCCTTGATTCCATTCATGCCTCTGCTGAATGTATCCTCCTGAGCCAGCCCAAGCCCAGCCTGGAGGCCACTTCCCCCCCACACCTAGGAGACCCCTCTTAGACACCGACAGTCTCCTCAGCACTCCATATGCCTCCCGACTCTCCTGTCAGTGTCAGGGTCCGCGGCGGCGTCTCGTCCGGCGCATGTGCAGTCTCGGCGGCTCGTGCCGGGATACGGGCACTAGGTCCCGGCTGAGGGAGACTCGCGCATGCGCAGTAGGCACCGCAAGTACACGCTGGGCGGCCAATGACAGCGCAGGGCACGGTATTTAAAGATGCCCTGCGCTGTCACAAATCGCCGCAAGGTCTGATCCTGTTACCTGAGTTCCTGTACCCCTGTGAGTGTGTTATTTTGACCTGGATTGCCCTGACTACGCTGCCTTCTCCCGCTTTTGACCCGGATTGCCCTGACTACGTTGCCTTCTCCTGTCCTAACCCCCTGCGGACTGACCTTTTCTATACTGACCCTGTGTGTGACCTGACTATTCTTTGCCTGCCGATTCTGTACCTCGCTGCCCCACGGTGACACTGGCTAGTTTGACTACGATCCGTCCGTCCATCCATCCATCCTACCTGGGCCTGCCGGCCTCCTCACATCTGGCTTTCCTCCTTTATCCATCCCTGGAGGTTCCCTCTGCCACGGGTGGGATTGCTCGGAGGTCGTGACCTGGTCCTGGTCTGCTTCAAGTCCATCCCCACAATCAGGGGCCCTGGTGAATACGCAGACTGGGACTTAGACTCCACGCTCCGGGTATTCCTGTCCAGTGGGCTGCCAGAGGCACCACCTGGCGGATCCCTAACAGTCAGCCTGACTGTCCCATATTTATAAGCTAGTCCACCACTCTACCAGGGCCTCCTAACCTGGGATTGGCCAGACTCTCCATGAATATGCAGATTAGGCCACCACCCCTTCCTTCTTACTTCTATGATCCTCCAGAGTCAGAAGGAGGTGATAGAGCCACAACCTGTTGAGCCGTCCAGCTGACTTGCAATAACTTGACCACATTAATCACACAACTCCCATGAGTCATACACAATGATTTTGCCTATAACACTACACTATTCTAGTAGTGCACTAGAGGGTGCTACACTTACAAGCTACAAGGGGTTGTTTAACAAACTGGAGAGTGCAAAATCTGATGCAGCTGAGCATGGTAGCCAATCAGCTTCTAACTTCAGGTTGTTCAATAAGGGTCCATGCACAGTCACAGTTTAGCATTTTGCCTTTAGAAGCAACTAATGTAATGCTATGTGTCCATGCACATTAGGTCATTTAGAGCATTTAAATACAGAAAAAACCCTTCTGATTTGCGCTTTGTTTTTATTAATGCTCCTAAACGCTAGTACAAAAATACTCAAAAACCACTCCTTTCAACCCCACCCTAATAGTTATCCTATCTTGATCCAGCAACGTGCACAGGAGCAGTGGCTCCAAGCTTTCTCCCTCCTCATTGGCTCAGGCACAGCCACTGAGGAGGGACAGGGTGGGGCTTGAGAGTGAGCATGCCAGGGTTGCCAACTGTCTGTAAATTTACTCTGGAGAAGAACTTTGAGAAGAGGACAGAAGTGATGAGAGGAGTGGCATGGAGGAAAGTGCCTGGGTGCCTTGCACACAAGCCAACAATGGAGGAGGTCAGTGACAGGCAGCTCCAGCCTCCAGTGGCCACACAAAGTCTTTCAGACGTTGGGTCACTGATGTAAAGGGGGAATGAGTAAACTAAGGTAAGGGGACGGAGGGGGACGACACTGATATAAAAGGTTCCTCCTTATATCAGGAACTCTCCATTACTTTAGTCTGTTCACTCTGCCAATAGTGGTCTGTTCCTGGCATTTACCCTTAGATCAGAGTCTGCAGGACTCCCCCTTACAATGGGGGAACTCTGTGTACCCTGATGTAAAGGAGAACTTTGGGGACTGATGTAAAGGGAAACAGTGATGTTAAGGGGAGCTCTGAATTCATATGTAAGGGGGGTTATCAAAGAGCCCCTTATATCAGAGTTTCCCTTTACATAGTTAGTCTGGCTGAAAAAAAAAAAAAAAAAAATATATATATATAGTTATAATCCTATACCCACAGTTGATCCAGGGGAAGGCAAAAAACCCAGCAAAGCATGATCCAATTTGCTCCTGCAGGGGTAAAAAAAATTCCTCCCTGATACCCTGAGAGGCAATTGGAAATTACCTGGATCAACTTTACCTATAAATGTTAGTATCCAGTTATATTCTGTGTATCCAAGAATGAATCCAGGCTTTTTTTAAAGCAATCCACTGAGCTGGCCAGAACCAAATCTTGGAGTCTATTCCACATTTTCACAGGTCTCACTGAAGAAACCTTTCTGTATTTGGAGATTAAATCTCTATTCCTCCAGATGTAAAGAGTGCCCCCTTGTCCTTTGTGATGACCTCAGGGTGAAGAACTTTACATCAAGTTCACTATATGAACCACTGATGTATTTATACAGGTTGATCATATCCTCCCTTAACCACCTCAAGTCCAGACACTTTCACCCCCTTCCAGTCCAGGCCAATTTTCAGCTTTCAGCACTCACACTTTGAATGACAATTACCCAGTCATGCAACACTGTACCCATACGAAATTTGTATCCTTTTTTGAGAGAGAGCTTTCTATTGGTGGTATTTGATCGCCACTGGGTTTTTATTTTTTGTTATATAAATGAAAAAAGAAAAAAAAAAAAACAGCAAATTTTGAAAAAAAAGATTTTGCTTAGTTTGCTATAAAATTTTGCAAATAGATCATTTTTGTTCATAAAAATTTAGGCCAAAATGTATTCTGCTAAATTTTTGGGTTAAAAATATCAGAACAGTTTATATTATTTAGTCTGTGTGAAAGCTATAGAGTCTACAAACTATGGGATATATATTTGAAAATTGAACAGTTGAGATCCTAAAATGTCAAAAGCTGGTATGGCACATGGCAGTGATCAGGATGCTGGTATGCGGTATAGTGATGATCAGGACATTAGTATAAGGTATGGCGGTGATCAGGACACTGGTAGGGCAGTAGCCTAGACACTTATGGGGTATGGCAGTGATCAGGGTGCTGGTATAGGGTATGATATAGATCAGGGCACTGGTCTGGGGTATGGCGGTGATTTGTGTGCACTGGGACAGGTGTAAGGGGCTGGCTGCATTATTTATTATGGGCATTGTGGAGCAGCTTCCACTGCAGTGTGAGAGTATACAAGCAGCCTGATAGGCTGCTTGTATACTCACAATGCAGGATCGCTTCTCTCTGCTCTCACACTGAGAGCAGAGAGAAGCGATCTTTACTTTCAGTTTCATGGTTTACTATGTGACTGCTGTGATTGGTCACAGCAGTCACAAGGTAAAACATCACGTGATCTCCCGAACACAGCAGTAATGTGTTCTGCTGTGTCTGGGCGACACACCGATCACCGGTGTGCTTGCTCTGTGAGCTGCGCACAAGCCATCAATGCATTGGCCCTGCTTCCCATCTGCCGTCTATGTAGAATGGGAGGATGGGAGGTTAATCTCCTTCTCAAGATAGGAGAAATTCAATTCCTCCAATATTTCCTCATAGCTGAGCTCCTCCATGCCGCTTATCAGTTTGGTTGCCCTTCTCTGTACTTTCTCCAGTTCCCCAATGTTCTTTGTGAATTGTTGCTCAAAACTGAACTGCATATTCCAGATGAGGTCTTACAAATGATTTGTACAGGGTGAAGATGATCTCTCTCTGGAGTCTATACCTTTTAGTACAAGAAAGGATTTTGCTCGCTTTAGAAACTGCAGCTTGATATTGCATGCCATTATTAAGCTTATGATCTATCAGAACTCCCTGATCCTTCACCATCGATTCCCCCAGGTGTACTCTCCTAGTATGTATGTATATTAGCCACCCCCCAAATGCATAGCTTTACATTTATCAGCAGTAAACCTCATTTGCCACATAGTTGCTCAATTAAACAGTGCATTTCACTTGTGTGTAACACAGGAACTTTATCACCTTCCATAGCCCTCCTCCCATTCCACCCACTAATAAGGACTGACCCCTGTCTGATCTGTCTGTCCCAATTTAATCTAATTCTCCCTCCCCCCTCAATCCTAGTTTAAATACTCCTCCAGCTGTCCCATAAACATCTCCCTCAGGACAACAGGCCCCCTTCCATTTAGGTGCAAACCATCTCTAGCACATACTGTAGGTTGCACCCCAATGAAAAGTCAGCCCAGTGCTCTAGAAACTCAAATACTTCGTTCTTGCACCAGGTCTTTAGCTGTGCATTCAGTTTTCTAATCTCTCCATCTTCCCTGCGTTGCACATGGCACAAGTAAGATTGAAGAGAAAATCACCTTGGAGGTCCTTTCCTTCAACTTGCAGCCTAGTTATTTAAATTGATTCTTAAGGAGCCTCCACCCTCCATGTATTCTGTCATTGGTTCCAACATATACCAAGACAGCTGGGTCATGCCCAGCCCCTCCCAGTAATTTATCAACCCGGTCCACCACATGACAAACCCTGGCACCAGGGAGACAGCAAACCATTCAGTTAAGGCGGCCCTGGTGACAAATAATTCTATCAGGCCTTCTGATTATAGAATCCCCCATTACCACCAGCTGTCTAGGGCTTTCTGCACTACCCTCATCACCCCTCCCAGATGGTCTGCTCGCTCAGCTGTTGGCGATAGCAGTGCCATTCAGGGCTGCCACCCCTACCCTTGCCACCCCCACATCTTCACTCAACTTGGCAAATCTGTTTGGGTGCTCAAACCCAGGAATGGCTTTCCTTTTCTGTGAGGCCCTACCACTCCCTCTCGCTATAGTAACCCATCTTCCTACCTGATAATTCTGACTAGCCCCTCCACATCAATACCAATAGCTACCTGCTCAGAGAGCAGAAGACCCCTTTCAAGGTTGTCGATTCTGCCCAGTGTTGCAACTTGCTCCTCCAGATCTGTCAGAGCAGTATCCATCCTGGAGCTGTTGCTCCATTGTTGCATACATGTGGCACATTGTGCACTGCACAAAACCTTCAAACTGGGATGTCTCAGTTACAATATTAATATCACTAATAGGAAATATCAGCTGTCACTTACAGATTCTAAGACTCCTGTTATAATCTCCTGTTTTCTACTCTGGTTTTTAACTCCACTTACTCAAATGTCCACTTGATCAAAGGTCCAGCAAGCCCAAGAATGTCCAAGCTAAGAGTGAGCTCTACAGAAAGTGATATAGTACCTGTGACCAATTAACCCCTCCCCTTAATTAGCAGACTGAAGGAAGGAAAGGGAAAAATGCTATTTAAAAAAGTAAAAGCTGCTAACAAAACCCTAAAGAAGAAAATAAAACAACGACAAGCACCAGCAGTCAAAAGCAATACTGTTTTTCAGACTCAAATTTCCCACTCTTTTTAGCTTCCAGCCAAAAAATGTGCTTTACACTAGGGTCTTCAGCATTCCCCCTTACATCAGAGTCCTCAGAGTTCTCCTTTACAGCAGGATCCACATAGTTCTCTTTTACATCAGGGCCTGCAAAGTTCTCCCTTGCAAAGTAAGGCACACTTGCATTACCATTCATTCATGTGTGCCTGTTTCTGAACGGACAGTAACCCTCAAGAAAAAGCAGATTTTGCCTTGCATTTCGAAAACACACAGCAATGCATGTCGCACCTGCATTACTATTTGTTCACACCTGTGTGCTTCTGAACGCATTGCAACCCCCAAGAAAATACAAACTTTGCCATGCATTTTGAAAACACATGTGTCACATTTGCGTTACTATTTAGGCTGTGTTCTCATCTGTGCATCTCAAAATGTGCGGCAACGCGCACAGAAAACGCATGCTTTGCTTTTGAAAATGCATGGCAATGTGTTACGCCTGCATTATCATTCGTTTACATGTGTATGTTTCCGAACGCACAGCAACCCACAAGAAAATGGATGCTTTGCCATGCGTTTCAAAAATGTGTTGCAACATGCATCATGCTTGGTTACCATTCCTTCATATCTGTGCATTTTCTAACACATGGTAACTCGCTAGAAAACACAAACTATACAATGCATTTTGATAACACACGGCGACATGCATTGTGCTTACATTACCATTTTTTCTCATCTGTGCATTTCTGAATGCATGGCAACCCACAAGAAAACACATGGTTTTCTGTGCTTTTCGAAAATGTGTGGCAATGCAAGTTGAGCTTGTGTTGCCATTTGTAACCGAAAAGAACCCACATGCGTTGCCATGTGTTTAAAAAAATGTACATGGCCGTATAAGCAATCACAGTGCAAACAAATACCTATCACTTTTCTACAGTAGTGCAGTGTTATTATGGTATATATACTTCCCAGCCACTTTATTAGGTACACCTGTTCAATTGCTTGGTAACACAAATTGCTAATCAGCCAATCACATGGTAGCACCTCAATGCATTTTGGCATCTAGATGTGGTGAAGACGACTTGCTGAAGTTCAAGCCAAACATCAGAATGGGGAAGATAGGGGATTTAAGTGACTTTGAGTGTGGCATGGTTGTTGGTGCCATTCAGGCTGGTCCGAGTATTTCAAAAATTGCTGATCTGTTGGGATTTTCACGCACAACCATCTCTAGGGTTTACAGAGAATGATTCGAAAAAGAGAAAATATCCAGTGAGTGGCAGTTGTGTAGATGAAAATGCCTTGTTGAAGTCAGAAGTCAGAGGACAATGGGCAGGCTGGTTCGAGATGATAGAAAGGCAACAGTAACTCAAATAATCACTCATTACAACCAAGGTATGCAGAATACCATCTCTGAACACACAACATGTTGGACCTTAAAGCAGACGAGCTACAGAAGACCACACCGGGTGTCACTTCTGTCAGCAAGAACAGAAAATGGAGGCTACAATTCGCACAGGCTCACCAAAATTGGACAATAGGAGATTGGAAAAACATTGCCTGATCTGATGAGTCTCGATTTCTCTAGAGATGGTTCTGCGTGAAAATCCCAGTAGATCATTAGTTTTTTAAATACTCAGACCAGCCCGTCTAGCACCAACAACCATGCCACGTTGAAAGTTGCTTAAATCCCCTTTCTTCCCCATTCTGATGCCCAGTTTGAACTTCAGCAAATCATCTTCACCACATCTAGATGCCTAAATGCATTGAGTTGCTGATATGTGATTGGCTGGTTATTAATTTGTGTTACCAAGTAATTGAACAGGTGTCCCTAATAAAGTAGAAGGCAGCAAGAAAGTCACACAAAAGTAAACTGAAAAATAAGCTGTTGCAATATAATCAGATAAATTGAGTACAAATAAACATAAATAAATTGCCGCATTAACCATCACTAATTACAAATGTGTACATATATAAAGGAAAAGTGTATAGAAAACACCATCGACATAAAGTCCCAAATCCGGTCCAAATAAGAAAAAAAAAATAGAAAAAAGTCCCCAGCTGCTGGTGTATGTGAAGTTAAACACCATATGTCTCCAATAAAACGAGTGTGCCACCACCATGTAATAGTAGGACTCTTACAGAAACATATGGACCCATAAATCTCCATGCCCCAGAAGACATCATTTATGACAAAACGCGTCGGATGGAGTCTGAGCTCCTGATGTCATCACGCTATTTTTGCATACAAGGAAGTTGGATTGGTTCCCGGGACCAGAGGTTTTATATCTGTTACAAATCGCTTTTTGTCTACCCAAATGTGAGCGGAATTGAATATTTTTAATAAAATTGTCCATATGGTTTTATGCGATGTCTGCTTTCCTATCTGCTCTTTTATGGACTGATTGCTTATACACTGGAGACACATATAGGATGGTGATAGCCTGAAGGGATCCTCCTATAAATACTGGTTGTCCAGCATCTTTCCCTGCTGGAGAGCAATCGTGGATAACCATCTCCAAGCCATAATATCAATATGTTTATGACTCTTATTATTTTAAGGGTCCATATGTTCCAGTAAGAGTCCTACTAATACTTGGTGGTGGCACACTTTTTTTTAAAGGAGACATTTGGTGTTTAACTTGACATACACCAGGACTTTGGGACTTTTTTCTATGTTTTTTCTGATTTGGACCGGATTTGGGACTTTATGTCGATGGTGTTTTCTAAACACTTTTCCTTTATATATGTACACATTTGTAAATAGTGATGGTTTAGCTCTGAAATTTATTTATATTTATTTGTACCTAATAAAGTGGCCGGTGAGTGTATATACCATAGTTTGTAGACTATATACCTTTCACACAGACTAAATAATAAACACTGATTTATTTTTACCTAAGAAATGTAACAACATACATTTTTGCCTAAAATTATGAAGAATTGTTTACTTATTATTTTTATAAAGATTATTTATTTGTAAAATTTTTAACAGTAACTAAAAAAAAAATTGTTTTTTCAACATTTTCAGTTTTTTTTGCTTATATCACAATAAAAAAACAGTGGTGATTTAATGCAAACATAAGAAAACAATTTGTGTGCTTGTCATTTAAAGTGGGACAGTGCTGAAAGCTGAAAATTGGCCTGAGCAGGAAGGGGGTGAAAGTATCTTGTACTGAAGTGGTTAAATATACAGTACCTAGGAAGTCATACTATCTAAAGGACTCCGTGATGACAACTATGGTACCATGTATATGTATTATCGTCAGACCTAAAAAAAGAAATACATATGTTTTCATTTAATGGATGACTCAGAAATGAGATGGAAAGTGATGGTATGATATTTATTCAGCTGTCCTTTGAGAATTAATAATTACTATATCAAAATAGATGTTTCTGGATAAATTGTGCATCTTTAACAAATGTCCCATGATTAAAATGATAGAACATTAAAAACTATGATCACAAATTATATTGTCCACACATACACCCAGCACCACATCCATCAGTCATTCCAGCACACAGGCAACATGCCGGTGATGTACAGCTCAGTTTGGGGCTGGGGGGTAGCTGGTGACAGACCTTCCTCCATGTTCCCCATTAACTCGTTGTGCACCAAGTGTGGGTCACATGAGAGGACTACCCCTGGGATGGGTTCTTCTGGGCTACGCTAGGCACCTGTCAGGGTCACTCTGCTTCACACACATGGGGTACCTTTATTTTCGTACGGTTTTCACCAATGCCCTGGGACAAATCTGAGGTCGCCGTGAGGGAATACTCAATCTTAAGGCAAGCCTCTACTTTTAGAGATGAACGTACACCAAATACATCTGCACCATATTTGTTCTCCAGTTAATTCTCTGGTCCCTGTGTAAATGTGCATCTTACCATTGTAGCTGGAATTTAGGCAGGCTGTGTCAAACACTGACCACAGTCAACTGTCCAGCATCTCCCACTACCAATCCCAGTAGCAGCATGGAACCCTGCTGTGCACATAATGTGGGCTCCATTGTGCACTTGACTTTAACTCTTGAACCTCTGTACCTCTGTACAGGAGTTGAAACCTCTGCAATGCAGCTCCACTCTGGTTGCTATGGGAGATGGAATGCGACATAAGAAGTGCCGACAACCTCTCCCTCACAGTTAGAGGCAGTTCCACCTATAACAGGTACATGTTTCCAACAGGATGCTTGCTGACTGTACCTACATTGCCCCTGACAACCGCATGAAATACAGCACCATGATGACTCTTAACACACTTTCTCTGCATACCCAATGTGCTAATGACCCAAGTTATAGACTAAATGTGCAATTGTGCCAGTTACTTGCAATGCACTCCTTTCAAGGACTTCAGACCAGGCAAAAGGTAATGTTTCAACATTTTACTGTAGAAAGTCATGCACAATACAAAAAAGTCCAAAGCAGACAAGACAGTTTTGCTGAATTTCCAAACAGTCATTATCTCTAAGTCCCTAGTCCGAATCAGGCTATGTGCTGCCTGGGCATACCTGCACAGATAGAGTTCATGTGAAAAAAGGTCCATTAGTGTCATTCCCCAGTGGCTGGTATCTTTGGGGCGAGCCCCAGGTTGGATAGTTTTTATATCTTTTGGGCACCTAAGTGGCTGTACTCCTCAAGGAACACAGCTGATGGACCAGCAGCAGAGCTCTCTTCAACACTTTATTGTAGAAAATCACACACAGTACAAAAAGTCCAAAGCAGACAAGACAGTCCAGCAGAATTTTAATAAAACAGTCATTATCCCTAAGTCCTTAATCAATAGTCCTAATCAGGCTGTTCAGGCAGTGTACCTGCATAGGTAGAGCTCATGTGAAAAAATGTCCATTAGTGGCATTCCCCAGTGGCTGGTATCTTTGGGAGAAACCTAGGTTGGATAGTTCTCAAATCTTTCAGGCTCCTAAGTGTCTTTACTCCTCACGGAACACAACTGATGGACGAGCAGCAGATCTCTTAGACTCCTATAAGGGGAAGGGCTCCGGTCCTGGCCCACCGTCTCACAAGAGCAGTGGGTCAGACCCAAAGATCATGCCAAAAACTAAAGGACCGGGATAGGCATTGACCCTTACCCTCCCGTCCCACAACACCTGACTAGCTAGTTCTAACCCTCTTACAATTTTACATCCTGCAGAAGACAGCGAGCAGGCAGGTAGATGTATTTTATTGCAGAATTGGAATTGCATGTTCATCTACAATAAAGAGCCTGCTTGTTTTTGCTATTTTTGACAGCTTTAATAAAAGGGGTTGTGAAGGGCTCTGATCAAGACTGCCCAACAATGCCTACCCTTTCTCCTAGCTGCTCCGTCCACGGAAGCCATATTACAGTTTCTATTAATAAAACAGGATCTAAGAATGGAGGATGGGCAAATGATTGATAGCTCATCACTTTCCGTTCAGGGAAGCTGTAGTACAGCTTGTATGAATGGAGTAGCTGGGCAGAAAGGGCAGGCATAGTTGAGCCCACTTGATGAGAGCCTGTGACAGCCTGTTAGTTGTACCCCCTGCTAACAGCAGAGGAATCAGCACAAGGGACAAATCCTACTGACTGTAAGTTATGTCCCATATGCTGATTTTTCAGTTTTATTAGTTTAGCTACACTTAGGCTTTAATAGAAGAAGTGCAATGGACTGTATATAATATCCAAGTCAACTTCATTTAGCATTATAGTGAAATTATGCAGGCAGCGATCAGTTCATTTTTCATTTGACACCAAATAATCTGCATCTAATTGAAGAAGCACAGAGAGCAGGATCCTCAAAGACACTGTGAAATCCTGATATATATACATTTTTACTCATCTCTATTATTAATATTGACACGCAAGAGCTTGTAAATTGTTCTGAATGAAGATTTGTTTGGGGAAGAAAGGAATGGCCTGATGAGCTATTTAACGGTTCTCAGAACTTGTAAATTGCTTGTGTTGGTGTTTTTTTAAATCCCCGTGTATCTGAGAGGCAGATATGATGCTGTATACATTTATTTAATGCAAGTTAACATTTGCGGTAGCTGCAATCATAGTTAATAATAAATGGGCTGCAAAAGTCAGATGTCTTTTCTTACAACCTTTCAACAATTTTTGCTGAATAGCTGACAGCTCTTAAACAATATAAATTCAATTGACTTTATTTCTTTCTTGAGAGCAGAAGTTGTTCTTTTTATTACTGTGGTCTATTTAAAGCGAACCTAGCAACTTATTTTTTCCTGTTAGGTGCATACATGCTAAGTAATATATACTGTAAGTGTAATACATCCAGATATGTATTACTTGCCACAGAGATCACAATATTATTATTATACAGGATTTATATAGCGCCAATAGTTTGCTCAGAGCTTTACAATATAACGGGAGACAATACAGCAACAATACAGTTCAATACAAGAGGGATAGGAGGGCCCTGCTCCCCTCATAATGATTTCATCTACTTTTCTCTCTGGAGAGACAGCACCATCTTTGTAAAGCATCATCTATGGTCACCATTTACTTGCTGAACTGAGAAGCTGGCTCAGAAATGACATGGTTGTGCTCAAAAGCATGCATACCCTGGCAGAAATCATGACATTTTGGCTTTTATATTGAAAATATGACTGATTGTGCCAAAAACTTTTATCTAAGGATAGTGATCATATGAAGCCATTTATCATCACATAGTTGTTTGGCTCCTATTTAAATCATAATGGTAACATAGATGACCAAAATAGCCCTGATCAAAAGTTTACATACCCTGAAATGTTTGGCTTTGGTTCAGACACACACGGGTTAAAATAGCAATTAAAGGTTAATTTCCTACATCTGTGGCTTTTTAAATTGAAATTAGTGTCTGGGTATAAATAGTGAGAGAGTTTGTTAGCTCTTACGTGGCTGCTCTGACCAGGCTAGATACTGAGCTATGGGGAGCAAAAAAGAACTGTCAAAAGACCTGCCTAACAAGGAAATGGAATTTTATAAAGATGGAAAAGAATATAAATAGATATCCAAATCCTTGAATATGCCAGTCAGTACTGTTCAATCTTTCAAAAAAATTATAGGTTGCGCTTAAATACATGCAAAAGTATAACAAGAAAATAAATAACAAAACGATAAGAAACAATATTTTAAATCAAAATAAAATCCAGCAAAAACGAAAAAGTCCAAAAGTTCAAATAATCAATAATTATTGAGACGCCGTGAGGACGTCAATGACGAAAAGCTTAGGGCAGTGCCTTTGGATGTGAGGTTCAGAATATTCCTGGTTTGTCTGTACATTGCATGTGCATGTTTGTCTGGGTCTGAGTCGCCTATATTCATTACACATGCTGTTTACACTGGTGTCAGTCTGGACACCTTGCTTGTAAGTGCATTTCTTTATTAAAGTTTGATTCTTTTTAAAACATACTGCACTTGATTGTTTGCTTTTTTCTTTTGAGTGATCATCTCTCAGTTTGGATACTAAATCACCTTTGGAGTGGATTTTTCAACTTTGCAGCACATCATCTGTTGGAGTTCATCCCTCATTTCTTTAGTGTTGTTGTCACCATATTATTCATTTCTCCCAGAATAACTAGTACTATATGCTGGTTTTTCAACATTTAGCATATTACTCTGGTGAGTTCTATTTAACCATTTTTGGTGGTGGATTTACTTGGTGATGAATTATTTTGGACATTATTGATTATTTGAACTTTTGGACTTTCGTTTTTGCTGGATTTTATTTTGATATAAAATATTGTTTCTTATTGTTTTGTTATTTATTTTCTTGTTATACTTTTGCATGTATTTAAGCGCAACCTTTTTTTTGAAGCTTTGTATATCCTATAAGTTTATAGGCTAGGTTTTGCAGCTTACTGTTTTATATCATTTCCGTGGCGCTGGTTCTTTATTTATATAGTACTGTTCAATCACTTATTAAGAAGTGGAAAGTTCAAGGATCTCTCGATAACAAGTCAAGGTCAGGTAATCCAAGAAAGATTGCAGCCACAACTGCCAGAAGCATTGTTTGGGATACAAATAAAAACCCACAGGCAACCTCAGGAGAAATACAGGCTGCTCTGGAAAAAGATTGCATGTTTTTTTTTATGGAGCACAATATGACAATACTTGAACAAAGATGAGCTGCATAGTCGAGTTGCCTGAAAGAAGCCTTTACTATGCCAATGCCACAAACAAGCCCGGTTACATTATGCCTGACAACACCTTGACACTCCTCACCAGGCTTTTTTGTGGCATGTGTTAGACATGTGATCCAGTGCAGGAGAGCCGCTCTGCTGCCATACTGAAATGTGAGGCAGTCAGCAGGTATACTATGTTGTGTTGCTTTCACAACAACTGACTGAGAATCTGCAAGGCTAATATTTAGAGAACACGGGTTGTGTAATAAAGTTGTTTCTTTTACTGTACATTGAAATTACAGTCTGGATTAAAAGGAAAATTCTAAGGGCTCTTTCAGACTGGCAGTAAAGTTTACCACCCTCTGAAAAGTGATCTGTGTTGCTGCTGCCACCTTCTGGTGCTTTTTTTTTTTTTAGTACTTTTTTTAAATTGTTGAATAGCAATTTTACATTGCGAGATCATGTAACAACTGCAAGCCAAGTGTTTGCTTCGTGGTTGCTGTGTAACTCCATTCATATCCATAGACAGGTTTGATCAGCGGTGCTGCCTATCAAACTCTGCAGCCCGAGATAAAATTGCTGCACCCACAAAGCAAACCATTGCAGTGGCAGCATGTGTACCACCCTGTCAGGGTGTAATGATAAAGCAGCTTCATACTGATCCTCTGCAGTCTGGCTGCAGTGTAGTGTATCTGGGATTTTCATGCAGGTTAGCCACGCTTTGCCATAGGCTTCAATTAGATTAGGCAGTTTTTTGTGCATTTGCTGAAAGCCCTGCCAGAAAACACATTATAACCACCAGATCTAAAGGAAGTCAATGGCAAAGAGCTGCTAACCCACACAAAAATCTCAGGAACACTGCACTGCACCCGCACTGTAGGGAAACTGCAGCAAAGTAGTGTGAAAGGGGCCTTGGAACTCCGGTGGCTGGTAAAACCGCGGCTCAGACGCTGGCAGCGTGAACAAGCCCTAACGCAAAGTATCAGGGTTACTGTCTATTCAAATAACTATTATTCTAATTCAACTGTTCAGAAGTGTCCTCTTGGAGTTCTGAATGAGGCTATACCTAGGGTTACCACCTCATCCCTTTAAAACTGAACTCATATTAATTACACAGGTTCTCAGGCAGATATGGCACCAAGTGAGTTTAATTATCACCTTAACCCCTTCATGCTGACTTAACACAAATATGTGGCCTCACAGAACTGGGCTTTACTCTATGGGACCACATACTTGTGTACCTGTCTTTGTGCTGGGAGCACGACGCACAGTGTGCTGCCAGCACAAAGACCGGGGTGTCGCTGAGAGCCCTGGGTCCCGTTCTAACGATCGGGACCCGGGACTCCCGATTCCGGGTCACATGATCGCTGTGATAGCCTCTGATTGGCTCAGTGATCAGTCACTGTGAAGCCTGCCCACCTTGTTTTTTTTTTTCCTCTCTGAATGGAGGAGAGAGATACAATGTATCTCCTTGCAGAGAGAAAAAAAACTTTGTTACAAAAAAAAAAAAGTTAAATAAATAAATAAATATTATACAATAAAATAAAGGAAAAAATACCTAGATCAAGATTTGATCTAGTTCAGTGCCAGGCTTAGTGTTTGGGTCAAGGTCAGGGTCAAAGGTCAGTATTTTTTTTTTGGGTATCAGTGTAAGTGTGTTTTAGGTAGAAAAATCAAAAAGTGTACTATTGTTCTATGTGTACTATGCGATCGTCAAGACCTGGACAATTTTGGGTTGTTCTTTAGTGTTAGGTTATAGTAGTAACAAAAAACACACAGCTAAATTAAAAAAAATGTTTTTTTTAATATATTGGGTTAGTTGTCCTTTGATAATAAAAAAAGAATCAGGAGATATCCATTACCATTTACTACCAAATGAAAGCCCAATTTGTCCTGAATAAAAACAATGTATAATTCACCTGGATGTACAAAGTAGTTGTGATGATATGTATGGCTTTACTAACACATGTCAACGTTGTAAAATTTTACTTATGCTTTAAGATTTGTTTTACCCTTAGGCATGAAGGGGTTAATCAGCCACAAAACCTGTGTAATTAACATGTGTTCGGTTTTAAAGGGATGAGGTGGCAGCCCTAGCTATACCCCATATTACTGAATAGAGAAAAAAACAAACAGAGGGCGCTCCGGCCTAGTGCATTACCTAAAAGCATTTATTAAAGCGATAAAAGTAGGTATTGTACTCACAAACGACAATACAGTCAAAGGCACATCATGAAACAACAGCTTTGTCCAATCCACACTACGTGTCGAACCGCAATGGGAACCCTGGACTTCCAACAGTCTAACGCGTTTCCAGGACTTGCCTCTTCCTCAGAGCCAACTAACCAAATGTCTTCATTTTTACATACCCCATATTACACCTATGCCAGTCTTAGCTGTGCTGAAAAGTGTATGACACAGATTAGCACCGGCTGTAGACTGGTACTGTGACTTGTTACATAATTACAATGTTACAGTTTGATCACTGGGGGAGTGAGGAAATGCTTCCCCCTGCCTGCAGCAAACTAATGACATAATTTCAAACAAGTCAAGGTGACTTGTATGGAGCGCAAAGACTGCTTTTCAATGTGAACACTGCCAAGAGCTGCACAGGCACCAGGATTTACACTAAAGCCCTGTACACACGATGAGAATATTGGAAAAACGATTGTCCATTTTTTGGGGGGTTTTTTTGCATGCTAGTCCCAGATCAATAATGAAAAGGTTACTAAAGTTAAGAAAATTCTTGTAGGACAGAATAAAAATTCGGAAGTGATGTCATGTGTTTGTATTGTATCTTCGGATGAAAACTGTACTGCAGAAACTAAAATTGTATGATCTGGTATCGTATGAGAAAAATGTTTGTGCTTGTTCCTTGGAATCATTTCGCATGGAAGCTGTGCACTAACGATCATATTATTGTACGATCACGTCGAAAGCGGTATTTTTGGTACTAGGCTTTAGGCTTCTTACATTTGGGCGTCAGGCTCTGAAAAGCAATCTATTGGGGTTTAAAGCTGCTGTACAGGAGATGATACTGCCACCTCCCTGAACACCTGTTATTTAATCTGAAAAGGGATTTTACACGGCAATACTGCACCGCAGCCACCAGAGCCGCATTGACATGCAGTTGCAGCATGGTCCTAATAACCTTCATAGTTTGATAGGTGTAATACCTGTGCAAAGCGACATGTGACCTGGCTGAGCTAGTCTGACCCCATTCATCACCAAGGTAAACAGACATGGGTGTTGCTGCCATTACTCAAATCCCTGTCTTTTACTGCAGTGCTCTGCCTGTGTGAATGACGCTCAACAAGTCACATTCACTGCATTAACTGTATTTAATACTGAGTTACTTCAGATGTCATTTGGATGCATCATTCATCCATTTCTACATTTGTATTGGATGTGATCACAGATCACAAAAATGAGCAGCAAAGCTGAAAGGTGCATGACAACCTGAATTGCAGTAATTAAAACATACTTCCACTTTTGCAGTCAAATTTGAGAAAACCCCACAATACCATATGTTTGTTATGCATTCCCATTCACACAGCATGTCTACATTTTTTTCAAAATATTTCTTGTCTTTTCAGGACATGGCTCACTGTACAGTTTCTTCGACAATATTAGAGTGAGCCTAGCCCAAGTTTGTCCTTATTAACATGCAATGCAGGAAGCCTAGCCTCTACACCTCTAAACCTTTGTTAGGGCTAGTTCACACTGCTTTTGAAAGCAGGCATTTGAGGGTCGTTATTAATGCTCCTCAAACACGTATGGAAATGATAATATGGGCAGCACACAGTGCTGGTCACATTAGCAAAACATGAAGCGTTAGCGTCGCTTCAAAATTGAAGCTTCATGTGGAGTCAGGAGGAGTTGAAGCCTTTCAACACCTCCCATTCAAGTCTATGGTGATGCTCCTCAAATGCCTGGCAGGCATTTGTGGGGCGTTTGCAGGGCGTTAATTCTATTAATACTATTAGAGTTTATTATAGACGTTTGTGGAGCAGTTTTAGCGCTTGTAAAATGCGTATAAAATGCCTGAAAACCAAGCATAGGGTGTTTGGGGAGTGTTTTTAAAGCTTGTATAACACCTATACTAAAGCTCATTAACGCCTGTCTAATGCTATAGGGGCATTTTTGAAGAATTAGAAATGTAGTCAAGTGTGAACAGGCCCTTAAGATAGACAGTGTTAACTTCTAGTTGCAATTGATGCCTGTATAGTGCAGATAGGGTTAATTATGGCAAACACATCTGGTCAGCCCCATCATAAACAAAGAAAACTATCTAGGATTTTTTCTTGCAGAAGGGTCCAGAACAGATCATCTAAAAAAGATAAGCTGCAACTTTTATGCTATGTTATGTGAATGGACACATGTAACAGATATAAAGTAGATGTTATTCCATTTTGGCTGCAAAAGTGAAAATCCACTTTAAATGTGTATCTTATGAATAGTCAGGTTACAGAGAAAGTGATTCTAAAGGCAGAAGGTATTTTACTGTAGCACTGCCGCCTTAGGAGTCACTGATTTTTAGGTCCCCCTATAGTCCTGCACAGCCAGGCAACACGCATTTTCTTCAGACCTTGCAAACAGGAGACAGTGAACATTCCTTTTTTATTAAGGCGTATTGAATTTGGATGGGTGGAGGAGTGTATGTGAACTGAGGACAAACTCCTTAGCAACTATGTACAAGTCCTTTAGACATAAATTCTCTTCTTGGAGAACCCTACTGGTGTACCACCTCAGACCCCAGATGAAATCTCCTCTTCACCCAGGTGTCTGAGCACAATCCTTGGGCAAGTGGACCCAGAATCCACCACTTCAAAATCAGCAGTCCCAGATGGGGGCTAGTCAGGTTTCCCACCAGAATGCCCACTCCCCTTATATGGCCCAGTGCGGTGGGGTGCGGAATTACTCAGTCAGTCCTCTCCTGCAAGCTTATGGGTTGGTGGCTGCCTTCAGGCCTTACACTGGGCTGTCTTCTTCCCTGCTTCTCAGGTTGTCCTCTCTCAGCGAGTGATTGAGGATGAGAGATCCTCCCTTTCAGCTCCTGCCTCTCCTGGGCCCCCTCCCAGGCTCCACACTCCAGCTCCTGCTCTCACATCTTCCACCCAAACTCTCCCTGCTACTGACTGTGTCTATGACCTAAAATAATCCTCTGATTCAGCTTTTCAAGCTGAAAACCTAATCTAGCTCCCCCTAGCCACCTAGGAGGGTGCTATATTATCTTAAAGCGATTTTAAAGGTTCATTGTTTTTTTAATAACAAACATACTTACCTGCTGTGTGCAGTGGTTTTGCACAGAGAAGCCTGGATCCTTCTCTTCTCAGGTTCCCTGCAGGCTCTCCTGGCTCCTCCTTCCTGTGGAGTTCCCCCACAGCAATCACCTTGCTATTGAGGCACCCACTGCTCCGTGTGTCCATTCACACATAGAGCAGTGACTCGGCCTTGCTCTCCTCATTGGCTGACTGGCTGTGACTGATAATGGCTCCCACTTGCTGTTTCAGCCACTGAGGAAGCAGAGACCGGGGACAGCCGAGGCTGTCATGCACATCACTTGATCGCGATGAGGCTCAGGTAAGTATTGAGGGAGCTGGGGGAGCTGCTGCATACAGAAGGTTTTTTTACCTTCATACATAGAATGCATGAAGGTAAAAAACCTTCAGACTTTACAATCACTTTAAAGTATAATTAAAAAACCTTTTTTTAATTTTGGATAGAGTGAGATGGATTAGAACACCTGTCAATTTTTATTGTCTGTGTCCTCGTTAGGTAGATTCACCTTCTCTATTTGTCCTCTTTACCATTATCATTAAAAATGAAAGTAAAAGAAAATCCCAAATTTTGGGTTGTCCCCAGAAAAGTAATAGACGCAAAATTTTCCAATGGGGACACTAGTTTGGTGACCTGGGGGTCCCCATGGGATTTCTTCTCACTTTCTGTTTTGGCTATGGGACAGGGAGTGAAGTGAATTCTCCCTAATGGGACACAGAGAGCAAAAAATAAACTGACAGGGGTTATGACCCTCCCTTACTCTATCCAAAATGAAAAAAAAAAAGTTTTGCCTGTAGTTCTACTGTAATGCATTCTCTGCCTTAAGGTGAAAACCCTTCTGTGTTCTGCTCCCCCACAGGCCCCCTAAATACCTACTTGAGCCCGATCTCGATCCAGCGATGTGCATAAGAGCACTGACTCTCCTCACTTTGTCTCTCCTCACTGGCCATGAAGGCATCAGCGGGAGCCACAGGCTGTCAATCACAGCCTGTGCAGCAGGGCTGAGCTACACTGTGTGTCAATGATTAAGCACGAGATCGTGTGAAACACGTTAGCAGGTCCTGTAATCATGCCTGGTGTTTTGTGTGTCCTATGGATCAATATACACTATATTCATCAATCCGCCGGTGTGTGGCTGACCCTTCTTCCTGTCAATGACAACACACAGCGCTGCTCAGGACTGAATCTGCACAAGTGCCCCCATAGCAAGCGGCTTGCTATGGGGGCACTCGAAAGAGAAACCAGGAGCATCACCTGGAGACCCTGAGAGGAGGAAGATTGGGACTGCTCTGTGGAAAACCTTTGCACAAAGCAGGAAAGTATGACATGTTTGTTATAAAAAATAAAATACCTTTAGAATCACTTTAAATAGTATAATAAATATAAGGTATAGAATGTATCTTATGTTTATTGTTTACCAGATTTTATTTGAAATCATATTAAATCATATTCAAACTTATGACTAATACTACTACCAAACATTGGGTGTAGAGTTGAGTCTTTTAGAGCTTCCTGACGACAGGCTTGGAAAATTGTACTGCTGTGTAATTCCAAAGAAAGGCTCACAGAGCCTAGCAACAGACCACGACAATAATTGTCGTCTTGCTGCAGAGATACCCATCACTGGAGAAAAATGAACTGTAAACATTAAATGAAATAAATAGTTCACCTGTTCATACCTCTTGCTGTATTTTTAGGTCTCTCTCTTTATTTTTCTCTCTGTCGTTCATGTACTTTTATGGCAAAGCAGTTTATTTGCAGCACTACTTTGTCTGGTGATTGCTGTTAAATACAATATGAAGGGTTCCATAGTACACTGTTCTGGAAATGCAAATTGCTTGGTGCTACCAACTGTTATTACTGCACCTAGTATGTAACAATACAAGACCTCATTCATTATATTTTAAATAATCAATAAATGTTATTGCAAGACTTTTAATTACACAATGTTCAAACAACCAACAAAAAAGTAATTATCCTAAATAACAGAATAACATATCTTAATAGATAGGTTATGCTGTTATTTAGGATAACTACTTTTTTGTTTGTTGCGACTTGGGGACTAAACATAGGTCTGATAGTATATAAAAGTTAAACTACTTCATATAGCGTAAACATAGAGCAAAACGAAATAAGTGCATAATATAGTCAATATTACATAAAGGAGTCAATTTATCTACTTGCCCTCTGGAAGATTTTACCCCTGTACCCACACTGTACCCACTTGAAATTTATATCATTTGTTTTCACTCAAATAGAGCTTTTTTTTGGTGATGTTTATTGTTTTGTGCTATAAATGAAAAAAAAAAACAATTGTGGAAAAAAAACAATTTTTTTTTACTTTCTGCTATGAAATAAACCCAATAAAAAAACTTTTAAAAAATCAAATTTCTGTAATAATTTAGGCCAGAATGTATTCTGCTACATATTTTTAAAAAAATCCCAATAAGTGTATATTGATCTCTTTGCGAGAAGTTATAGCATCTACAAACTATGGGATATATACTGGAATTCACATTTTGTATTGATTTTTACTAGTAATGGCGGCGATCAGCGATTTATACCAGGACTGTAATAGTACAGCAGCCAGTCTAACAGTAACTGACACTTTGTGGGAACCAGTGACACTAATACAGTGATCAATGCTAATAATATACACTGACACTGTACTAATGACACTGGTTGGGAAGGGGTTAACATTTAAGTCCAATCAAAGGGCTAAGTGTTTGCCCAACAGTGCTTTGTGTGTGCACTGTGTGGTTTCTTTTACTAAGGGATGAGCTGGTTTTTATTCCCTGCGTTGCAGGGAAACAAAAACTGACACATCTCTGCTGATAGGGCAGAGCTCTGTATTGTTTACAAACACAGAGCTCTCTCCTGTCAGCCTCTTAGATGATCACCGGGTCCCGGCCATTAATCATTGTGCAGGACCTGCTGAATGTGATTAGGAGCAAATTGTGTATCTTAGTGGAAGGGGGGGGGGGGGTAGTAATGCTTCCACTTCCTGTAGCAATGTCTACTTCAATAAAGGTTTAGCGTATATGGACTTAAATATAATAAAAGAGAAC
The DNA here is from genome assembly GCF_062004578.1 of Staurois parvus. Taxonomy (NCBI): domain Eukaryota; kingdom Metazoa; phylum Chordata; class Amphibia; order Anura; family Ranidae; genus Staurois; species Staurois parvus. Next base: position 10,231,299 of record NW_028317914.1, on the reverse strand, counting down.
ACTGAGAGAACAAATATTGTTCAAATACCGGATTTCTCAATCGATATCATGTATACTGGCATGTATGTAATTACCACATGGAAATATTGCATATAGATGCACTATACCACAGGATTTATCACCCCTAGCATCTGAAAACATTGTCACATGGATAATAATTTTTTTTAAAAGATTCAAGCCCACAAAACTCCAGATTTCTAAACCGGAAGTCCCACTGAAGTCAATGGAAATCCCAACCAGGTTATAGTGTGTATTCCAAAGCAACAATGATGCAAAATTGAGCAGAATGTTTTGGGAAGCTCCTAGCAGCCCTGTCTGATGAGGTGATGGGTTCAAAAGACTGAAAAAATAGGATGCAGTTTGGGGAAATTAGAGAAACAGTAGCAACTCCTAGCAGCCCTGCGAACTTTAAAAAATTATTCCATGGATAATAAGGGTGGGACCTGGTGGCACTGGCAGTCAGGTTAAGGGTGCTTAGGCATCAGCAAGGGCAGATATCCGACAGAAGCAACCTGAACCTTTTGGGAAACCAACCCCTCAAAAATACCACTAAAGCATGGATTCAGCTGGGGATTTCTGGATTCATGACATTTGGTCTGAATTGAATTGTTCCAGCAATATTAAAATAGAAATGATGCCACCTGAGCCACTTCCTAAAATTACTGTACCAGAGATACTTAGATAGAAGGGTGTGACCTGGTGGTGCTGGCAACCATTCTAATGTTGCCAAGGTAATGGCAGAAGCAGATACAAGGCCAAATCAGCTGGGACAACTTCCCCCCAAAAATTGTACCAGGGTACTTAGCAGTAAAGCTGAGAGTGCCCAGGCAATGGCAGGAGCAGACATAAGGCAAAAGCAACCTGAACCTTTTGAGACCACCCCAAAAAAAAAATATATCACTAAAACGTGGATTTAGCTGGTGATTTTTGGATTCATGAGATTTGGTCCAAACTGAATTGTTCCAGCAATATTAGTATGAAGAGGTGGGGCCTGGTGGTACTAGAAGAGATGCTAACAATGCTCAAGCAACAGCCGGAGAAATGAGAAACAGCAGGAGATACAAGAAAAAGGCAGCTACTTCCTAACTCTCCTAGGAATCCCAAGATAGAAGGCTGGTGCTAAGGCAGCAAAAAGAGATAAAAACAGAAGCAGCCTTGGCCATTTCTGAAACCGTACTACCAAAAGTAACACTGAAAAGGTCCATGCACACTTTGCCTGTAGAAGCAGCTAATTTTATCCTGTGTCCATGCACATTAGGAGGTTCACAGACATATTTTAAGCTCAGCATTTAGAGACAGAAAAAAGAAACCTGTTTTGCATTTTTGAGAGCAGTTTTCTGGCAGAAAAAGATGCTAAAAGCGCCTAAAAGCTAGTACAAAAAATGCTCAAAATTAGCATTTTTTTCTGCCAAGAGCACTGGCCTTATTTCAGGGCAGTGTGCATGAACCCAAATTAAGATTTGGCTTGGGACTTCCAAATTCATGAAATCCGGTCTAAATCTAATGTCGTACGAATTTCAGGATCAATCCTACTCCCCAGTACAGGTTTATAGTCACCAGTACAGAGTCTATGGGGAAATAAAAAAACCTTGTGCAAGCACAAGCTTATGGCACAAGCCCCTAATTAGGAGCAATTAGTTCTCTGTGCTGTGGCTGTAACAGGCACAGCACACAGAACAAGAGCTAGAGCTGGACGCTCAGTTCTCTGTTCCCATCTCTGCCCCCTCTTCCCCCTGGGGTTATTAACTGTGTGCAGACTCTGCTTGTGTAGTGGGGGGGACACAAGCTGTCTATTACCATGAGGGAACTGCATGCTGATAGTTTTGTACTGATACTCATGTGAGTTCATCACCCTCCTTGCTGGAGGGCAAACTACTTCTTACATCTCTCCACCAGCTCTTCACCGCACTCTTTATACGTTATCATATTCAGCCCAAACGCAAAGAGTGGAAGTGCCGCACTTACTTCACAAGGCCTCACACACCATGGTTCCAGGCCTAGTTACTTGGAGGGATCCATTCCACAGCGGGCCCTAAGATAGGGACCTAGCCACTCTGTAGGGTGTGCCACTTGCCAGGCCACCCCACCTACACAACCTCAGACACTGGCCACCACCGTTCCTGCTCGAGCTGACTGTCCTCCTCACTTCATAACACAAAGGGTTAATTTGTAGTTGTGCACTTCATTCCCAAGTTCACAAATACACTGTAGAAGCACTCCCTCTTCAAGTAAATCAGACCAGATATTGTTCTTAGCCATAACTTCTTTTTCTGAAGCAGCTCCATTTAGTTTACAGTTCTTTGACAGTTCCATGGGAACTCACTTGGTGTAACAACTCAAATATACATGACATTTTATTTTTTATCTATCATTATAAATGCTATACAGGGCTGTAGCTGTGTTGGGATTGGGCTGTGCTGTGGTGCTCATACCTTAAGTTAAGCCTCCTTAAGATTGGATAATAAAGTTTTTAGTCCATGGTTCCATATCAGTGGGGGTTACTCCACTCTTGGGTATGATCACATCTACTGTCTATAACTCACTCCCAACTTCCCAATGGCTAATACAGACTACTCTGTCTGACCTCCTCCTGCATATATAATTTCGGAAAAGGATGTGCAACTTGTAGGGAAAGGCACATCACAACACACCGTTAACCCCTGAGTCACCAACCATTAACCCTTAGGTGTAGAATACAGATAACACTTTAGGCACTGCCTACATGTTTTCTGACAGCTCACATCCTGTTTGACAGGGTCACACCAGAGGGAATCTATGGCAGTTTTTTTATATTTAAAGCTGCTATGTATTACATGGTTACATAGTTAGTCCGGCTAAAAAAAGACAAATGTCTATCTAGTTCAACCAAAAAAAAAAAAGTTAGAATCCTTTACCCACAGTTGATCCAGAGGAAGGAAAAAAACCCAGCAAAGCATGATCCAATTTGCTCCTGCAGGAGAAAAAATTCCTTCCTGATCCCCTGAGACGCAGTCGAATATTCCCTGGATCACCTTTACCTATAAATGTTGGTATCCAGTTATATTATGTGTATCTATAAAAGGATCCAGGCCTTTTTTTTAAAGCAATCCACTGAGTTGGCCAGAACCAACTCTTGAAGTAGTCTATTCCACATTTTCACAGCTCTAACTGTGAAGAAACCTTTCCATATTTGGAGATTAAAGCTCTTTTCCTCCAGACGTAAAGAGTGCCCCCTTGTCCTCTGTGATGACCTCAGGGTGAATAACTCTACACCGAGTTCACTATATGAACCACTGATGTATTTATACATGTTGATCATATCCCCCCTTAATCTCTTCTTCTCAAGAGAGAATACATTCAGTTCCTCTAATCTTTTCTCATATCTGAACTCCTCCATGCCTCTTATCAGTTTGGTTGCCCTTCTCTGTACTTTCTCCAGTTCCCCAATGTTCTTTTTGTGAATTGGTGACAAAACTGAACTGCATATTCCAGATGAGGTCTTACTAATGATTTGTACAGGGGTAAAATGATATCTCTCGGTCTGGAGTCTATACCTTTAATACAAGAGAGGATTTTGCTCGCTTTTGCTATTTTCTTCTTGTCAATCAGGTCCAGACTTGAACTAGTTTCTGTTTCACTCTGAAAGAGAGACTAGTGCAGGTGGCTCAGGTAGTCCTGAAACAGGTCTATCTGGTCCGGTTTCCTGCATCATTAGAATGGTGCCGGTAGCTTAATTCATTCCCCTTTATGCGTTCACCTCTCAGTGCAATACATTTTGACTATAGATGTTGGTAACTGCATACTCACAGCCATATACAACAGACATAATGATGCACATTTAAAAATAGACTGATGGACAGATGCTAGTACAGACTCCTGCAGGCAGGCATACTCCTGTAGAATGGAGTGTGTCTGTTCTGCAAATAGTAAAGAGCCAGCCTAGATCTAAACCATGATTGGAGAATGTAAAGAGGAAAAGGATGTAAATATATGCCAGGGCTAAAGGCCAACTGAAATATTAGTTCTGGATGAGCACCTATGTGGAGTAATTTCCAGCTTCTTATATCACTTGTAGACTCTACCGATGAGATGTCATCCCACCAGTTTGCGTATCACCAGCTCCTGCAAAGCTATAATGAAAGGATTTTTGCAGATAACCTTCCAGTTATTGTTTATTCTACATAATGGAGAATCCCTCGGGGAGACCAGCATTGTCATCTAGGTTTGTAATATCCATGAAAGGTAGACAGTCATAGGAATTCTGGTGGGATTACTAACCTCTACTGTCCCTAAGAGAAATAACAAGACAGCATCATCCATCCAACTACGATCACACAAATGAAATATTGCTTTTGTGGGAAGTTAAAGTGTATGTATAGCCAAACATTTTGACTCTACATATGTATCGTAGTATGTGCAAGGATTATACCTCCTGTCATGTTTGTTTTGATGGAACATTTGTAACTAAGTACCTGGGTCATTGGTTCATGATTGCATAGGGTCAAACAAATTCGAATTGGGACAATGGTTCTGGTGAGGCTGCTCTCAAACACAATCCCCATAGACTGGTTTACACAATGTTGGGAATACACAAGTACAAAGTCCAATGAAAGCGCCAAACTATTGAATAGGTTTTTGGACTTTTGGTTAACGAGGTTTTTATTGCTGTCTGTGTCCTCACTTGGGATATTCTCCTTCGTATGTGACCATTTTCACCAGAAATTAAAATGAGGGTAAATACAGAATTTTACAGTTGACACTCGGACAATATAAACAGGAAGTCTTCCAAAGGGGTCATCTCAATTTGACAAGACGTTAATGGAAATCTCCCCACTGGGGCACAAACAGCAAAAAAAGAGAAAAAAAAAACAAAAACAAAGCTGACAGGGGTTTAAAAACTTCCTACTCTTTCCAAAAGGCTATATATAAAATTGAAAGGGATTTTTACACATCTTATACATTCTGAAAAGAAAAATTGGCTTATGGTTCCTAATTGTAGATGGCAAAGGATAAGTTCACCTTTCCAAACATATCATGTTACATCCATATTCAGGGTGTAACATGTAACATGTTATGATCTTCTCCCCCCTCGCTAGCTGTCAACTTTTTTAAAAGATCACTCATTCACTGTGTTCTGTGAATGAGAAACTACAAGTCCCGAGAGCCCTAGTGGCTGTCAGCTTGTAGTTCTCAGTGAACTACCACGGCATTGAAGAGCACCGTAGTAGTTCATTGAATCTGCCTGTCAGTATATCTGCTTGCTGGTACATCCTGTATGGGCAAGCAGATATATTGACAGATGTGCAGGAGACCTGCATGGCACCAGCCATCTGCTGATTGCTAGTGGAATGCTTTCCAGGTTCCTGCAACAAAAAATAATAATTGCACATTTTTTACCTGCAAAAATGTATTATTTTTTGCATAAAGGTGAACTTTTCCTTTAAGTTCTCTAAATATAAGATATGAATCCATTTCTGACACTGGCAGAACTTTAATATACAAACTAGCTTATCTCCCATACCAATTTGCATTTTGGCCTGCCCTGCCTTAAAGTGTATGCTAATCCAAACTGCTTATCTTAGCTTTGAAAAGAGTGATGAGGGGTTGGAGAGAGATTTTTTTTTTTACTGTTGTGCCCATTAGGGAGAATCACTTTTTCAATTTGTCCTAGTGACCATTGGCATTGGGACTGAAAGGTAGGGAGAAATCAACTGTACATTGAGATAGGCAAACAAATAGCTTTTTCTTCAGAGCAAAGTTTGTTACTGTAAAATCCCTGCAATGTACATTTATCACCCAGAGGGGAATATTCTTTTCTTGACAAAAGTGGAGTTACTCTTTAAAGATTCTGAAAGCACCAAAGTATAACTACACTGTGAAGGTAATGTACAGGTCCATATTGCCCTTCACTCACGGTATGTCCTCAGTGTTTCAGGCTGATTTATGTCATCATTCAACCCGGAAGACTGAGGACATCTAGTTTCACAGTTTAACTACTGCAACACAAGAGAGTAGGCTAGTAGTGCAGTCAGAGAATTGTTCTCAAGGACTGAACTGTCATGCCTGATACATATATTCATTCTGGGTCATTGACTGCGTAAATAGTAAAAGAAAAATATGACAGCCCCAGAGCTTGCACTTTGGGTGGCAGCCAATGCGGACTTGCTTTTCAATTTCCTCATAGACTGGTTTTCTTTAGGCACACTTGTGAATGGTGTAATTACCAATTATATATGTGAGACTCAGCGGGAGTTCCAAGTGATTAGCAACCCCATTGAAAGCAATAAAAGGCTGACAGCTCCCACAGCTAATTGTGGCAGCAGCTTTTTAAAAAAAAAAACAAAAACACGACAGCACACATGGTCTGCTATGTATTTGAGGGACCATTAGAGGGGTCTATGTGCTGTTGTCCATGCAAAAAAAACAAACAAAACAAAAAAAAAGTGACATCCCCCTTAGAAATTCATACCAGACCCTGGCCAAGAAAGGAGGGTTTACAAGCGCATGCCTCCCATCCTGAACCATACCATGCCACATGCCCTCAACATGGTAGGAATGCCTTGCCAGGGGGTGCCCCTGGAAAAACAAACACATTGCTCTCATGTTGATGAGAACAAGGGTTTCTTCCCCACAACCCTGGCCAGTGGTTGTGGGGGTCTGTGGGAGGGGGGTTATTGGAATCTGGAAGCACCCTTTAATAACAAGGGCCACCCCAGATACCGCTTCATGCTCAGGTAAATGAGAAGGAAGTGCATAGTACCTCTACTCATTCACAAATAAAAAGATGTCACCTAGAACTAAAGACACCAAAACCCTTTGAATATCCTTTATTAAAAAAATAAAACTACCCAAAAAACGTCCATCATTGTAAATCCATCAACAATCAGGATGCCCACTGGAAAAAAAAACCCAGCAACCCAGCACATGTGACCAATCCCAATGCTACCTATAGCCAAATGACAGCTCCCCAAAGAGGGATAGTACTAGTAGTGACACCATTGGCCAAATATGGCCAAGGCCATATTTAGGCAATGATCTAATCCCTCCAATCCCCATCCATTTGCTTACATTGTAGGGGATTCCTAGTCATGTAACTGGAAGGGTCAGGTGGTGTCCATGGTTGGTAAGGGCATGACGTGTAAGCACCTGCTGCTACCTTAGCAACCATTAACAGCTGGAAGCTGTCACATTTGTCCACGGCCATAACCCTAAATTTTTGGTATTTGGACAAACATCAGATAGCCAGTGTTCACTCCAAGCTTGCGTCCAGACTGAACACTAAGCTCATTCCTACTCACACGCTAAGGTTAATTTAGACAGGAGCCATTTATCCTACCAGAATATCTATAGAGTGAGGGAGGAGACCAGAGTACCCAGAGGAAACCCAAGTAAGCACATGGAGAACATGCTGAACCCTAGTGCTGCAAGGCAGCAATGCTAACCACGAAGACTTATCAGATCACTATTATGTTGTTTTCAGTAACTAAACAGTAACTGAATGCAACCTTGAAATGGCACTACTTCACTTGATGTAGCGCGATTTCAAAGCTACAGATCAGTGTGATTTGTACCTCTGATTTCACTGTGGCTTGCAACTTAATTAAACAGAAGTCAATGCAAGTTGCAATGAAATCGGAAAAAAGTAGTGCAGGAGCTATTTTTGAAATCACACTACTTCAAATCACAATGATTAAGAGTGCCATAGAAATACATTAGCTGCAACTTCAGGTATGATTTGTAAATCTCATGTCACACCTGAAGTCACAGTGGTGTGAACCACCCCGGTCACATTGGGTGCAATTTGGCATGCAATTTGCATGCCATGCGACTTGCAAATCGTATGCCAAGTCGCACCCTATTGTCTGCTATTAGAATGGTCATATTGGTGCAGTTCAGACTTGGTCAGAGCCACACCGATTTCTAAAGTAGTGCATGCACTACTTTTGTTGCGATTTGCATAGACATCTGTGTCAGATGTCTTGCAAATCGCAACTGAAATCGGCAGGTCACCTGATTTTGAAATCATGCGACTTCACTGTAAGTTGCACGATTTCAAAATCGGCTTTGATGTGACCGGGTGCTAAGAGTCAACTCAGTGTGACCATTTGTGCTTATGACCTTCAGCTGTCACAGCCGCCTGACGACTGTCAATCATACCAGCACATCCATTTACCCTTGAGTGTCTACAGCCAGTTTTAATAATAATTAATAAAGTGGACACTTTGACCACCATACAATTACATTAGATTTCCACAAGCTCATACCCTGTTCAGATAAAACTCCTGATTACCTTGGAATGAATCTGACAGCCATCTATATTGTCTATGACCAGCTTTACCCAGAAATGAAAGTCTGATGATGATTATTACACTATCTCATGTCATTAAAGAATCCTCATGCTCTTCTTTGATCCCTTACCTGTCTTACCTAGGTTACCAGTCTATAAATATTACACTTATTTCATTTTAGGAAATGCAAATGAATCTATATTATCTCTACAGTAACCCTTTCATGTCACTGTACTAACACAAAAGCAAACACTGGGAGGATAACTATCTACAGTGGAACTGCCAGGAGGTGCTGGGACTTGCAGTGCCATCCCTGGTGGAGAACCAAGCACATGAATGCCTTCCCCACAGTATAACAGTTTAGCAGCCATACCCCACCTGTAAGCATTAACCTGCTCCTGTCTTCTTCTGCAGTCATTACTGAAAGCTCATCTATAAATTCTGACATGTGTCAAACTGATTAGCAATTAATTACAATCAGGGCTTTACCAGCAAGGATCAAATACCTGATAAATATTCCCAGCACTTACATATGATTATTTATTGTTCTCTTTGTAATCTGCTTTTCTAGCCAGGGGAACCACATCAGATGCAATTGCCTCTTATACTGTCAGCCTGGATTATTATAGTATACAGGCTAAAAGGTTCTCAGCTTTCTAGCAATCAGTTCAGCCTGCCTACCCTACACACAGCTCCTGGACAAGGATTTAATATGTGTGCCTGCTGGAGATCAGAATGTCTTATCCTTCAGCATTACTATGAATCCACTCTGCATTTACTTTGGATTGCTAAATAGGACCAGGTATTTGGATCAGAAGCTGCTGTTGTTTTGGGAATCAATATATGCTGGCTGGTATGATTGCACAGGCATTGCAGCCCTTGGAGAAGTCAGCAGGTAAAGTGCTTTAATTAATAAGTGGCATGATTCACTGAGTGTTTTATACACACCAGCACCCTGTCTGGAGGACATGGAGTGACGTGGGGTCTACAGTCGGAGGAGGACTAACTGCCAGTGCTTCATCCAACAGTGTATGTGTGTGGATCTGGAAGACACTGAGCATGTTGGCACTAGAGAACTTCACCTGGGGATTAGAGGTGCCCAATGCCACCAGTGACTCATCTCACCCATTGGGGGTCAACACTAACTTACTATCCAAGGTCTTCATCACTGTCCTGTATATTCTCATCTTCCTGGTGGGCACCATAGGCAACGTTCTGACCATCCAGCTGGTGCTGAAGAAGCAGAGTTTGCACAGCTTGCAGGGCACAGTGCACTATCACCTGGTAAGCCTGGCACTATCTGACATCCTAATTCTGGTGATCAGCATCCCCATAGAGTTGTACAACTTCATCTGGTTCCACTACCCCTGGGTGTTTGGGGATGTGGTGTGCAGAGGATACTATTTCTTGCGTGACATCTGTTCCTATGCTACTGTGCTAAATATTGCCAGCCTGAGCTGTGAGAGGTACCTGGCCATCTGCCACCCTATGAGGGCTAAGAGGGTCATGTCCAAAATGAGGACTAAGAAGATTCTGGCTACCATATGGGTCTCTTCCCTGGTCTTTGCTCTGCCTATGGCTTTTATAATGGGGATCAAGTATGAGAACGTGAGCCCAGATGGAGAGCTGGATCCCTCTTCGCTCATCTGCACTAGTCTGGTGTCTACAGCTACTCTGAAGATCTTCATACAGGTAATATTGACTATTGAAGGCTCAGCAACAGGTGTGCTACTGTCTCAAGTTGTCCGCTGCTCTTCCCTCTTTTTGTGATTCCCATACTCTCTAGTTCTAGGTTTTTCCTCATTCTCACCCTATGCTCCCCATTTTTTTTCTCTGTTTCTGCCTCACTCTATTCTTCCTCTATTATCCCTCCATGTTCCATCCTTCTTTTTCTAGCTCTTTTTCCTCCTTTTCCTTTTTCTGTGACTCAGATCCTCTCTAGTTCTCTGCTTTTCTTCCTTCTCACTCCCCCCCCCCCCTTTTCTTTCTCTTTCTGTATTTCTGTCTCTCTCTATTCTTCCTATATTATCCCTCCATGTTCCATATTTCTTTTTCTATCTCTTTTTTTCCTTCTGTCTCTCTCTGTTTTTCCTCCTTCTCCCTTTTCTGTGGCTCACATACTCTAGTTATCTGTTTTGTTTTGTTTTTTTCTACTTCATTCTTACTCTATTCTCCGTCTTTATCCAACTTCTTTCTCTTTTTCACTTTAGCCACCCCTTGTATCCAACTTTCTTTCTTTGTTTCTTTTTCCTTCTATACCTCTTTTTTTCCTTTTTCTGCCCTTTTCTATTATCTTTATTACTCTGGTTCTCTCTTTCGCTATTTCTATCTCACTCTATTCTCCTTGTCTCTAACCTTCCTTTACTTTATTACTTTTTCCTTCTATTTGTTTTGCATCTTTCTCTTTATCTCTTTCTTTACTCTATGATCGCGCATTCTCTCTACTCCCCCCCCCCCCCCCTTCTCTTTCTGTGTTTCTATCTCACTCTACTCTTCCCCTATTATCCGTCCATGTTCCATCCTTCTTTTTCTAGCTCTTTTTCCTCCTTTTCCCTTTTCTGTGACTCAGATCCTCTCTAGTACTCTGTTTTTCCTCCTTCTCACTTTATGTCCCCCCCCCTTCTTTCTCTTTCCGTGTTTCTACCTCACGCTACTCTTCCCCTATTATCCATCCATGTTCCATCTTTCCTTTTCTATCTCTTTCTCCTAATTTTCCCTTTTATGTGACTCAGATGCTTTTTTTAGTTTTCCTTCTAATGCTCTCTTTTCCTACGTTTCATTTATTTTGTGACTCAGCTCCTCTTTAGTTCATCTGGGGCTTTTTTCTCTATTTATCTCATTCTATTCTACCCCTTTTTTCTCTTGCTCTCTTTCTCTATTTCTACCGTACTTAAATGTTTCCTTTCGTCTCTCTTTCTCTATTTCTATCTTACTCTATTCTCCCTCTTTTATACCTCCTTCACTCTTTTTATTTCATTCTATCCATCTTACTCAATTTCAGTCTCACTCTGTTCCCCCCCCCCCCCCCATCTCTTTTTTTCCTTCTACCTCTATCTCTTTTTCCACTTTCTCCCTTTTCTATGGCTCACATCCTCTTTAGTTATCTGGGTTTGTTTCTCTTTTTTGAAGTCCAGTCTTACTCTATTCTCCTCCTTTATCCCACTTCTTTCTTTTTCTCACTTTAGTCACCCCTTGTATCCAACTTTCTTTCTTTTTCCTTCTCTCTCTTTTTTTTCTTCTTCTGCCTTTTTCTATTCTCTTATCTGGTTTTCTCTTTCACTATTTCTATTTCACTCTATTCTCCTTGTTTCTGTCCTTCCTTTCTTTCCTTATCACTTTTTCCTTTTTTTTTTTGCGTGGATATCTCTTCCTTTTCTCTGATTGCTCATTTTCTCTACTGTCTGTCTTTCCCTCTTTCTTTCTTTTCGTCTGTCTTCCCACACGTATCTTCCTCGATCTTCCTTCTCCTTTCCCTTTAATATATTCACCTTACATATAGTAAATTTATATTATGTCAGTGTTTTGTTTTTCATTTCACCTTGCATCTCATTTGCTCACTTTCGATTTTCTAGCAGTGTTTTTGTTTCCTTTATATTGTCTACATAATATCTTAGCTAGCTGTGTACTTGTAGCACGATCTCCAATTATTGATAGTTTGTTGACATAGGGAAAGCAAGGGATTTGATACAAAGTATAATTAGGCATTGATTTTTTTTTTCTGAACACAGTGATAATTATGTACTTCATAATACTAAAACCTCAAATGTGGAAGTATATGGTTCTTTATTGGAAAAATGACTTTCAGCTCACATCATGCTGCTTATAAACAACAGAAATGAATCCAAATAGGTCATTTGTAGATACAGCCACATACATATAGTTAAAGTGTACAATTTCTGTACAATTATTTTCAGGGCCCATTAAAGTGGTAGTAAATTTGTTTAAAGAAAAAAAAGTCCCCCTGCACGTTAATGGCATAATGTGCTATTTTGCATCACATACTTTTATTAAAGATTTACCTGTGAAATAGATTCCTCCATTGGCGCACTGTTACGACTGGTAAGGCTTCCATCTTCCCTCAATCTTCCTTCCAGGTTTGCAGGCTCCGGCCAATTTGAATGGCTGAGCCGTGATGGTGTCACTCCCGCTCATGCACACAGGAGCCACAGCACAGCGCTCTGAATAGATGGCACACTCAAGAGTCCAATCCATTCACAGAGCAGTGTTCATGTGCTAGTGACGTCACCAAGTGCTACAGATGTGAATATCTCATAAACGTTGAACATTTAGGAGATATTCACTGTACCTGCAGGAAGGGCCATGGATAAGGGGGTACCACCAGTCCTCTTGTACAGGGCCTAGGCAGCTGGGTGAATCAGATGTGGGCAGGAAGGATGATCAGCACGGCTGGAGCAATTACTGGATCTGATCCCCTGTATGGCTCTCTCTGCAGCAGCTGAAAGCTGGCTTCTTCTCCTTTCCCTCTCACTGGCTTTCAGCTGCTGCAGAGAGAGCCACACAGGGGATCGGTTCCAGTAATTGCCTCCCCACCACTCCCATGACCCTCCCCATGTACCATACATTGCCCCCTGCTGCCTAGGCCCCTTGACAATGCTACCGGGCCCCTCCTCTCCTTCCCACTGGCAGCTGCAAGCACACAATAGGATCCCTCAGAGTGGGGAAAGGATCCTGTACATATGTCAAATTTACCAGCCTCTTCCTTTCCTGAATGAACACAGTGAGGTACCGATCACTCACTGTGTTCATTCATAACTGAAGCATAGTAAACTGTTTTTTTTTTTTGTTTATTTTTAGGGGGAGCCCTGTCAGGTTGGCTGCATGGGGCCCCATGGTTTCTAACAACAGCTCTGCCTACAGGTAAGCCCTATTATAGGCCTACTTGTAGGTACAACTAAAAAATCAGATGTTCCTAACACTTTAAAACAATTGCATTGCAGTACAGGCACAATAAATGCAATGCACAGTAATGCACGGAACACGGTGTGGTGCATAGCAGTGCCCCAACCTACCTAGCTACTGCAGTACAACTTGCTTACATTTAAGGCCTAGTGCACAGTGGTCCTTTGTGTTTTTGGATTTCCAGGAGGCACAGGTGCAGTGTCCGGCCCCACTGCAAGCAGCATCTCAAAATCTATGACAGGCTGAAAGAAGAGGTGGTTAGATGTGACTGGGCGCTGTACTGAGCTATACCCACATTTAGAGCCCTATACCTTTAGGGAAGTATGCCCAGAATGCAGGTCTGTCCCCTTGAGAAAAGGGAACCATAGCATTTCTGGAACATTGGTGGATTCACATTTTTTTTTGGCTGGTCAAGCAATAGTGTCTTTTCAACTAGTCTCAGTAAAGATTTACAATCATTAACCCATGGGGGTCTATTTTTAAATAATTTGCATAACCCTTTGTATAACGAATCTGTATGTACATTCGTTCTGTACAAACCGGACAAAACTTAATGTTCTTAAAGCTATTTACTAGTCTGGAGAAATATTTATAACCTTTTAAGTGCAGTGCTACCTAGTCCCTTCCCCCTTCTATGTAGTTATAAAAAAAAAAATGACATCCAAATGTATAAACATATATAAATCAATTACTATTATCAGTGCATTGTGCTACATACAACCACCTATACAAAACCAAAAATTCATACAACTGTATTTCACAACTATATGCATGAGGTTTTGGTGTTGTAGAGGTGGTTGTACAAAAAGCACAGTGGGGGTTATTTACTAAAACTGGAGCATGTAAAATCTGGTGCAGCTCTGCATAGAAACCAATCAGCTGCCAGGTTTTATTGTCAAAGTTTAATTGAACAAGCTGAAGTTAGAAGCTGATTGGCTACCATGCACAGCTGCACCACATTCTGAGCGCACACGTTCTAGTAAATCTCCCCCAGTGCACTGAAAATAGTTATTGATTTATGTAATTGGATGTATATGTTTTTATATTTATATAGAAGAGGGAATGGACTAGGTAGCACCACAATTTGATGCTGTAAAGGTTTTGAAGTGTATCAATCACATATCACTGCTGGCTGCATCAATAAAGAGAGGGGGATACAGCAGGATAACCATTTGATATTTTATTCTGAAGGATTGTCCTTTTATTCTGGCCAGTAGTACAATGCAACATTACTATGGCTCTGGAGCATAGGAAATATACAGGACTTTGTAATGAGATACAATGTAACAGTTCTAGAGTACACTAGAGGAAATTGGCAAATAAATGTAACCCTTGAATATTCTCCAGAACTGTTACATTGCATCTCTTGTTAAAAGTTACAAAGTCATATGTATTTCTTATGGTCCTCAGCTACTTCTACTGGCCATGATGAGGTATTGTCCATATTGTTCAGACGAGAAAATAGCTCAACCACTTCAATACTGGGCACTTATACCCCCTTCCTGCCCAGGCCAATTTTCAGCTTTCAGCGCTGTTGCACTTTGAATGACAGTTGCGCAGTTATGCAACACTGTACCCATACTACATTTTTATCATTTTTTCACACAAATAGAGCTTTCTTTTGGTGGTATGTAATCACCACTGAGTTTTTATTTTTTGCTAACTAAAATAAAAAACATCTGAAACTTTTGAGAAAAAAAATGCACTTTTCTTCGTTTGAGTTATAAAATGTTGCAAATAAATAACCTTTCTTCATAAATTTAGGTCAAAATGTATTCTGCTACATTTCTTTGGTGAAAATAATAATAATAATAATAATAATAATTGAATTTGTATTTTTTTTTCAAATGTTTCTATTTTTTTTATTACATTTTTTTGGTTTTTTTACTATTTTATTTTTCAACACACTGTGACCAAAGCAATACAATGTTACCATAGTAACACTGAACTATTCTGGGCAAGTGATCATGTTTTTTTTTTTAACACATCATGATTGCTAATACCAATGTATGTCATTGATATTTGCAATCACTGTTACTGAAAGAAACTGATTCATTCAGTCTTTTTTGTGATTAGCTATGATTGGACAAAGCTGATCACATGATACAGATGAGCTGTGATTAGCCCTGTCTGTTTCATGTGACTGCCTTGAGCAGTCACAGCTTACAGCATAATTGTATACAATGGATGGCATGACAGGAAGCCCTACATTGTATACAATCGACATGTAATGTGATTGGTCACATGACACTGGCAATGGGCCGGTGTAGTGATATGTCATCGGCTGTGTCCCGTGGACACAGCCGGTGACAGATCACGCCATTGCACCGCCCCACGGCTGTGTGAGCGGCTGGTTTTGACAGGACATCATATGACGCCCGCCCAGTCACAACGGCGAGTGTCCCACCTGGCCGTCAATCTGCTATAGGCCGGGCAGGAACGTGTTAAAGAACATTCATTTTTTCAGCATTGCTGGACAAATGGCTATGTTGTGCTGGCCATTTTTCTGGTTTAGCCTTTTTATTTCTGTCTGTGTCCCTTTTGGAGATTTTTCCTAATTTTTCTCTGGTAAAATTGCTGTCATCATGACAGTAAGTGGGAGGAAATTGTTCTAGGGAAGACCCAGACAGCTATAAAAACCAACAGGGGTTCAAATCCTCCCAAACTCTATCCAATGTTAATTAGCAAAACTTTGGCTGTATATATACTTTAAATATGTATTATGTAAGAACCTGAATTTTATGTGGAATCCCCTATGCAAGGGCATTCAGACTGGGACCATGAGATGCAGGACTGGAAGCTAATCTGGTGTGCTGCATGCACCTGTGCTGACATAAAGCACCTTCAGGCTGCGTTCACACTTGAGCATTTTGTAGCTTGCAGATTGAAGCTCAAAGCTCCAAAAATGCACAAACTTAAAAAATAAATTGTTATCTTTGGTACCTGTCGTGTGATCAGATGTGAACAGGCACCATAGAGAACAATTGATTTATTACGTTTGAGCTTTTTTGGAGCTTCGAGCTTCAAGCTACAAAAGGCTCAAGTGTGACTGCAGCCTAAGTTCCCGGTCATACCGGTGTGATTTCAGGTGGATCTGCAAATTGAAATCACACTTGAAATCTCATCTAATGAATGTGAATGTCAGTGTCCTAACATGTGCGATTTGCTGCAGCGCGATTTCTAAAGTAGTTCTTGCATTACCGTTTCTGCAGTTTTCTTGCGATTCCACATACATAGAATATAAAATGGAAATTGCACTGCAAATTGCAAGTAATCATTGAAAATGTTCACATTTAGCAATAAAGTCTTCAGAAATCGCACCTGAAATTGCACACAAATCACACATTTTTAAATTGCAGCGGTGTGACCGGTGACTAATAGTAGGAGACAGCAGATTGAGTGGAGAGGGATGTCCTTATCTTTCTGTGGCTGCTCTTTCACTGTCAAATCAGTAGACTGTGGATGGAGAGTGGTCACTACTATATCCTTTCCACAGTCATCCACCTTAATCTTGGTAGGGCTGTATACATTTCAGTTCTGGAAGGGCAAAAATAGAAATAATTTGGCAATTAAAACAGCTTCCTTGTATCTGTATGCTTAGCTGGCTTCCTCCACTTTCAGGTTTAAATAAAGCTGTAAATCGAGAGCACTATGCATTGGAATAAATCATTAGTAAGCTGCTCTGTGGAAAATATTAAAGTGTTCTGGATGCCAGGTTAATGTATAATAATGGTAGATTCTATGCTCTCAACATTTACCACATTTAAAGCTTCTATATCATTATTTAAGAAAAAAAATGAAACCACCAATGATTACTGTGTGTTTGATTTATCTCTATCAATCCAATAAAGTACATCTGTCAAAAATAAATAAATGACTGGTTCCCTGCAAAGAAAACAATAATTACTTACCTGTCCTGCTGCCTGCAGCACCAGAACTTGCTTGCTGAAAGATCTTCAGCATCTGGCACACTTCTGGGCTGTGTGGTTTCTTTCACCAGCCCTTTTGTCCTGAAGTAGTATAGGCGCTGGTGGAGGAACCCATGGAGCACAACGTGGTACTTCTGGAAGTGTTGAATAATGAACATTCTTCCGCAAAGCTTGGATCTGTAAAGAAGAGAAGACCAGCTACATAGGCAGTGGCACATTTAAGTATTCACTTTAAAGATTACCAGAACTTTAACTTTATTTTTTATTTTTTGGACCTGTTCAAGTGTTTCCAAGGAAAGCAGATTATGGCCTACTCACACTCCACTTTGCATCAAACTCCATGTGAAGCGAAAATCCCATTTTTTCCCACGTGGCTGGTTTGCATCTATGCACTGTAGTTAATTGTGAAGGGCAAACAGAAACCCATTCAGACCCACAGATGTGTAAATCCAGCAGTGATCATTCATATGATCAGCACAGTGGCGTATTGGTTAGCACGTTTGCCTTGCAGTAAATGGGTCATGGGTTCAATTACCAACCATGGCGTCTCTTGCATGGAGTTTGCATGTTCTCCCTGTGCCTGTGTGGGTTTCCTCCAGGTGCTCCGGTTTCCTCCCACACTCCAAAGGCATGCTGGTAGGTTAATTGGATCCTGCCTAAATTGGCTCTAATATGTGTATGTATGAATGTAAGTTAGGGACCTTAGATTGTACACCCCTTGAGGGTTAGGGACTGATGTGAATGTACAATATATATGTAAAGTGCTGCGTAAATTGACAGCGCTATATAAGTACCTGAAATAAATAAATAAATATGCTACAGGTTACAGCTTTGAGGTCTATGCACTTTGTTTAGCAGTACTTTTGAGGCCCTGATATCAATTGAAACCAATTTTTAAAATATCCCAAAAAATAATTCAATGCAGAAAATGTACAATGTGAAATTAAGTATGTTGGCTGTGTTTTATCTTTTCTGTTTTAATATGTTTTATTGAAAACGATTTCCAACAACGATACATTTAAACACAAAGAGAATGAAAATTATATAAAGCTCTGTGCAACATGTAAACAAAATCCAAACTTAGGACAAAGACAACACATTACAATTATGATTTGAGAACCACAATAGATCATCCCTCTACAGTTCTGCTTACAATCCAGTATGATTACCAGGCATAAGACAGAAAAGTAGGCTCATTCAAGAAGAGAAAGGAAGGGGTAGAGTGAAAGAGCAAGACCAATCAGAGCACCACCACACTCACAACGATCCTCCTAAACTAAGAGGGTGTCCGATGGTCCATCCAATCATTAAAGTAGCCAGGGAAATAATGAGTAATATAATGTGACCAAACCTTTATAAACTTCTTAGCCTTGTCATGGAGTACAGCCACCAGTTTTTCATTTACTAAATACCATGCCATTTTTTGCTTGACTTGGGCAACCATGCTGTTAAAATCAAGATATGAGTCTGAATTGATTGAACAATGCACCCCAATGGTTTCTCCACCATTGGGAATGTGTCTATGGGAACTAAGGGGCCAAGCCCAACTCCTGAAAAACAACCCCACACCATAATCTCTCCTCCACCAAACTTTACACTTGACACAATGCAGTCAGGCATGTACCATTCTCCTGGCAACCGCCAAACCCAGACATGTCCAGCAGATTGCCAGATCAAGAAGCATGATTCTTCACTCCAGAGAACATGTCTCCACCACTCACCAAAA
Organism: Staurois parvus; assembly: GCF_062004578.1. Lineage (NCBI taxonomy): Eukaryota > Metazoa > Chordata > Amphibia > Anura > Ranidae > Staurois > Staurois parvus. Next base: position 10,212,457 of record NW_028317914.1, on the reverse strand, counting down.
ATGCACTGGAATGCACATGTCCCTATTTACTGTAAATTGAAGAAAAAGAGAGGGGAAAAAAATGAATCAGTAAAAATCAAAAATGCACCGCATCTAGACTGTCTTTCTATAGTGTGAACCGGCCCTCAATAGGGACATGTGCATTCCAGTGCATTTTTGGTGTCTTTTGGTGTGTTCCAGTATGCTCCAGTGCATTTTTGGTGTGTTTTACCATGTTCCAGTACAGTTCTGTGCAGGAAAATGCAGCCATTTCTACTTTTTTGGACTTCTGGACTTGCAAGCACTGATGTGATATGATATTGACAACCATATAACTTACTTTCTGTGTGTTTTGGATGCAGAAAAAAGCACACTGAAATGCATGTAGTGTGAACTGGTCCTAACAGTTGACCGTGGAATATTTAGTAGCAAGGAAATTTCACGGATGGACTTATTGCAGAGGTGACAACCTATTACAGTACCAAACTTGAATTCACTGAGCTCCTGAGAGCAACCCATTCTTTCACAAATGTTTGTAGAAGCAGTCTGCATGCCTAGGTGCTTGATTTTATACACCTGTGGCCATGGAGGTGATTGGAACACCTGAATCTAATGATTTGGAGGGGTGTCCCAATACTTTTTGCAATTTAGTGTATGTTTGAAAGGAGTAGGGTCAGAGGGGAGTTGTATTTATAAATGGAAGTTGCAGATTAATTCTGCTGGAGGGGCAGAGAGTATGGGTAGGGTGGGTGGGTAGATTGCAGAGTGAAAATCACAACCCCCCGTATGGTGATTAAGTCATATACCCTGCATAATCCCTCCTTGATCCACCATGTAATTCTGCAAGGTTTTTCAGAATTCCAGAGAAAATTGTTGTTCAATTTGATTTCAAGAGCAATATAAGGAGAGAGACACTTTAAGGAGTCTCAAATTTTTAGGGAGGCCTGTGGGTGGGGCTTACTGCATCCATGTGAGGACCCAGAAAGAAAACTCGCTAGTGCCCCCAAAGAGGTGTTGAGGCTGCCATTTAATGCAAGGCTGGGGCAGCACTCCAACTTAAAAGTGATGCTTTTCCAAAAGAACACAGTTAATTCCTTGGCAGAGTTCTTTAGCTCAGGATAACAGTTACCCATCACTTCACTCTCAGTGGCAACAATTTGCATATTCCATGACTTTCAGGCTGGGTCCCTAGGACACCCCATACAATGATGATGGACCCATTAGTGGGGTTCCCATCACTAGGGAAGGAGCCTAAGCACACAAGCTCCTTCACTACCAGGGCCTTCTGTCACCTATGCCAAGTCTCACCTCTTCTCAACCAAATGGCTGCATATGCACTTGATACTAGTACTGTAGACATTAGCAACAGCAATATAGCCTCCTCCAAATAGATTCACTGCACAATTGACATTTGTACTGCATCTTCTCTAACTTGTCTTGTCCCCTGTTCTTGTGATACGCCATACATACATTGCAACCTTTTAGGATTGTCCTCAAGTAACTTCAGACCAGGCCAAGTTGAATAACAGTAAACATTCTTTACTAAAGTTGTTAAAAGTAACAAATTAATAATTCAACAAAGATGTCTTCAATGCCCATTTCTATACATAATCTTCTAAGTGCTTCTTAGTTATTCTCCTAATGCCCCTTTTCCAATGAGGTAGTCAGTAGTAGGTGTGAAAGTTCTTTTAAAGTTCATGTGACGGTGCTGACCAAGTAGAATCCCTCTGGCCCATCCTTGCAGCTCTGGATGAAGAGGAGAGAAAGCAGCGGGGATTTAACATCCCCGAACCAGTTGAGCGGCTTGCAGAAGACCTGACAGCTCAGGATCATGGGAGGTAAGTAGAAGAGGGACTGGGGGAGGGGGGGGGGTCTGGCATTAGGGTCCCTTTACAGATTTTCTGTAAGTGCGGTTCACATATATGCGGATTGAATGCGGTTTGAACCACATCCAATCCACACGACATGTGAAATAACATTGCTTCCTATGGTGCCTATTCACATACAGTTGTGTTCAAAATAATAGCAGTGTGTTGAAAAAAGTGAATAAAGCTCAAAATCCTTCTAATAGCTTTTATTTCCATACACACAAATGCATTGGGAACACTACACATTCTATTCCAAATCAAAACATGAAGAAAAATATATCACATTTGTGTTGTTCCTCTAAAAAAATTGAAGAAAAGTGAATTCTTCTTTACAAACTCAAACATTCACTATATAAACTGAAAAATGTTTGAAGATTTGCTTTCCTTTGAATCAGAAAATTAATATTTAGTTGTATAAGCACTGTTTCTGAGAACTGCTGTACATCTGTGTTGCATGGAGTCAACCAACGTCTGGCACCTGTGAACAGGTATTCCAGCCCAGGATGATTGGACTACATTTCACAGTTCTTCTCTATTTCTTGGTTTTGCCTCAGAAACTGCATTTTTGATGTCACCCCACAAGTTTTCTTTTGGATTAATATCCGGGGATTGGGCTGGCCACTCCATAACGTCAATCTTGTTGGTCTGGAACCAAGATGTTGCACGTTTACTGGTGTTTGGGGTCGTTGTCTTGTTGGAACACCAATTTCAAGGGCATTTCCTCTTCAGCATAAGGCAGCATGACCTCTTCAAGTATTCTGATGTATTCAAACTGATCCATGATCCCTGGTATGCGATAAATAGGCCCAACACCGTAGTATGAGAAACATCCCCATATCATGATGCTTGCGCAACCATGCTTCACTGTCTTCACAGTGTACTGTGGCTTGAATTCAGTGTTTGGGGGTCGTCTGACAAACTGTCTCCGGCCACTAGACCCAAAAAGAACAATCTTACTTTCATCAGTCCACAAAATGTTGCGCCATTTCTCTTTAGGCCAGTCAATGTGCTCTTTGGCAAATTGTAACCCCTTCAGCACATGTTTTTTTCAACAGTGGGACTTTGCGGGGGCTTCTTGCAGATAGCTTGGCTTCACATAGGCGCCTTCTGATTGTAACTGTACTCACAGGTAACTTTAGACCTTCTTTGATCTTCCTGGAGCTGATTGTTGGCTGAGTCCTTGCCATTTTGGCTATTCTTCTATCCATTCGAATGGTAGTTTTTCGCTTTCTTCCACGTCTTTCAGGTTTTGGTTGCCATTTTAAAGCATTTGCAATCATTTTAGCTGAGCAGCCTATCATTTTCTGCACTTCTTTATATGTTTTCCCCTCTCCAATCAACTTTTAAATCAAGGTATGCTGTTCTTCTGAACAATGTCTGGAACGACCCATTTTCCTCAGAATTTCAGAGAGAAATGCACTGTAACCAGCATGTACAACATTTGCTGCCTTCCTTCCTTAAATAAGGGCAATAATTGCCACCTGTTTTTCAAAGAATGAATGACCTCACTAATAGAACTCCACACTGCTATTATTTTGAACATGCCCCTTTCAATTAGTGATTCAATTACACAGAATCAGCAGCATGCATGTCATGACTGTTGGGTCTGTTGGATTTCTATTACTTTACTACACCTGCTAGTAAATTATTTGCCATGTAGAAATATTTCTACCAAAAACAGTGATTGATCAGGTTAGTGATGTCTGACTGCTATTATTTTGAACACAACTGTATGTCTGCTGCACTAGCAGTGCGGATTCAGTGTAGATTCAAAAAGAGTCCCGTCTGATTTCTGAGCAGTGCGGTCTGGTTGTGGTGCGGATTACAGGCTATTGACTTCCATGGGAACCATTTCTAAACCGCACATACTGTATCATCAGTTTTGAACAAGATAAAATCCTAACCTGAACCTGCTCTAAACCTGTCCTGAACCTGGTGTAAACCTGACCTGAACAGCTAATGTGTCAATTAGCTGTGAAACCTGAGCTTCAATCCGCACCGCACATGTGTGAACCCACACTAAAGGTGAACTTACTCCATATCCCTGGAACCCTGACTGGGCTCTCACAGGGGGTGGTTAAGTACAAGAAGTAGTTCACATCTTTAGCAGCATTCTGTTCCTTAACCACTTGCTTCCTGGGCACTTGTACCCCCTTCCTTCCCAGGCCAATTTTCAGCTTTCAGTGCTGTTCCAATTTTGAATGACAATTGCGCGGTCATGCAACACTGTACCCATATGAAATTTTTATCCTTTTTTTCACACAAATAGAGATTTCTTTTGGTTGTATTTAAGCACTACTGGGGGTTTTATTTTTTAAACTATAAATAAAAAAAGAGCAACAACTTTGAAAAAAAGGTTTTCTTTGTTTCTATCATACAATTTTGCAAACATAATTTTTCTCATTCACTGATGTGCGTTGATGAGGCACTGATAGGCAGCACTGATGGCCACTGATAGGCAGCACTGATGGACACTGATTAGGCAGTACTGGTGGGTATTGCTGAGGAGGCACTGATGATGCTGCACTGATATGCGGCACTGATGGGCACTGATAGGCGGCATTGAAAGGCATTAATAGGTAGCAGTGAAGGGCACTGGCTGGCGGTACTGACAGGCACAGATAGGCAGCACTCCTGGGAAGCACTGTTGGGAACTGATGGGCAGCACTGCTGGGCAGCACTGTTGGGCACTTTTGGGGCTGAGCTGGGGGGCACATTCTGAGAGGACATCATATGACGCCCTCCCAGAACTGGACTACCATGCTGTAGCCATCATTTAACTATAGCGCGGTAGTAAAGTGGTTAAGTGCGGAGACCAGGAACCATACCTCTTGCCGCCTTACTAACTACTGCTCTTCCAAGTGGTGGTTCCCTCCTTTTTTATGTGTTTGCCCCTGCAGAGGGCAGAACCGAAAAGCCTGGGAAAACCTGGCTGGTAGATTTAACCCTTACCTCCCAAGGAGTATCACTTCAACTACACTGCAATAACATAACACAAAAGTCTAACCACATATATCAGCTGCAAAATAATAGAACATTTTAATGAAACATAAAGATTTAACATCCACCTACTAAAGACCATGCTTTATTATTTCAACACTTAAAACCATCAATCTCACACAGGAGTCCTCCTGAAAACCAATCACAGCTTTAAACTGTTCCAGGAATTGTCAATTACCAACAGAAATTCACTAAGCATCTGATGTTTTACACCTCTGGCTTTTAATTGGAATATTAATAGATTAATGCATTTGACAAAACGAAGCAGATAATGGTTACTGATAGAACGTAATGACTTTAAATGGTAATATCAACAGAGTAATGCAATCTACAAAATATAACTGCTCATTTTTAATGCTGGAACATAAACAAATTATGACATTGTCAAAAGAAGTGATATTTCAGGCTGAAACAAAGTAATGTAAAGCAGTGTTAATTTTTAGGTCAAATTTAAATTTAGTTCAAGTCATAGTCTTTTGACTAAAATGCCATTTTAGTTTTAGTTGTTTTTTAGTCATCTGACTGTTTTTTTAGTCTTAGTCTTATTTTAGTCAACTAAAATCTCCAGTACATTTAAGGCTCCATGTACATGAGCCTACCCTGACCACTGAAAAATGCAAATCGGTGCAAAGCCGCAGCAAAATCGTGGTACCGCAGTTGCTGCATTTTGCCACGGTTTGTGTTTTCCCGTGGTTGGCGGTCAAAATGTTTCTATCCTGAATGCGATTCTTCTGAGTTGAGGAGAAGGAGGTTTAACCTCACCTAACTATTAACTCTGCTAAAAGCTTAAGTGTACATGGACACATAGGCTTTTATGGAGTTGAGTTTAGGAGCTTTGGCAAACAAATACCAAAAGCTCCTAAACTCGAGTTTAGTTGACTAAAATGTAATGGGTTTAGTTAAATTGTAATGCATTATTTAAGCATTTCTCTACAATTTCCAAACTCATTATATACTTCTAGAGTAAAAATCTAATGTTATTATTTATGGTATTCAGGTTTGTACAAATTACACAGACACAGATTTAGCTATGTCTTTATACCGTATGTAAAACTAGGTTTCGTTACAAGAAACGTCCCTCCCTCACATTTTTGTTCTGCTTTCATCCATTGCTGAAAATTGGAATTGATTTTTGTCATGGTTTTCATCAATTGATTTTCCTTTAGTTTTCATCACTGAAAACATGCCGCTGACGAAAATTATTTCATTAACAAAATTAACACTGATGTAAAGCGGTGGTGTACCTAGAGGTATCGTCATTCAGAGGGTGCCCACACATGGTCCTATAATTTAAATTCCAAATCCTGCCACCGACTCTCTGGATTTCATAAAAAGTGTGCTGTAGACTCTATTTAGAATCCTGTTGTACCTACGCACTGCTAATATTGGTGCCTTCAAAGGATTCACATACCTGTCGGAAACAGGTACAAGATTTTGTCATAGGTAGGGGACGGCACTGAGGCCAGAGTGTAAGGGCTATCCTAATGCATGGGCACCTCTGGACACTGTCCAGGGGCCCCAGGTACATGGGGGGGCTGCGCTTTCCCTTTCCTTGCAGCTTTGTAAAGATAGAAAATGTACTGCTTGGCTAAGTCTATAATCGGGTCAGCAGGGGGCCCAGCAGGGTGGGGGAGGCTGCCTGTAATACTTCCCTGTCATCTAAAAAAGTTAGGTTGTCCCTCAGGGATCTTCAATATCACTCAAAGCATCTGGAATTGTTGGGCAAGGCTGGGGTGTGGTTGTCTCCTCCACTCCTCTCACAGACTCCTTCACTCAGGCTGATCCAGCAAGAAGGAGAAAGAGGGGGGGGCTGGGGGGCGGACACAGAAGCCTGGGAAGTCTTCATCTTCAGCCATGAGGTAAGTGTCTGTCACTACATATAGCCCTAAACTTCCACTATACTACCCTACCACTGTACTACCATACCCTGCCCTAACCTGCCACTATACTACCCTAACCTGCCCCTGTACCGCCCTAATCTGCCACTATACTACCCTACCCTGCCCCTGTACCGCCCTAACCTGCCACTATACTACCCTAACCTGCCCCTGTACTGCCCTAACCTGCCACTATACTGCCCTGCCCTGCCACTGTACAGCCCTAACCTGCCACTATACTGCCCTGCCCTGCCACTGTACTGCCCTAACCTGCCACTATGCTGCCCTAACCTGCCACTATACTACCCTACCCTGCCCCTGTACTGCCCTAACCTGCCACTATACTACCCTGCCCCTGTACTGCCCTAACCTGCCACTATACTACCCTAACCTGCCCCTGTACTGCCCTAATTTGCCACTATACTACCCTAACCTGCCCCTGTACTGCCCTAACCTGCCACTATACTACCCTACCCTGCCCCTGTACTGCCCTAACCTGCCACCATACTACCATAACCTGCCCCTTTACTGCCCTAATCTGCCACTATACTACCCTAACCTGCCCCTGTACTGCCCTAACCTGCCACTATGCTGCCCTAACCTGCCACTATACTGCCCTAACCTGCCACTATACTGCCCTAACCTGCCTCTCTACTGCCCTAACCTGCCACTATACTGCCCTAACCTGCCACTATACTGCCCTAAATTGCCACTGTACTGCCCTAACCTGCCACTATGCTGCCCCAACCTGCCGCTATACTGCCCTACCCTCCCCTTATACTACCACAACTTCCCACTATACTGATGTAAGCTGCCACTATACTGCCCTAAATTCCCACTGTACTGCCCTAACCTGCCTCTATCTTGCCCTAACCTCCCACTATACTGCCACTATACTACCCTAACCTTCCACTATACTGCTCTAGCCTGTTACTATACTAACACTATACTTCCTTACCCTGCCACTATACTGCCTTAAATCCCCACTGTACTGCCCTAACCTGCTACTATAATGCCACTATGCTGCCCCAACCTGCCACTTTCCTGCCCTAACCTGTTTATCCTGACACTATACTGCTCTAACCTCCCACTATACTACCACTACACTGCCCTAACCTGCCAATTCTACTGCCCTAACCTGCCACTATACTGCTCTACCCTCCCACTATACTGCCACAACATCCCACTATACTGACTTAACCTGCCACTATACTGCCCTAAATTCCCACTGTACTGCCCTAACCTCCCACTATACTGCCACTATGTTGCCCCAACCTGCCAATTTACTACCCTAACCTCTCACTATACTGCCCTACCCTGCCACTATATTGCTCTAGCCTGCCCCTATACTAACACTATTATGCCCTAACCTGCCACTATACGGTCCTAACTTGCCACTATACTTCTTCAACCTGCCACTATACTGCTCTAGCCTATCACTATGCTGTCACTATTCTGCTCTAGCCTGACACTTGACTGCTCTAGTCTGACAATATACTGTCACTGTACTGCCCTAATCTGCCACTATATTGCTCTAGCCTGCCACTATACAGTACTGCACCCTATACTGTACCCTTATGACTTCCCCTGTACTGTGCCTTCCTGCCCCTCTGTACTGCACTGTACTGGGGGATAGTATAAAAAAAGAGTGGAAGCAGTATGTGCAAGGGAAAAAAGGGTCAGTGTATACAGGGGGAAGTGCGTGGAGCGGGTGGGACAGTGTGTACAGGGGGTACATTTAATTTGGGATAATTCCCTGGTTGTGCTAATTTGAGGTTTCTAATCAGGCTAAAAAGTCATGCCCAATATGTAGTATAATTTATCCACATCCACTTTTTGCCATGGTGTGCTAAGTGTGCCACATGTCATCTCCCTGGTAGGGTACCCAGTGCATTACTTTGCCCAGAGGTCCCATGATAGTATTATTTATTATTTATTTATTTATTTATCGAGTTTATATAGCGCCAAAGGGTTTGCTCAGCGCTGTACAATAGGGGGGGACAATACATGAAACAGAACAGTAACATCAAACAGTACACAAGGGGTTAGAGGGCCCTACTCTTTCGAGCTTACAATCTAGGAGGGGGGGGGTAGAGGCACAGGAGGAAACGGCTGTGGGGGATGGAGTGGTAGGAGGAGGGAAGGGCAGCGGCTGTTAGGTGAGGGTGGGGTAGGCTTCCCTGAAGAGGTGGGTTTTCAGGGAGCGCCTGAAGGTGAGGAGGGACGGTGACAGTCTGATGGATTGGGGTAGTGAGTTCCAGAGGATGGGGGAGGACCTGGAGAAGTCTTGCAGTCGTGCGTGGGAGGAGGAGACCAGGGAGCAAGATAGAAGAAGGTCCTGTGAAGAGCGAAGGGTACGGGTAGGGTGGTACTTGGGAATCAGATCGGTGAGGTAGTTAGGGGCAGTGTTGTGGATGGCCTTATAGGTCAGGGTGAGCAATTTGAATTTAATGCGTTGGGCAATGGGGAGCCAGTGGAGGGAGAGGCAGAGGGGGGTGGCAGAGGTGGAGCGGCTGGTGAGGTGGATGAGTCTGGCCGCTGAGTTCAGGATGGTCTGAAGCGGGGAGAGCCTGCACTGGGGTAGGCCGGTGAGGAGGGAGTTGCAGTAGTCCAGGCGTGAGATAATCAGGGAGTGTACTAGTAGTTTAGTGGTGTCTGTGGTAAGGAAGGAACGTATCCTGGCGATGTTCCGGAGGTGGAGCCTGCATGTGTTTGTGAGGGATTTGATATGAGGTTGAAAGGAAAGGTTTGAGTCCAGAGTGACGCCAAGGACCTTGGCTTGCTGGGCGGGATTGATGGTGGTGTTGTTGGTAGTGATGGAAAGGATGGGGGGGGGGGGCGCGGGCTGGGGGGAAGATGAGAAGCTCGGTTTTGGAGAGGTTGAGTTTGAGGAAATTGAGCGACATCCAGTCAGAGATGTCGTTTAGGAGGTGAGTGATGCGGGCGGAGAATGAGGGGGTGAGGTGAGGGGTGGATAGGTAGATTTGAGTATCATCAGCATAGAGGTGGTAATTGAAGCCGTGGGAGTGTATGAGTTTGCCAAGGGAGGAGGTGTAGATGGAGAAGAGAAGGGGTCCAAGGACAGAGCCCTGGGGGACCCCAACAGAGAGGGGGAGAGAAGGGGAGGTGGCACCATTGTAGGTGACACTGAAGGAGCGTTGGGATAGATAGGACGAGAACCAGGAGAGAGCGGTGTCTCTGATGCCAAGGGAGAGTAGTTTATTAAGGAGGAGGGGGTGGTCGACTGTGTCAAAGGCCGCAGAGAGGTCTAGGAGGAGGAGGACAGAGTAGTCGCCTTTGGCTTTGGCGGTTAGTAGATCGTTGGTGATTTTGAGGAGGGCAGTTTCGGTGGAGTGTAGGGGACGGAAGCCGGACTGTAGTGGGTCAAGGAGGTTGTTGTCATCTAGGTGGGAGCTTAGGCGATCGAAGACCAAGCGCTCAAGGAGCTTGGAAGTGAGTGGCAGCAGGGAAATTGGTCTGAGGTTGTTGAGGTCAGTGGGGTCCAGGGAGGGCTTTTTGAGTATGGGGGTGATGTGCGCATGTTTTAGGGGGGAGGGGAATACGCCAGTAGAGAGGGAGAGATTAAAAATGTGGGTAAGGGAGCGGATGAGGGAAGAGGGGGGTGACCGGAGGAGTTGAGAGGGGATGGGGTCCAGGGGGCAGGTAGTGAGACGGGCTTCTGAGAAGACTCTGCTGACTTCCTCAGTGGTAGTAGGGCTGAAGGAGTGCAGTGATGGGGGGGTTATGGTAGGCAGGGCCTTGGGTGTGGTGGGGGGCAGTGCCGTTGCGAGGTCAGAGGAGGGGAGAGATGAGGGGGTGATAGAAGGGGGGAGGCTAGATGGGGAGGTAGATTGCAAGTAGACTATGTCCTTGCGGATTGCGTCAATCTTGCTGTGGAGATGAGTGGCAATCTCGTGGACGGTAAGTGAGGTACTGAGTGGAGGAAGGGGGGGAGAGAGCAGGGAGTTGAAGGTGGAGAAGAGTCGGCGAGGGCAGGTGGAGAGGGTGTTAATCAGGTTAACAAAGTAGGCCTGCTTGGCGGCGTGGAGGGAGGAGGTGTAGGTGAGGAAGGCAGATTTGTAGAGGGAGAATGTATGAGGGGACCTGGTTTTGCGCCATAGTCTCTCCAGCGCACGACTGCGACGTTTGAGGCATTTAGTGTGGTCGTTCTGCCATGGTTGGAGCGGTCTGGGTTTGATGTAGCGTGTGGTTAGGGGTGCCAGAGAGTCTAGTGTAGCTGATAGTGAGTCGTTGTACGTGGAGGTGGCTAGGTCAGGACATGACAGTGGAAGGATGCTGTCGTGTAGGCGGTCGGCAGCCGAGTGGAGGGGGGCCGGGTGCAGGTTGCGGAGGTTGCGGCTGGTGATGGTTTGGCGCACTGGGGGGGGGGAGTTGGGGGAAGGGGAGGTGGAGAACGTGAGGAGGTGGTGGTCGGAGAGAGGGAAGGGTGTGTTAGAGAACTGGTTGAGGGTACAGAGGTGGGAGAAGACGAGGTCCAGGGTGTTCCCATTGATGTGGGTGGAGGATTGGGTGTGTTGTGTGAGCGCGAAGGAGGAGGTTAGGTGGAGGAGTTGGGAAGTAGTCGGGGTGTTGTCATTGATGGGGATGTTGAAGTCCCCGAGGATGATGGTCGGTAGCTCAGAGGAGAGGAAGAAGGGAAGCCAGGCGGCGAAGTTATCCAGGAAGCGGGCTATGGATCCAGGGGGCCTGTAGATCACTGCGATCCTTAGGGGGGTGGGTGAGAAGAGCCGGATGCAGTGAGCTTCGAAGGAGGAAAAGGTTAGGGAGGGGGGGTTAGGGAGGACCTGGAAGGTGCTCAGCGGTGATAAGAGCAGGCCGACACCACCACCTTTGTGACCGCTCAGTCTTGGTGAGTGGGACCAGATGAGACCTCCATGGGAGAGTGCCGCAGGGGAGGTAGTGTCAGTGGCCTGTATCCAGGTTTCGGTGATGGCTAGGAGATTGAGGGAGCGGGAGATAAAGAGGTCATGGATGGCAGTTAGTTTGTTGCAAACCGAACGGGCGTTCAGAAGTGCAACCGAGAGAGGGGGGATGGATGCGGGGAGGAGGTGCACAGGTATGAGGTTGAGGGGGTTGCGGCGGCTGGCGGGGGCAGGGGGGTCCCTGGAGGGGGGGAGAGGTGGTGAGGGGCCAGGGTTCGGGGAGATGTCCCCAGCGGATAGGAGAAGGAGAAGGGTGAGGAGGGTGGCATGGGAATGGGAGGTGTAGGAGCGTGTGGGTCTGGTAGTGGTGGCACGTGGGTCGACCGGGGAGTGGAGTACCAGGAGGAGGTGGTGAGTGCCGTAGTGGGGAGAGGGCAGGAGTGAAGGGGCAATGTAGAGCTGTTTTGGGGGGGTGGGCGGGTAGAGGGAGGCGATTTTTGGGATGGAGGAGAGGAAGACGAGGAGGAGAAGTGCAGGTGGCATGCTGGGGTGAGTGCAGTGCTGTTCGGGTCGGGGGAGGTGAAGGGATACGGGTCAGGGCGAGGTGATGTGGAGAGTCTGTATCACCGTGAAGTCCATTAGAGTCCTCCTGTAGCTGCAATCTGTGAGTGCAGTATGCTGGCGTCCGAGGAGTCTTCAGTGGGTCCGGTGGATCAGCGAGTGGAGGGGTCGTAGGGTGCGATGTCTGGGGGTGTTGGTAGGCACAGCGTCTGGTGATGTTGGCGACTCGGTGGCTGGAGATTCGCTGGGAGGTCCGGGAGATTCGCTGGGCGACGTCTTGATTCGCTGGGTGGTCCGGGTGTTGGGTGTCCAGAGGTGATAGCTGGGTGCCCGGTAGCTGGGTGCTGGGTGTCCAGGGGTGGTAGCTGGGTGCCCGGTAGCTGGGTGTCCAGGGGTGGTAGCTGGGTGCCCGGTAGCTGGGTGGTAGCTGGGTGCCCGGTAGCTGGGTGGTGGGTGTCCAGGGGCGGTAGCTGGGTGCCCGGTAGCTGGGTGCAGGGTGACCAGGGGAGGGCCCAGAACCGGCGTATGGGTTGGGCAGCGGAGCAGCGATCAGTGGGCCTGAGCTGATTCCTGGTGGTCAGGGATGGACACAGGGCTAGTGAGGAGGGCCCTGCGAAGGCTGGCAGGTCTGTGGGGATCGGTGGTGGCAGCTTACCCGTTCTGGTGGTGCTGCCATGCAGGTATCCTGGGGTGGTCCTGGGCTGCTGTCAGCTTGGTGGTCCTTGCTTGCTGTTCCTGGTGGTCTAGGGTAGTCAATGAGGACCCAGGGCTGATGGAGAGGGCCCTGGGCAGGCAGGCAGGTCGGTGGTACCCGGTATTAGAGCGGAGACGGTCCGGGCGGATGTCCGGCGATGCGGTCCGGTCGGGGCAAAAATTGAGGCCCCGGCTTCAGGTGCGCGGGTAGGCCGCGATTCCCGGAGCTCCGGGAAAAGGTTGCTTGCTGTTCCTGGTGGTCTAGGGTAGTCAATGAGGACCCAGGGCTGATGGGGAGGGCCCTGGGCAGGCAGGCAGGTCGGTGGTACCCGGTATTTAGAGCGGAGACGGTCCGGGCGGATGTCCGGCGATGCGGTCCGGTCGCGGCCAAAATTGAGGCCCCGGCTTCGGGTGCACGGGTAGGCCGCGATTCCCGGAGCTCCAGGAAAAGGTCCAGGAGCTTACCCTGGTGGTCGGGCTGGGCCGGGAGTGTCTTAGGGGCCCCGCTGGGGTCCGCTGCGGGCCGGATGGCAGCGGATTGGGGCTAGGAGCGCAGGAGCTAAAAATTTTTTAAAAGTTATTTAAAAAATGTTTTTTTATATTTATATACAAATGTTTTGCCTTTCATTTCTATTTTTAAATGTAATGAGCTGTTTTACAAGGTGAGGGTATTAAAGTATATGTAAACCCTCACCTTGTAAAACAGCTCATTACATTTAAAAATAGAAATGAAAGGCAAAACATTTGTATATAAATATAAAAAAACATTTTTTAAATAACTTTTTTCCTGTTTTATAAGGAATCACATACTCTCTAAGCTGAGAACAGAGAGCTGGGGGGGGAGATATCATTGGAGGAGAGCACACTGAGTTCCCAGCACAGCCAGAAAACTGATCACACTTTCGTTCCCATGCCTAGTGTAGTCAGTTTTTAATAGGAAAGCAGGGGGACTGGCAGGAATACCAGGGATTTCACACAAATGAAGCAACACAAAGCAAACAGGAGGATATATATATATTTATTTTTTAAACTTGGTTTTATTGAGTAAAAGGCACGTCGGGTATACATGGCAATAATCAAGCAATCAGTATACAAAAAGAGCAGGGTTACTGTCATAAGATAAATGCAATCTCCAACACTACAAATGTAATATATAGAGTCACATATCCCATTATAAGTAGTATAATCATGGCAGTAGTATCTGATGCACACTAAGTACAGGTATAGATATATAGGAAGCCATTTACTGATGGTTTTATATTATAAACCAGTTGGCAGAAACATCCTGCACATCAAAGAAAAGAAAAAAGGTACATAAAGCTGAAACAATACCCCAATACACTTAGAAATAAATCTTAAAAATGGTGTCTAATAGAAGCCACTCAAAGACACCATTAGATTTGCATCATCGTGCCTATGTGTTCAACCCAAATACATAACAATTGGGTGCTGCTATTAATAGTACACTGTAAATAGTAAAAAATGTGATAAAATAAACCACAAATAATAGTGCAACCCCTAAACCAAAAAAAAAAATTGTATATAAATAAATAAAAATCAATCAATCAATAAATAAATAAATGGTATGTCTTATTGCATCCACCACCATGTGTGCAATAAACTTAATCAGTGAAAAAAACAACAAATATAGGGAGTGCTTATATAGTCCATTCACAAAAGTCCATATATCAATGAGTATGAATATGATCCTCAATAAATTAAGTAATGAAATCTTCCTTCACCAATGTGGTATCCAGTGCACAAAACACCCCATCAAAATGCACACTCACCATAAGCTGGTGATAAACCAGCGTATCTTTAAATATCCAGCATTCCACCACTGAACTCCAGCTTAAAGATATCCACAAATCTCCAAATAGTACATGTAGATAAAAAAAATACTCGCCATATTGCAATCATTCATAAAATATATTCAGAAAAAAAAACCCTGTTAAAACCGCACTCACAATGAATCAAAGAATTTAAAGCGTTTGTTATAACATCAGAGCTACAAGCTCTCACTCCGATGTCTTACCAGCCTGCCTGCAACCAAGATGGCGTTGTTGCGATCACGTGGTCCGGACACGTGGGTCAGCGTGCGTGGTGACGTCACTGGCTAGCCACGCCCTAACGTGTTTCGTCATACGACTTCTTCTGAGGGAATACCCCAATATAGTAGGTTAACAGAAAAAGTTCCTTCACCTATACCTGAGAAGGGAGGTAGGTCATTGGGCAAGGTAGAACTCAATAAAGAGATATAGATGTCCCAGAGCTGAGATACAGATATATATTAGTGAAACAACAAAACAGAACAATTCCTCATATGGAGTCAGATATCAGGGATAATAAAGAGTCACTGGTGTCCTAAGTATCAAGCCAAGGGCCCCAAAGTTTATAAAACTTTTTGGGACATCCTCTAGCTTCATACGTTAATTTGTACAATGGTAAGGTGTGGTTAATAACCTTCTGCCATAGCCCAATATGTAGTGTCTCCGAATTGGTCCAATTAAGTACAACCATCTTGCGGGCAGAAGAAAGCAGAAGACAAAGGAAGTGTTTGGAAATGGCAGACATTTCTAAATCTTCAAATATTTCCAACAGATACCATTTAGGACAACATATATTAGGAAGGTCAAAAAGGTGTCTGCAATAAATGCCATCACCTGCGACCAAAAGGGTTGAATCCTCTTACAACCCCAAATCATTTGTAGAAAGTCACCAGGCTCACTTTTACATTAATGACAGATAGGAGTATCTCTCTTATGCATTTTAAACAAATGGGCTGGGGTATAATACACTCTATTCAGATAATGGAACTGAATAAACTTATCTTTAGCTGAAATCACTGTCCCCGAGTGTGAATTATACAACTCCTGCCAATCTTCGGAGCTGAGATCAGGAATATCTCCCAACCATTTGTTCTGAATTTTTAATAGGTAGGAGTCAGGTTTACCCATAAGCAAAGAGTAATAGGAGGATATCAATCCCGTATGATCTGGATGAAGGAGGGCCCATTCAAATGTTGAATTGGTAAGGCAAACATTACGAAGACCAATTTGTGCTTCCGCAGCGTGCCTGAATTGTGCATAGTAGAAGGACCAATGCATTGCAATACGTAACTCCTGGCGCATTGGCACAAAATGTTTGAATGTACCCCACCGTACAGTTGGTATAGATAAGTTAACCTTCGTCTTGCCCATAATTGACCACAAGTAAGAGAAGCAAAATGTGGTGAATGTGTATTATGCCACAGTGGCTGGTTAAGGGAACAAATATGATCTTGTTCAGCTAAGGAGATAGAATACTGATTATAAATATGGAGGGACCTATGAAGAATAAAAGTACCCCCGACAACATGTAAGAATTGTCTAAATAACAAATTGGATAGGGTTTCATAGGAATTGACTATAGCAGCCTCTGTTGCAGTTGAAGCATTGTTCAGTTGCGAAAACAACCACCAGTGTACGTATATGAGTTGAGCAGCATAGTAATACAAGTGTAGATTAGGAAGCACTAAACCTCCCTTATTAGGTAATTGTAGAGTGGTCAAGGACACTCTAGGGGGTTTAGGGTACCACAAGAAAGACATAAGAATGGAATCATTTTCTTGAAAAACCTTTTTTAGGATGAGAACTTGTGAGTTGGCCAGAATGTATAAAAATGTATACACCATCTTAAATAAGTTCGTCCTGCCCCATAAGGACAAGGGAAGCTTAAAGGATAAGTTCACCTTTTAGAGAAAAATTAGAAATGCACATTTTTTTGCAGGTAAAAAAATGTGCATTTATTATTTTTGTCTACATGAGCCTGGAAAGCATTGCATCAGCGAACAGTAATCACTGATGCCATATAGGTCTCCTGCAGACCTGACAGAATATCTGCTTGCCGTACAGAATGCACAAGCAAGCAGATATTCTGACAGGAAGCTTGAGTGAACTACCACGGTGCTCCACAGTGCTGTGGTAATTCATTGAAAACTACAAGCCAACAGCCACTAAGGCTGTGTAAGGGACCGCCTGGCGGTACCACTAGCACTCCACTGAATAGGCGTCCCCAGCGCACGGAATCTAAGTCCCAGGGTGCTTGTTCACCAGGGCCCTTGATGGTGGGGATGGACTTGGAGCCCCCCGAGACCAGGTCGTGGCTACTGGGTGCGTCCGTCAGTGGTAGTGGTATGCGCCAAGGGCTCCCACGGGGAAGAGTCTGATGTGAGGAGGTCAGAAGACCCCACTGCAAGGGATGGATGAGCAAGGTCAGACGGGCCGGGTCGGTAACAGAGAGGACGGCAAGGTACAAGGCAGCGGGCATAGAATGGTCGGGTCACACGCCAGGTCAGCAACAGCAGGTCAAATCCAATCAGGGGCATTCAGGAGAGAGGTCAGGCAAAGCAAGGGTCAGAATAGGAGAAAGCAGCAAGGTCAGGTACAATCCGGGTCAAAACTTACAAGGTACAGGTTCACAGGATGCAGGGAAGACCAGAAGGCACTGAATGACAGCTCAGGGCCATTTAAATATCCCGCCCTGCGCTGCCATTGGTGCCCAGCGGGCGGCCTCGGCTTCTACTGCGCATGCGCGAACTCGGACGCCGCGGCCGGCCCGGACCTAGTGCCCGTATCCCTGCACAGGGCGGTGCACTGCGCCTGCGCTGGGACCATCACGGCGGGGATTGAGGAGATCCCTGACATTGCCCCCCCCCCCTACGGGCAACCTCCGGATGCCCACCCGATCTCTCCACCATGGGTGATCGCGAAAAAACCTCCGGACAAGTCTGGGTGCATGGACATTATGGGCTGGTTCCCAAGAATTGTCCTCAGGGCCAAAGCCCTTCCATTTGATAAGGAATTGGGTCTGGCCTCCCCTCCTTCAACACTTCAGGATTGTTTCAACCTCAAATTCTTCTTCTCCCTCGACCGTTATGGCTTCCGGGGGTCTAGATTCCCGGTCAGGGAAGGCATCTGGGACTACTGGCTTCAGCAGGGACACATGGAAGACTGGGTGGATCTTGAGCGTGTCAGGAAGGACGAGTTCGTAGGCCACTTCGTTAACCATCCGTTTAATGCAGAAGGGGCCTATAAATTTGGGTCCCAATTTCTTTGACGGGCAAAGCATCTTTAAATTGGACGTCGCTAGCCAAACCTTCTCCCCAGGCCGCAACACCAGATCTCCTCTCCGTTTCCTGTTGAATGCCTTCCTGTAGTCTTCCTGGGCCCGACTGATGGCCTCTTGAAGCTTCTTATTGTTCGCGGAGAAAAACGTTACCACATCTTGCGTTGCTGGTAGTGGGCATTCCGAGACCAAATCCGGGAGGAAGACTGGGTGAAAGCCATAGTTGGCAAAGAACGGGGACTGTCCCGTCGCTGAGTGGCGGGCGTTGTTGTATGCAAATTCCGCTAGGGGTAGAAGTGGCATCCAGTCATCTTGAGTAAATGAAGTGTAGCATCTTAAGTATTGCTCTAGGGTCTGATTGGTCCTTTCGGTTTGACCGTTAGTTTGAGGGTGGAACGCAGAGGAGAGAGACAATTTGATGTCCAGGGCTTTGCACAGTGCTCTCCAAAATCTTGACGTGAACTGGACCCCCCGGTCCGAGACAATGTCTTCGGGGACCCCATGCAGCCTTACTACCTCACGAATGAAGACTCGCGCAGTCTCGGCCGCCGAGGGGGTTTTCTTCAACGGGATGAAGTGGGCCATCTTGGACAAGCGGTCCACGACCACCAGGATTGCCGTGTGGTCTAGTGATGGCGGAAGCTCGACTATAAAATCTAACGAGATCTTTTGCCAAGGCCGTTCAGGAATCGGTAAGGGTCGCAGCAGACCCCAAACTTTGTTTCTTGCTGGCTTGTTCTTCTGGCAGGTGATACAGGACCTTACATAGCCCTTACAATCTTTAGCCATGTCTGGCCACCAGAATGAGCGTCGGAGAAGTTCCAGGGTCTTTTCTGGGCCAAAGTGCCCCGCCATCGGGTGGTCATGGCAATGCCCCAAGACCAGGGTTCGGGCTTCCTCCGGCACCACAATTCGATCTTCCCTCCATAGGAGTCCCCCCTTGTTCTGGAGCGGCCCTCCGCCTGGGGTAGAGATGGTTGTGGATGCCTCCATTAGCTTGGAACGAAGGTCCGACTGAAGGGCCAAGAAGTTACCCGAGGACAGGATGGTGTCGGGTACTGGGATCTCCTTGGCATCCTCGTACATACGTGATAATGCATCTGGCTTAGTGTTCTTTGATCCAGGCCGGTACGTAATGTGGAAGTTGAATCTTGAAAAGAATAGTGCCCATCTTGCCTGTCGCGGGCGTAGACGCTTGGCGGTTCTCAGATATTCCAAGTTTTTGTGGTCAGTAAATATTAAGATGGGGTGCACCGCACCTTCCAGCAGGTACCTCCATTCCTCTAACGCCGTTTTGATCGCCAGTATCTCTCGATCACCGATATCATAATTTTTCTCCGCTGGGGTAAGCTTCCGTGAGAAGAATGCTACAGGATGAAGCAGTTCCTTGGTGCCTTTTCGCTGGGAGAGGATGGAACCTACCGCATTCTCCGATGCATCTACTTCCAAGATATAGGGCAGGGCGGCGTCTGGGTGACCCAAAATGGGTGCCAAGGTGAACAGCTTCTTCAAGGCTTCAAAATCTTCCTGCGCCTCTGGTGTCCATCTGAACCGGGTTCCCAGCTTGGTTAGCTGAGTAATGGGGGAGACCAGACCCGAGAAGTTCTTGATGAACTTCGGGTAAAAATTTGCAAAACCGATAAATCGTTGGACGCCTTTCCTGTCCGTGGGTTCAGGCCAATCCAGTATTGCAGCGACTTTCTGGGGATCCATCGCGACCCCCGCGGTGGAGATAATCAATCCCAAGAAGGCAATGCTGGATTGTTCAAAACAACATTTCTCTGCCTTGGCGTACAACCCATGCTGCCGCAATCGCCCCAATACCTTTGCTACATGTATTCTGTGTTCCCCCAAAGAAGGGGAGAAAATCAGAATGTTGTCTAAATAAACGATAACAAAGACATCCAGAAAGTCCCTAAAAATATCATTCACAAAGTGTTGAAACGTGGCCGGAGCATTACACAACCCGAATGGCATGACCAAATATTCAAAATGGCCGAAGCGGGTGCGGAAGGCCGTCTTCCACTCGTCCCCCTCCCTTATGCGAATCAAGTTGTACGCCCCCCTCAGATCCAGCTTTGTAAAAAAAACTGCTGTTTTTAAAATTTGGAACAACTCTGGTACTAACGGCAGTGGGTAACGGTTCTTTATTGTGACCCTGTTCAATTCCCTGTAATCGATACACGGCCTAACAAGGTTTTGTCTTTCTTTTCAACAAAGAAAATTCCCGCCCCCGCCGGTGAAGTGGAGGGGCGGATGAACCCCTTCTGGAGGCTGTCCTCGATATATTCCTTTAGGGCCCCCAATTCGAGCTCTGAAAGGGGGAAGATTCACCCAAAAGGAATTTCTGAACCGGGTAACAGGTCAACGGGACAGTCATAAGGGCGGTGGGGGGGTAGAGTATCGGCTCCCCATTTGCTGAACACATCTAGAAACTCATGGTAGACTGCAGGGATTACTTGTTTTAATTCAGCTTCCCCCTCAGAGCACAGGAGGATTTGGGGGACCCCCGGGCCCGAAGTGCGGCAGTATACCCGACAGTATGGGGAAGGGAACGAGATTACTCCGGTCTCCCAGTCAATCTGGGGGTTATGGGCCCGTAACCATGGGAGCCCCAGAATGACTGGGAAGAGGGGTGAAGCTATAGCATCCAGGCGGAGGAGTTCCTGGTGCTGGCCGGCAATGACAGTGGTGATGGAGGGGGTTTCCTCGTTCACTACCCCCGATTTTATTCGGGAACCGTCGGCCAAATAAATATTGAACCCCTTCTGTTTAAATTGGAGAGGAATACCCTGCTGGTGAGCAAAATTAATGTCCAAGAAGCAGCTGCATGCCCCCGAATCAATTATGGTCGATACTTCCACGGTCCTTTCTGGAAGCTGAAAGGAAAGGGGCACCACTAAGTATTGGGATGGACCAACATTGCCAATGGATAAGGAAGAAGAGGTGCACTTACTCAGTTTCTACGGGCAGGATCGTACCATATGACCAGCTTCACCACAGTAGAGGCACAGGTTCTGAGATCGTCGGCGCTGATGTTCCTCTGGAGATAGTTTAGGCCGTGCCAGGCCGAGTTGCATGGGTTCAGGGATATCTCCAGGTGGCCGGTTCTGGATGTTTGGCCTAGGTGCTTGACTGGGACCTTGAAATGACCCCCAGGGATTTCCATGACCCTGGCCGGACCTCTCCAACCTGCGTTCCCGCAGTCTACGGTCAATTTTAATGGTCAGTGCTATTAAGTCCTCTAAAGTCTCAGGCACCTCCACCCGGGCGAGCTCATCTTTCAGGCCTTCTGATAGGCCTATACGGAACTGATGCAGGAGTGCAAACTCGTTCCAGCGTGTGTCCCCCATCCAGCGCCTAAACTCAGACGCATACTCCTACGCCGCTCGGCGGCCTTGCCGGAGCGTGTACAAAGTAGCTTCAGCAGAAGCTGCCCGCTGTGGGTCATCATAAAGAATGGCCATTGCGTCAAAAAAATTGTCAACCGAACTAAGGTGAGGGTCATTTTTTCCCCGTAATCGGTGGGTCCGGTCTTGGGGTTCACCCTGCAGGAGGGAGATGACGAACCCCACCTTCACGGATTCAGTCACGAAGGTCCGGGGTTGTAACTCAAAATAGAGAAGACAGGACTCGCGGAATGATCTGAAGCGTGTGCGGTCCCCGTGAAAACGTTCCGGTAAGGGTACTCGGGGTTCGGGTGCCGGGAGTGGTGCGGATGCCCCAGAAACCAGCACAGGGGCTGCTACGGCTGGGGGTGCGGGGACCGCGGCCTGTGGGGCAGGAACGGATATGGTGCAGGTCTGGAATTGGGTTTCAATCTGCTGACATGGCCTGTGTCAAATTAGACAGGTGCCTGCAGATCTCCTCAAGCGGTGAGGGCCCTCCTCTAGACTCAGTCATGGCCTTCTGGTACTGTAAGGGACCGCCTGGTGGTACCACTAGCGCTCCACTGAATAGGCGTCCCCAGCGCACGGAATCTAAGTCCCAGGGTGCTTGTTCACCAGGGCCCCTGATGGTGGGGATGGACTTGGAGCCCCCCGAGACCAGGTCGTGGCTACTGGGTGCGTCCGTCAGTGGTAGTGGTATGCGCCAAGGGCTCCCACGGGGAAGAGTCTGATGTGAGGAGGTCAGAAGACCCCACTGCAAGGGATGGATGGATGAGCAAGGTCAGACGGGCCGGGTCGGTAACAGAGAGGACGGCAAGGTACAAGGCAGCGGGCATAGAATGGTCGGGTCACACGCCAGGTCAGCAACAGCAGGTCAAATCCAATCAGGGGCATTCTGGAGAGAGGTCAGGCAAAGCAAGGGTCAGAATAGGAGAAAGCAGCAAGGTCAGGTACAATCCGGGTCAAAACTTACAAGGTACAAGTTCACAGGTTCACAGGATGCAGGGAAGACCAGAAGGCACTGAATGACAGCTCAGGGCCATTTAAATATCCCGCCCTGCGCTGCCATTGGTGCCCAGCGGGCGGCCTCGGCTTCTACTGCGCATGCGCGAACTCGGACGCCGCGGCCGGCCCGGACCTAGTGCCCGTGTCCCTGCACAGGGCGGTGCACTGCGCCTGCGCCGGGACCATCGCGGCGGGGATCGAGGAGATCCCTGACAGGCTGTCAGGACTTGCAGTTCATTCATTCACGGAAGTCCTTGAATGAATGTTGCGGCGGTATGGGCAGAGCTGTGCACAGCTGTGCTGTTTGCAAATTTAAAAGATAGTATGAGGAGAAGTCTCCCCCCATACTATCTGTCAGAGGGAGGGGGGGTGGCGGGCAACTATTGGAACATGTTACATGTTCCACTCTAAAAGTGGGTGGAGCATGCAACATGTTCCCAAAGTGAACTTATCCTTGAATCGATTGAGAGATCTTAGTACGGAAGGAGATAAAAGGTGCTAAATTATCATAAAACCTAGCCAGAGGGAGTTGAATTTCTATCCCCAGGTATCGAAATTTAGATGCGAGTTACAGTGGGCAACTACGGGGCAAACTAAATGAGGGGATCTCGTCTATGAGGAACAAATTGGACTTAGACCAGTTCACTTTGAAGCCTGAGTATTGCCCAAACTATTGAATTAGGGAATGGACATTTGGTGCAGTCATCTGAGGGTCCAAGATATACAATAACATATCATCGGCAAGTGAAACTCGTTCTTCCAGAGTACAAAATGGAATTCCCTGAACCAGAGAGGAAGTCTGGAGGAGTTCCGTTAATGGTTTTATAACGAGTGCAAACAGCACAGGCAAAAGTGGGCACCCTTGCCTTGTGCCCCGACATGTTGAAAAGGTTTCAGAGATTAGATTGTTAACCCTGATACGAGCTTGTGGTTGGTTATACAAGATATGTATCCACATAAGGAACCCTTCCCCAAAACCATATTTCTGTAAAACCAAAAATACAGTAGATAGGGCCATTCTTTGGAATCAAACACCTTATGAGTATCAAGCGATATCAGTTCCCTAGGGATATCCGTGGCACTTGGCATCTGAAGATTAGTAAAGAGTCTATGGAGATTGGTATAAGTAGAGCCGCCAGGAATAAACCCTATTTGATCGGACTTTACAAGGGAGGCTTTAACAGCATTAAGGCAAAGAGACAGGATTTTGGACATAATTTTTAGGTCTGTATTAATTAAAGATATTGGTTGATACGATTCACAAAAGTTCAGATCTTTATGAGGCTTAGGGATTAACACTATCAAAGCCTCATGCATTGAAGGGGGTAAATTCCTTTCCTCCCTAATGGCTGTATAAAGAGCACTTAAACGATGTATAAAATACTCCCTATGGGCCAGGTACCACTCGATTGGGAGGCCATCCATGCATTGAGTTTTATGTTTGGCAAAGAGGCCCAATGTTTCATCTCTTCAGGGGTAATTGGACTGTCTAAAGACACCTATCCTCCACAGAAAGAGTAGGAAGCTAGATGCCACTAAGATATCCCATGAGGTCAGCTGAACCAGAGGAGGCCCTAGAGGTATACAGTTCTTCATAAAACTGTAAGAACGTGTCTAGAATTTGGTCAGTGGAGTTACGGGGGTACCACTGCTGTCCAAAATCTTGGGGATAGTGATGGGCTTGTGTACAGGTTTAGCCAAAAGGGCAAGTATACGGCCATTTTTATTGCCCGAATCAAAGATGTATTGTGCTTGATACAGCAGCTTCTTCTGGGTCCTGTCAGTTAAGGCTCTCTGAGCCTCTTTCCATTGAACACAGGTATGAGGGAAGGCATGTGTAACATATTGATTTTCCATGTTCATCACTTTGGGACAGCTCCATCAGAGTGGCTTCATTGGCTTTTTAGAGTCCCTTCCCCAGTTATATAGGAGCCCCTCATTACAACTTTAAAAACATCCCATTGGAGGCCCAGGGGTATCGCCAGATTAGCCTCCTGCCAATATTTGCTCATATCATCACGGCATTTATAAAGGAATATAGGGTCCAAAAGCCAAAAGGGACTCAACCGTCCGGAGCTGAAGCTCCAATGGGGAATGATCTGAGATTGCTGTAGGTAGGTAACAAATTGTTAGAACCTGTTGGAGGTAAGCAGTAGTAGTAAAAACCTTATCAAATCTAGAAAGGGTTCCATAGGACTCGGAGTGACAAGAGTAACTTCTCTGATCAGGATGCATCCAGCACCAGACATCAACCCCGCCCCCATAGCTGTCCACCTAGTTCCTAAGGACTGAGGAAGAGGTATAGGAACCCCGCAACCTATCCACAGAGGGATTCACAACTGCATTAAAATCACCTGCTATAACAATAGTGCCTTTCGCAACTTGAAGTATTTTAGAGGTACAGGCAGCTAGCCTTTGAATATCAAAAGGAGGGGGTAAATACACATTAACCAGAGTATGATACATATCACAATGACAGAGGATCAATATAATATAGCAGCCCTGAGAGTCAACAAATACTTCCTCAATCCGGACAGGTGGGGCTTTAGTAATCAAAATACCTGTAGATACTCTTCTGGAGTAAGAGGAATAGGTAGCATGAAAGGCATGGGAAATATGCGGGTGCTTAAGGATCATCACTTTGGATCCTACTAAACCGGTGTCTTGCAAAAGAATTACCTGGGCCCTAGTTTTCTTTAGGTGGGTGGAAACCAGAGAACGTTTACCTACTCTTTCAGATGGCAGTGTCGGAGTGTCTAGACAGAATACCAGACACTCCATCTTCAGTCCAGCTCTGGCTGTGACTACTCTGGTTGTGACCTTCTTCTTAGGCCACTGCTTCCATCACACAGACAGGCACAGCAGCTGAGGAGTTTTGTAGTTGGGTGTGCAGAACCTGAGACTTTTTCCCCATCAGGTCCGCCTCCCTTTTGGTTGACAAAAGATTGCAGTGCGCAGATTCAATAGCCGATAGTTCAAAAACAGCTATGGAATCCACCCACGTCCTTCTGCTATCAACCTCAAGGAAAGCAGAGACTGATTGTCCACAGTGAACAGTGAGTGTGGCCTTACTGCACGGACTATTAAAGAGGCATATTTAAATAAATCCTGAACCTACTCACTGTTTGTACAGTACACATTTGCCACAATCCTTATATCCTTGGTGCACAACCTCTGGACCTTTGTCACTTTTTGTGCAACCACTACTTTGTGTCTCCAGTCTATGACTCCTGAAGTATGTCCCTGGTCTCCAACAACTTCTATAGCATGCTTGCAATTTCTGACTATCCATTGTTGCATGCCCAATGTTTCTATGTCCTGTAGCTTATCTGCACTCTTTCATGATATCTTGTGTCATGGACAAAGCCTTTGACCATATCCTGTTGTGTGTCCGTTGTCTCTGACATTGAGTATTCACTGAATATTGAGTGTGGACCACAGCCTTATATCCTTTAAGTATGTTTAATTAGTATGAAACAAGTGAGAGCCCCGCAGACACGGTATGCAATTACAATATAGTACAGAGTGCAGGATTCAGGAGTTTATAATGTACAAAGTACAGTGGATAGGTGTATGTCATATACAGCTCAGCTTACAGAGTGCAGTGGTCAGTAGTATGTAATTTACACTCAGAGTACTGCAGCCGTAGGTATGTGGGATGCAACATAACAGAGTATACAAGGTATAGTAATAATGCACACAGTATATTACATAAATCTGACTGCTGAAATCTGAATGCGGTTTTGTAAGTTTCATACTACTGTCCACTGCTCCTGTACACTGTACTATACATTATATAATCCTGAGCCCTGCTCTCTTCACACTAGGCTATATATTACATAATCCTGACCACTACTCTGTCAGTTGTGCTGTTCATTACATACCTCTGACTGCCAAACGTTTTTATGCTGTGATGTACTTTGCACACTTCTGACTGCTGCACTCCATACCATACGGAGTAGTCAAGATAATGCACCATATAGCCCCTTGTAAAGAATGCTATGGCCAAAAGTATGTAACATACAGCCCAGTATACAGAAAGCAGGGCTCAGGACTATGTAATGTACAACCTATCATGCAGACTGCAGCATTCAGGAATATAGTCCAGTAGCTGTTAATATGTAACATATACCATATAGCACCGTATACAGAGTAGGTACACTACAAAACTTTAACCTCTGCAGCCTGTATGCAGTGTCATACATTACATGCTCTTCACCACTGAAAAAAAAAGATCAGCCCCAGGTGATAAATAATCTGGGTATGTCACGGACAAAGTCATTTGTGCCACCATGTCACTGACAGAAACACAAATTAGCTATGGACAAATAGCAAACGAGAAGTATGCCACTGGGTTTGAATGTGAATGCTTCCAGCAGTAAGTATATCAGATGGATATGTGGATAAAGTATTAAAGTATAGTTATCCTTAAAGTGACCCCAAACTTTCCCCTATATGTGTAGTGCTACTTTCATGAGGGCCACTGTGTTGTGGCTATCCCTAGGCTTCCCTCCACACAGTCAGGCAACCAGTATTTTTCACACAGACGTGCATCTAAAGACAATGACCAGTCCATGAACTTGGTTTTGTTGTTTATTTAGGGGAATTCAACTTGGAAAGGGAAATAGGAATTATGGGATGCCCATTCAGGCTTGAAACAATGGAAGGGGGACATTTCTTTCCTACAGTGCCTTGAAAAAGTATTCATAACCCTTGAAATCTTCCACATGTTGTCATGTTACAACCAAAAACGTATATGTATTCTATTTGGATTTTATGTGATAGACCAACACAAAGTGGCACATATTTGTGAAGTGAAAGGAAAATGATAAATGGTTTTCAAAATGTTTTACAAATAA
Source organism: Staurois parvus (assembly GCF_062004578.1). Lineage (NCBI taxonomy): Eukaryota > Metazoa > Chordata > Amphibia > Anura > Ranidae > Staurois > Staurois parvus. The sequence goes on along the minus strand of NW_028317914.1, from coordinate 10,185,237 downwards.
ATATCTGAAAAGCGTGGTGTGCATTTGTATTCAGTCCCCTTCGCTCTGATACCCCTAACTAAAATCTAGTGGAACCGATTGCCTTCAGAAGTCACCTAAATAGTAAATAGAGTCCACCTATGTGTAATTTAATCTCAGTATAAATACAGCTGTTCTGTTCAGATATCTGTTAGAGAACATTAGTGAACAAACAGCATCATGAAGGCCAAGGAATACATCAGACAGGTCAGGGATAAAGATGTGGAGAAATTTAAAGCAGGGTTTGGGGACCCTCTTTGGAACTTGGGGATATGTAACTAGTCCCAAATCAGCTCCTCTTACCAACAGGAGCAGGAGGTCTCGATGGTGTCCATAACATCTGTGGGGACATACGGGAAGTCCAATCCACACTCCATTGCAGTTCTCCTTTGTACATCCCTCGGGAACCTGGAGAATCTAGGGAGCTCCCGGCATCTGCCCCATTTAGGCAATACACAACCTTGCAGAGGCCGGCTAATCCACAGCTTGTAGGCCAAGTCCTGGCCTCTTTCCTCCGCTTGGTGTCCCATGGCCCCTCCTGGGTTTGATTATGAACATGAATGTGATCCGGTCTGTCTGGTTGCTGTCTTTCTACAGGGGTCAATGGTGACTCCGATTCGGCCACCCATCCTACCTGGTCAGGGGTAATGGTCCTCTCCCTTTATCCTGCTTCACCTCCAGATAGCCCCTCATGCAGGTCAGCAATGTCTTGGGCATCCCCCCCCCCCAGTTCCATTCCTCATCCGAATCACTCTCTGGACTTATGCTTAAAGTGATACTCTTTAATGGCTAACTTAAAGTGTTTGTAAAGCCATTTTTAAAGTTTGAGGGGAAGGATTAGCACCCTTGTCAAGTTATAGCTGTCTGTGATCCCATTGGGGAGATTCTACAGCTCTATCAGACCTGTTAGCTATTGTCACAAAAATAGAAATTGATGGGAAATGTAAAATTTTATAGATTTCCCTGGAACAGGAATAGAGGTGATCTCTTCCAATAGGAACATTTGTTCTTGGGACAATAGTCTACAAGGTGTATTTTAACTTCCCGTTCCATCTCTATAACAGGAAGAGAAGGGAAATCTCCCTAGTGAAACTCAAGCAACAAAGAAGTAACCCAAAAGAGATTTTAACATTTACCTACCCAGTTATATTAGTTTAAAAAAAGAGACAAGTCTATCTAGTTCAACCAACAGAAAAAATAGAAAAGCCCCATATACACAGTTCACTACCCATAGTTGATCCAGAGGAAGGCAAACAAAACCCCATTAAAACATGATCCAGTTTTCTTCAGCAGGGAAAAAATCCTTCCTGGTCTCCCGTGAGGCGGTCAGACATTCCCTGGATCAGCTATCCCTGTTTTACCACCTATAAATGTTAGTATCTAGTTATATTTTGTGCATTTAGAAATGAATCCAGTTGTTATTTAAAACAATATACTGAGCTGGCCAGAACTAGTTCTTGATGAAGTCTATTCCACAATGTCACAGTTCTTACTGTGCAGAAGCCTTTCCATATGTGAAGGTTACATCTCTTTTCCTCCACACATAAAGAGTGCCTCCTTGTCCTCTGTAATTGCCTTAAAATGAATAACCCCACACCAAGTTCACTATATTGACCACTTATATATTAATGAAGGGAGATCACATGCCCCCTTAATCGCCCCTTCTTCTAAAGAGTGAATAAATTCAGTTCAGTAATCTTTCCTCACAGCTGAGCTCCCCCATGCCTCTTATGAGTTTGGTTTCCTTTCTCTCAGCTTTCTTCAGTTCTTTGAACTGAACTGCATATTCCAGATCTTACTAATGATTTGTACAGAAGCAAAATTATGGCTCTGTATGGAGTCTATACCTCTTAACACAAGAAGATATTTTGCTAGCTTTATAAACCTCAGCTTGGCATTGCATGCTATTAGGTTATCTACCAGATCACCCAGATCCTTCTTGTCCATTAACTTCCCCAGCTGTATACATTAAAGCTTGTTTTCCACATAGTCACCCAATTAAATAGTGCATTGAGGTTGGCTTACTGAACCTTGGGGTACACCCAAAGCATCATTAATCGCTACTTCTGGACTATGGACTTTCCGATAGTTTTCTATCAATTTACAAACCAAATTTTTAAAATCTGTAGACTTTAACTAACCCGCCTGTAGTTACTTGGTATCTCTTTGATCCCTTTTTAAATGTAGGCACCTTGTTGACCTTACGCCAATCCAGTGGTACCATGCCAATGCCTAAATATTAGAAACCATAGGTTTGAAATAACAGCTCAACTCTTTGAGTATACGCCATCTTGTCCAGGTGCTTTTTTTTTTTACCTTATTCTGTCTAAATATTTCTGGGTCGTATCAATTTTAATCACAAGGTATAAAAATAATTTTTTTTATTTATATGTGTGAACATTCTGTTCCTTGGGTACCGAGATAGTCCATCTGTAATTTTTTTCTCCCCCTATTTCCTTGAATAGATATATCAATTTTAATTCTGGAGATGTGTCAACACTATCCCCAAAGTGGACTTGAGCTCTCACATTTTCCTTTGTATACACAGAGCTGAAGGTTTTTAATAGATTTGAATTATCTTTGTCCCCAGTCACTCACTCTAAATTATCTTGTAAAGGGGTTACATGCTCAGATCTGATCTTTTTACTATTAATATATGTATACCTACCCCTGTAGGAGCCACTGGTTAGTATGGGTCTTCTGTTCCTTGCCTAAACCTCCTTAAAGCGGAGTTCCACCCAAAGGGGAAGTTCTGCTTTAAAGATTGGTCCCCCACTCCCCATTAAGGATTGGCACTTTAGGGGAGCGGGTCCCTGAAATTGACAGGTACCCGCTCCCACTTCCGCTGCGATCGCCTAGGCGATCGGAAGCGGAAGTTGTCCTTCTACCCTCCCTCCCCATAGTCTTGTGGGACACGTGACAGGTCCAAGAAAACAACAGGGCCATTCAGGAAGCTCAGCGCTACTCACGCATGCGCAGTGGGCACCTGGCTATGAAGCTGCAAGCTGTCACAGCTGAGTGCCCACACTGAAGATGCTGGCACCTGAAATACAGGATGAGCGGTGAAACGGGCTGCGGCAGGGGCACCGTGGGATCGTGGGACAGGTGAGTGGCTGTTTATTAAAAGTCAGCAGCTACAGTTTTTGTAGCTGCTGACTTTTATTTTTTTTACAGAGTGAGTAGAACTCCGCTTTAAGAACTTTAGCCCCTCTGACACACTAGGATGAGTGTACAAAGTATGCAATAACACAGAAAATAAATGAAAGTAATACTTAGTACCAAGGAGTAGTACTAGACACTGAACTAGTTAGTAAAGGCAAACTTACTATATTGTCACCTGATATGGTTGGTAACTAAGTAAGCATAGAAATAGGTTAAGTGAGTGATTAATACTAAAGACATAAGATGACACTTGGCATCCAATTCAGCATAAACAGTAGCAAGGTCACCTAATTTGCAGCAGTGATAAAGCTTGATTTACTGAACACAGGAACTATACTGACAAAGTACATTGTTGGCAACTATGCTAGGCTTAAACCAACTGGATGTGTACTGTCCATAGAAATGAAGGAAATGGGAGAAGGGAACAAAGGGGGCATGCAGGATGGGTTTACGAGAGAGAAAATATTTTATTAGCATAAAAAAAAAAAAAAGACAAGAAAAACCCTCTTAGCAATGCGACTTTTAAGGCACAAATTAAACCAAAAATGTTATAAAGAATAATAGTTTAAAAAAACATGTTTTATTTATACAATATTGTAAAAGGCATAAAGTTACAAAATATGGCGGTATCATCAAATGTGGTTTTACAGTAGATGAACGAAAATTAGTCATGCATGTATTTGAACTTGACGTATTTTGAGACCAATCATAATCTCTTCTTCAGAAGTGCTCCAAAAGCATGACACATAGCCCCAGGGGGGGGCAGAAGGTGTGAGAAAACCGCCAAGGGGTGACCAAGAGGGATACCTGATCCCCAGTATTAGTCTAGGTACCCCTACCCAGGAACCAAAAGCCCCTCGCCCCTATAAAACGGGGTCCCCCTTCCTAATAGGGACAAAATGGTACAGTCCCAACTCACTCTACAAAATGACACCGTGAATGGCAGGAAGACAACCAGGACCAATCCTAGTATACACTAAGTTCAGTGAGTTTGGGACTGTCTGCCAGGTAAAGGTCCTGCATATGTCCCCAGTCTGACATGCACTGCCCAGACTGTCCTACCTTCCCACCCGCAGCTACAACCCTTGCTAAGTATATGTAATCAGCCATGAATAAAGCTGTTTGAATATGAATCAATAGTACACAGATTGGTAGACAATGTGTGATACAACACGTGGTTTCGTATGTATACCTATCGCCAATGGAAAAAGTCCAAGATGGAAGACATGGGGACTATGATATTGAAAAGTCCTAAAAGTGACAGTCTATATCACCAGAATGTATAGGAAAACTGGAGGGATGAAGTAGCTGCAGTATGTGGAAGTGCTGAGCTGAGATGCATGCAGCTTGCTTGTTCCACAGCTGAATGATAGATCCAAAGCTGGATGCAATCAGATTGTCTAAATACCACATGGAATGGTATCAGTCCTGTGAGCAACACTTAAGTTAGCCACGGTTAACCCTTTGAGGACCAAGGGACAGATTTGTCCCATGTTTTTAATTGCCTGTATCATCTGATTAAGAACTTAAAATACTTTTTTTTTTTGGTTTGAGTCAAAATATTAGTTCTTATCAACAAATGGATCTAGCTTTTTGCCAATTATTTCATGAAATGGCTTAGTTACAGCAACAGAAGTGTACGAATGGAGATGCCATATAATTGACAGTCCATGATGTGAAAACACTCAGTATTACATGCTGACTAATGCAGGTAATATTACGCAGAGGCCATTTAACCAGCATGAGACCCAAAAGAAAATCACTGATAGTATGCTGTTAGTGTGTACTGATGAGGCAGCCTCTCATCAGTGTCCCCGATCCAGTCTGTGCTAGTATAACACAGCTGATGTGACCTGGGGTGCACAGTGGGGTCGCCGGTACTCACTGCATCCCATACATGGTTCAGTGTCTGGATTCTGTGGCTGGGTCATTCACATGTGGTAGCTTCAGCTAAGTAGAGACTCAGCTCATCCATGGACTGGACGCTCAGCTGGTTACTGAGAGAGCTGATTGCTGGAGCACAGTAGAGACTTTATAATACTGCTCAATGTGGTTGACCTGCCAGGGTGGCCATGTGGATGAGGATGAAGAGGGATTCCCAACCCCACGCTGACACGTTTCTTCCTTCCCACACCGGAACTTCTTCAGAGCACATGGTGGGGTAGATTGTCAAATCACAGTTAAATACTACACAGGGCTTCCGTCCCTTCACCATTTAAAGTGACCTACATAATAATATATTTAAAATCTGCCCCACATATGTCCAAGGAAAACCAAAGAGAAAAAGAAGGAAAAAGTTACAAACAAGAATTAATAGATGAGGGAGAGGGGAGGGAGAAGGAAATTTCATGGAAAGGGGAAAAAATAATAACCCCCTCCCATATCCACAACTCTGTAAAAAACTGGGCATACAAAGCATGCTAAACAGCTGGAACTGCCATAAACTATTTGCAACACTATTTAACATAAATTGACATAACCCATATGCCAGTATACACGAAGGGGGCAGGACAGAGGTCACATCTACTTACTGTGGTGCCATTAAAATAGATGACTGAAAAAAGAGCCAACACGCCTCACAGAGAACACTGTAAAGACAATTTGCTATTAAGTCCATTTGGAATCATAGAATCCAAAGTGAAAATCCATTTTGCCTCTTTCTGTAGAAGTATCTTATCCCTATCTCCCCTTCTTGTAGACAGCTCCTTATATAACTTATAAATAACTATCTGTTGCAGATCCACCTTATATGCAAGGTAGATATTTTAATTTTTATTTAATTCTGCTATAAAATTGCACCGATCCCCTCCACACCACCAGGACTTTATCAACATAGCTTACCCAGAGTATCACATGTCTCTCAAAGGCTGGATGTACACAGACATCTTCCCTCTTAAACCATCCAAGATGGAGGCATGCTTAAGAGGGGGCACACGCGGCCCCTATGGCGACTCCCATAATCTGACAGAAATATTTATGATCAAAGATAAAAAGGTTATTGGTAAGAACCAGTTCTAATAGTTCTATAAGGAACTCATTATAGGGGCCAACCAGTGGATGGCGAATGTCAAGCCATTGGGCAACCGCAATACACTGGGGGGCCTTCAGCTGCCCTATGTGAGCCTGGACTTTTGCGGTTTCTTGAAAAAAAATGATAGAACTAGCTGCACAAGGTAAGCCTGCCCTTGATGTATCCATTGCTGTATAGTGCCCCAGGTTAGGAGCCCATATCATTTGTGTGGTGCCCTTCTAGATAGCCAGGGGAAGCTAGATTTCAATTTTTAGTTAGGAGGGCTGAGTAGCAGCCTGGGTGTGATAGTTAGCAGGGTTAAATTAAGGTCAGGGCTGAGAGGCTCTGCAGGACAGTTCCTTGATACCTCTCTCTGCTCTAGAATCTTGGAGAAGAGCCTGCTCAGCAGCAGGAGAGTTCGGTTGAAAAATGGAAAAGGCGCAGGAGTCTGGGGGGGGGCCCAGTTGGGAAGAGGCTCACCTCCAGGCAGTGGTGCTAGAGAGGAGGAGAACTCAGGACCTCACCTGTGCAGCAGGGAAGGAGCGGCCCAGTAGAAGGCCTGAGAGTAGTGACCGACCCATCAGCTATCAGACAGAGGACTGAGTGAGTAGACCTACACCCCCTGGGCCAGTAAGGAGAAGGAGCACTCTAGTGGGAAACTGGATTAGCTTTCTACCCAGCACTGTCTTACATTCAAAGTAACAGGCACTGGATCCTCTGCCCAGAGATTCCTTTAGACAGCTGGATAGAGGAACATCTGGAGTCTGGGGTGGTATATTTGGAGAGGCTGGCTAGCCATCCGAGAAGAGAATTTTGCGGTTTAAAGAGACTTGTATATAGTTCCAGGAAGATTGCCCTGCTGTCATTGCCATTCCTTTGGGCATCCCTTACACCCCTTACCCCATGCAGGTTATTCATCCCCCAATAAAATCCCAAAAAAACAAACTTAAAGGACTGGTTACTGTCTACTGGATGCAAGTCTGTGTGAAAAATATGTGTTGCCTGGCTGTGCAGAACTATAGGGGGACCCAAAACTTCAGCGACTACTAAGGGGGTAGTGCTACATTTGGAATTGGGGTGCACACTTGGGCGAGGTGCCTTGGTGCAGCAGTGTGGCCGAACATATATTTGCAAATGTATGTAACTTCTGTTTTTAATCTAAAATGGTAGATGCTGTTTAATTAAGCTTTCTGTGCTGATTAGCTGGATGGAGCATTGGAGAAATTATGTATTAGCATTAGAGATGAGCGAAGTATTCAAAAATTCGATTCGACTGATTCAGCGAATTCGTGGAAAAATTTCGGTTCGAGTCGAATATATTCGCTGTGAATTTAACTTAAAAAAGGGTGTTTCTAGGCTTCAGAGAGACTTAATATTAGTGCAGAACACTGTACCTTTAATTTAAATGCCCTTGGAGTCTGCTGGGGAAGAGAAATAATACTGTCAGTCAGTATGACATGCAGATGAGTGCCGTCGATCTTAGAATCACCGCACACTTCACTCATTTGGGCAGTCACGGGGCCAAAACCAGAGTGTGGAGCCACAGTGTGGCGGTGGAGGCAGCAGCAATGGGAGGCCATACAGCACCCTATGACAAAAATGGAAACCACCAGCAGTGTGAGGAGACCTGAAAGTGGCACATGGCAGAGTGTGGCGATAGAGACAGCAGCAATGGGAGGCCGTACAGGGACCCATGACACACTCTGGACCTGGCAGCAGCATGAGGAGGCGGTACAGGGGCCCATGACAGATTACGGGCCTGGCAGCAGCATGAGGAGTCGGTACGGGGGCCCATGGCAGATTACGGGCCTGGCAGCAGCAATGGGAGGCCGTACAGGGACCCATGACACACTCTGGACCTGGCAGCAGCATGGGGAGGCGGTACAGGGGCCCATGACAGATTACGGGCCTGGCAGCAGCATGAGGAGTCGGTACGGGGGCCCATGACACACTCTGGACCTGGCAGCAGCATGAGGAGGCGGTACAGGGGCGCATGACAGATTACGAGCCTGGCAGCAGCAACTTGGACAGGAGGACGTTCAGCTTCTGCACCGTCGGGTGCGTGCTCGCAAACTGTTGTCTCTTGGAAACGGATTCCAAGAAAGACTGCTGACGGAATCCGTGAAGAGGAGTAGCAGGAGAAGGAGCATCTGAACGAGCGGAATATGCCAACAAGCGACAACAGGGGCCCATGACAGATTACGGGCCTGGCAGCAGCATGAGGAGTCGGTACGGGGGCCCATGGCAGATTAGGGGCCTGGCAGCAGCTATGGGAGGCCCGTAATCTGCCAGCACCCTATGACAAAAAATGGAACCCACCAGCAGTGTGAGGAGACCTGAAAGTGGCACATGGCAGAGTGTGGCGATGGAGACCGCAGCAATGGGAGGCCGTACAGGGACCCATGAGAGACTCTGGACCTGGCAGCAGCATGAGGAGGCGGTATAGGGGCCCATGGCAGATTAGGGGCCTGGCAGCAGCTATGGGAGGCCCGTAATCTGCCAGCACCCTATGACAAAAAATGGAACACACCAGCAGTGTGAGGAGACCTGAAAGTGGCACATGGCAGAGTGTGGCGATGGAGACAGCAGCAATGGGAGGCCGTACAGGGACCCATGAGAGACTCTGGACCTGGCAGCAGCATGAGGAGGCGGTATAGGGGCCCATGGCAGATTAGGGGCCTGGCAGCAGCTATGGGAGGCCCGTAATCTGCCAGCACCCTATGACAAAAAATGGAACACACCAGCAGTGTGAGGAGACCTGAAAGTGGCACATGGCAGAGTGTGGCGATGGAGACAGCAGCAATGGGAGGCCGTACAGGGACCCATGAGAGACTCTGGACTTGGCAGCAGCATGAGGAGGCGGTATAGGGGCCCATGGCAGATTAGGGGCCTGGCAGCAGCTATGGGAGGCCCGTAATCTGCCAGCACCCTATGACAAAAAATGGAACACACCAGCAGTGTGAGGAGACCTGAAAGTGGCACATGTTTGGGGCATGATTCATGGCGGATTTAGTCAGTTGTGTCAGGAACTGGTGGTTTGAAATCCAGACTAATCCACGCCTGATTCATTTTCACAAACGTGAGTCTCTCCACACTTTGGGTGGACAGTCGTGTCCTCCGCGGAGTTGCAATACCTCCTGCCGCACTAAACACGCGCTCCGATGCCACGCTACTGGCCGGGCATGACAGCCTTTCAAGGGCAAATTCAGCTAGTTGGGGCCAAAGGTCAAGTTTCGTTGCCCAGTAGTCAAGGGGATTGTCTACCTCGGTTGGCAGGGTGCTGTCCAAGTAGGCCTAAGCCTGTTGTTTGAGGTCCTGCTCCAGGTCCACCTGATGCTGCTGCTGCTGCTGCTGCGGCTGGTTAGTAGTTTCCTCACTGCGCTGGTGAAGAAAGCTACTCATCATCGACTGCAGACTGAGGCAGCCGCTGCTGGTGGAGCTGCCACTGCTCCTACCACCCCACCCCTCCCCTGCTGCCATGGCAGCGGAACGCGAGCGCACAGGGCCCACAGTGTCTGAGGATGGACGTTGGCGCAGACAGGCAGAGACCAGCTGACTACATAGGTGGTTTTTATAGTACGTTATTTTGGCCTCCCTCTCAGCAGGTGTGAAAAAGGCCACCATTTTTGAACGGTAGCGAGGGTCCAACAAGGTGGACAGCCAAAAGTCATCCCTCTGTCTGATGGTTATTATTCGGCTGTCGCTACGCAAGCAACCGAGCATGCTATGGGCCATTTGTGCCAAGGAATGCGAGGGACTCCCTGCCTCCATCTCCACAGCATACTGCCACGGTGCGTCTGGGTCCTCTGTCTCCTCTTCCTCCTCCTCTACCAGATGCTCCTGCTCCTCCACTCCTGTCCGCTGAGTGGAAAAACCACCCATTTCACTCAATAATTCCTGAGCACCAATGTCCTCCTCTACCTCCTCCTCTTCTTCCTGTCCTGCCCCCACAGGGGTCATGTGGCGTTGAGATCTGTGCGCCACGTCTACCGCACCCTGACCAGCCATTGTTAACAGCATTTGTTCCAGGACGTGCAACAGAGGAATGACGTCGTTCATCCCATAGTCCTGCCGACTCACGAATAGCGTGGCCTCCTCAAAGGGCCTGAGCAAGCGCAGGTGTCACGCATGAGCTGCCAATGGCTGACATCAAAGTTACACAGGGAGTACCTTTATCCGCTTTTAACATCAGGAAATCTGTGATGGCCTTTTGCTGTTCGTAAAGGCGGTCTAACATATGTAGGGTTGAATTCCACCTTGTTGCAACGTCACAGCATGAGGAGTCGGTATAGGGGCCCATGGCAGATTAGGGGCCTGGCAGCAGCTATGGGAGGCCCGTAATCTGCCAGCACCCTATGTCAAAAAATTCAACACACCAGCAGTGTGTGAGGAGACCTGAAAGTGGCACATGGCAGAGTGTGGCGATGGAGGCAGCAGCAATGGGAGGCCGTACAGGGACCCATGAGAGACTCTGGACTTGGCAGCAGCATGAGGAGGCGGTATATAGGGGCCCATGGCAGATTAGGGGCCTGGCAGCAGCTATAGGAGGCCCGTAATCTGCCAGCACCCTATGTCAAAAAATTCAACACACCAGCAGTGTGTGAGGAGACCTGAAAGTGGCACATGGCAGAGTGTGGCGATGGAGACAGCAGCAATGGGAGGCCGTACAGGGACCCATGAGAGACTCTGGACCTGGCAGCAGCATGAGGAGGCGGTATATAGGGGCCTATGGCAGATTAGGGGCCTGGCAGCAGCTATAGGAGGCCCGTAATCTGCCAGCACCCTATGTCAAAAAATTCAACACACCAGCAGTGTGTGAGGAGACCTGAAAGTGGCACATGGCAGAGTGTGGCAATGGAGACAGCAGCAATGGGAGGCCGTACAGGGACCCATGAGAGACTCTGGACCTGGCAGCAGCATGAGGAGGCGGTATATAGGGGCCTATGGCAGATTAGGGGCCTGGCAGCAGCTATAGGAGGCCCGTAATCTGCCAGCACCCTATGTCAAAAAATTCAACACACCAGCAGTATGAGGATACCTGAAAGTGGCACATGGCAGAGTGTGGCGATGGAGACAGCAGCAATGGGAGGCCGTACAGGGACCCATGAGAGACTCTGGACCTGGCAGCAGCATGAGGAGGCGGTATATAGGGGCCTATGGCAGATTAGGGGCCTGGCAGCAGCTATAGGAGGCCCGTAATCTGCCAGCACCCTATGTCAAAAAATTCAACACACCAGCAGTGTGTGAGGAGACCTGAAAGTGGCACATGGCAGAGTGTGGCGATGGAGACAGCAGCAATGGGAGGCCGTACAGGGACCCATGAGAGACTCTGGACTTGGCAGCAGCATGAGGAGGCGGTATATAGGGGCCTATGGCAGATTAGGGGCCTGGCAGCAGCTATAGGAGGCCCGTAATCTGCCAGCACCCTATGTCAAAAAATTCAACACACCAGCAGTGTGTGAGGAGACCTGAAAGTGGCACATGGCAGAGTGTGGCGATGGAGACAGCAGCAATGGGAGGCCGTACAGGGACCCATGAGAGACTCTGGACCTGGCAGCAGCATGAGGAGGCGGTATATAGGGACCTATGGCAGATTAGGGGCCTGGCAGCAGCTATAGGAGGCCCGTAATCTGCCAGCACCCTATGTCAAAAAATTCAACACACCAGCAGTGTGTGAGGAGACCTGAAAGTGGCACATGGCAGAGTGTGGTGATGGAGACAGCAGCAATGGGAGGCCATACAGGGACCCATGAGAGACTCTGGACCTGGCAGCAGCATGAGGAGGCGGTATATAGGGGCCTATGGCAGATTAGGGGCCTGGCAGCAGCTATAGGAGGCCCGTAATCTGCCAGCACCCTATGTCAAAAAATTCAACACACCAGCAGTGTGTGAGGAGACCTGAAAGTGGCACATGGCAGAGTGTGGCGATGGAGACAGCAGCAATGGGAGGCCGTACAGGGACCCATGAGAGACTCTGGACCTGGCAGCAGCATGAGGAGGCGGTATATAGGGGCCTATGGCAGATTAGGGGCCTGGCAGCAGCTATAGGAGGCCCGTAATCTGCCAGCACCCTATGTCAAAAAATTCAACACACCAGCAGTGTGAGGAGACCTGAAAGTGGCACATGGCAGAGTGTGGCGATGGAGACAGCAGCAATGGGAGGCCGTACAGGGACCCATGAGAGACTCTGGACCTGGCAGCAGCATGAGGAGGCGGTATATAGGGGCCTATGGCAGATTAGGGGCCTGGCAGCAGCTATAGGAGGCCCGTAATCTGCCAGCACCCTATGTCAAAAAATTCAACACACCAGCAGTGTGAGGAGACCTGAAAGTGGCACATGGCAGAGTGTGGCGATGGAGACAGCAGCAATGGGAGGCCGTACAGGGACCCATGAGAGACTCTGGACCTGGCAGCAGCATGAGGAGGCGGTATATAGGGGCCTATGGCAGATTAGGGGCCTGGCAGCAGCTATAGGAGGCCCGTAATCTGCCAGCACCCTATGTCAAAAAATTCAACACACCAGCAGTGTGTGAGGAGACCTGAAAGTGGCACATGGCAGAGTGTGGCGATGGAGACAGCAGCAATGGGAGGCCGTACAGGGACCCATGAGAGACTCTGGACCTGGCAGCAGCATGAGGAGGCGGTATATAGGGGCCTATGGCAGATTAGGGGCCTGGCAGCAGCTATAGGAGGCCCGTAATCTGCCAGCACCCTATGTCAAAAAATTCAACACACCAGCAGTGTGAGGAGACCTGAAAGTGGCACATGGCAGAGTGTGGCGATGGAGACAGCAGCAATGGGAGGCCGTACAGGGACCCATGAGAGACTCTGGACCTGGCAGCAGCATGAGGAGGCGGTATATAGGGGCCTATGGCAGATTAGGGGCCTGGCAGCAGCTATAGGAGGCCCGTAATCTGCCAGCACCCTATGTCAAAAAATTCAACACACCAGCAGTGTGTGAGGAGACCTGAAAGTGGCACATGGCAGAGTGTGGCGATGGAGACAGCAGCAATGGGAGGCCGTACAGGGACCCATGAGAGACTCTGGACTTGGCAGCAGCATGAGGAGGCGGTATATAGGGGCCTATGGCAGATTAGGGGCCTGGCAGCAGCTATAGGAGGCCCGTAATCTGCCAGCACCCTATGTCAAAAAATTCAACACACCAGCAGTGTGTGAGGAGACCTGAAAGTGGCACATGGCAGAGTGTGGCGATGGAGACAGCAGCAATGGGAGGCCGTACAGGGACCCATGAGAGACTCTGGACCTGGCAGCAGCATGAGGAGGCGGTATATAGGGGCCTATGGCAGATTAGGGGCCTGGCAGCAGCTATAGGAGGCCCGTAATCTGCCAGCACCCTATGTCAAAAAATTCAACACACCAGCAGTGTGTGAGGAGACCTGAAAGTGGCACATGGCAGAGTGTGGCGATGGAGACAGCAGCAATGGGAGGCCGTACAGGGACCCATGAGAGACTCTGGACCTGGCAGCAGCATGAGGAGGCGGTATATAGGGGCCTATGGCAGATTAGGGGCCTGGCAGCAGCTATAGGAGGCCCGTAATCTGCCAGCACCCTATGTCAAAAAATTCAACACACCAGCAGTGTGAGGAGACCTGAAAGTGGCACATGGCAGAGTGTGGCGATGGAGACAGCAGCAATGGGAGGCCGTACAGGGACCCATGAGAGACTCTGGACTTGGCAGCAGCATGAGGAGGCGGTATATAGGGGCCCATGGCAGATTAGGGGCCTGGCAGCAGCTATGGGAGGCCCGTAATCTGCCAGCACCCTATGTCAAAAAATTCAACACACCAGCAGTGTGTGAGGAGACCTGAAAGTGGCACATGGCAGAGTGTGGCGATGGAGACAGCAGCAATGGGAGGCCGTACAGGGACCCATGAGAGACTCTGGACTTGGCAGCAGCATGAGGAGGCGGTATATAGGGGCCCATGGCAGATTAGGGGCCTGGCAGCAGCTATGGGAGGCCCGTAATCTGCCAG